>NW_012150152.1:628674-732888 GCF_000956105.1 Propithecus coquereli | reverse complement strand
CAGCCAAGAGTTCAAGGTTACAGTGAGCTATGATTACGCCACTATACTCCAGCCTGGGGCAACAGAGCAAGACCGTGTTTCTTCAAAAACAAAACAAAATGAGATACACAGACACGCACACACACACACCCCTTCCAACAAAGAGAAGCCCAGGAATAAATGGTTTCGCCAATTTATTCTACCAAACATTTAAAGAAGAATAAACAACAATTTTTCTCAAACTCTTCCAAAAAATAGCAGAGTAGGGATCACTTACTAACTCATTCCACGAGGCTATGATTATCCAAAGCCCAACGAACACATTACAAGTGAAAAAATCTCCAGACAAATATCCTTTATGAATATACATTTTAAAACTCCCAACAAAATATCAGCAAACAAAATCCAGCATCATATATAAAAGGTATTACACCATGACCAAGTGGGACTTATTCCAGGAATGCAAGGTTGGTTCAACACAGAAAAATGAATTAATGTAATGCATCATATTAATAGAACAAAGGAAAAAACATGGTTGTCTCAATAGACACAGAAAAAGATTTTGGCAGAATCCAGCATCGTTCCGTGATAAAAACACTCAATAAACTAGAAATAGAAAAGAACTTCTCAGTCTGATAAAGGGCATGTATGAAAAACCCACAATTAACATCATAGTTCATGGTGAATGACTGAAAAATTTCCCCTGAGATCAAGAACAAGACGAGGATGTCACTCTTGTCATTTTGACTAAACATTGTATTAGTGGTTCCAGCCAGAGCAGTTAGACAAAAATAAAAGTAAAAATCATCTACCATTGGTAAAGAAGAAGTGAAACTATCTCTATTTGCAGATGACATGATTTTCTTTTTATTTTTTTGAGACAGAGTTTCACTCTGTCACCTGGGCTAGAGTACTGTGGTGCCAGGATAGCTCACAGCAACCTCAAATCCTGGGCTCAAGGGATCCTCCTGTCTCAGCCTCCCGAGTAGCTGGGACTATGGCCCATGACACCACGCCCAGCTAATTCTTCTAGTTTTTAGTAGAGAAGGGGGTCTCACTCTTGCTCAGGCTGGTCTTCAATGCCTGAACTCAAGCGATTCTCCCACCTCGGCCTCCCAAAGTGCTAGGATTACAGGTGTGAGTTGCCAAGCCTGGTCTAATTTTTTTTTTAAGTATGGGTTCTCGCTATGTTGCCCAGGCTGGTCTCAAATTCCTGGCCTCAAGCGATCCTTCCAAAGCGCTGGGATTACAGGTGCAAGCCACTGTGTTCACCCTGTTGGAAGTTTTTTGATTACTAACTTTACTCGTTTTACATCTATTTAGGTTTTCTATTTCTTCTTGAGTTAGTTTTAGTAGTTTGTGTGTTTCTAGAAATTTTTCCATTTCGTTTAGGTTATCTAATTTGTGATCACCCAATTGTTCATACTGTTTCCTTATAATCCTTTTTATTTCTGTTAAAGTCAGTAGTATTGTCCTCTCTTGTATTCCTGATTTTAATAATTTGAGTCTTTTTTCTCTTTTCCTTGGTTAATCAAGGTAAAGCCTTGTTAATTTTCTTGATCTTTTCAAAGAACTAACTTGTAGTTTTGTTGATTTTTTCTATTGTTTTTCTATTCCCTATTTCAATTCTCTCTGTTCTAATCTTTATTTTTTACTTCCTTCCTTTTCCTTTGGATTTAGTTGCTCCTCTTTTCCTACTTTCTTGATGTAAAAGCTTAAGTTATTGATTTGAGATCTTTCTTCTGCTTTAATGTAGACACTTACAGCTATAAATTTCCTGCCAAGCATTGCTTTTGCTGCATCCTATAAGTTCTGGTATGTTGTGTTTTCATTTTCATCCATTTCAAAGTGCTTTGTAAATTCCCTTGTAATGTTTTCTCTAACTCATTGGTTATTTAGAAACATATTGCTTAATCCACATATTTGTGGATTTTCTAAATATCCTTGTGTTATTAAGTTCTAATTTCATGCCATTGTGGTCATATAACATATATTGTACGACTTAAATCATTTTAAATTTATTGAGACTTGTGGTCTGACATTTGGACTATTCAGGAAAATGTTCCATGTGCATTTGAGAGGAATGCATATTGTGCTATTTTTTTGGGTGGAGTATTTTATAAATGTCTGTTAGGTGTAGTTGGTTGATTGTATTGTTAAAGTTTTCTATTTCATTGCTGACGTTCTGTTAAGTTGTTCTATCCATTATTGAAAATGAGGTATTAAAGTCTCCCATAATTATTGTTGACTTGTTTATTTCTCCTTTCAATTCTCACTTTTTGCCTCACATATCTTAGGGCTCTGTGGTTAGGTGCATATATGTTTATAATTGTTGTATCTTCCTGATAGATTGAAGCTTTTATCATTATACAATGTTCTTTTCCTCATGTAATAATTTTAGCCTTAAAATCTATTTTGTCTGCTATTAATATAGTATAGAGTGCTCTCTTTAGGTTACTGTGCATAGGATATCTTTTTCTATTCATTTACTTTTTTTTTTTTTTTGAAACCAGGTCTTGCTCTGTCATCCAGGCTGGAGTGCAGTGGCATCATCATAGCTCACTGCAACCTCAAATTTCTGGCCCCAAGTGATCCTCCTGCCTTGGCCTCCAGAGTGCTGGGATTGCAAGCATGAGCCACTGGGCTGGTTTATTCATTTACTTTTAACCTATTTCTTTGTTTTTCTTTTCTTTTTTTTTTTTGAGACAGAGTCTCAGTCTGTTGCCTGGGTGAGTGCCATGGCGTCAGCCTAGCTCACAGCAACCTCCAACTCCTGGGCTCAAGCGATCCTCCTGACTCAGCCTCCTAAGTATCTGGGACTACAGGCATGCACCACCACGCCCAGCTAATTTTTTCTATATTTTAGTAGAGACAGGGTCTTGCTCTTGCTCAGGCTGGTCTGGAACTCCTGAGCTCAAGCTATCCTCCCGCCTTGGCCTCTCATAGTGCTGGGATTACAGGCGTGAACCACCGCACCCAGCCCCTATTTGTGTTTTTGAAGCTAATGTAAATCTCTTTTAGAGAGTATATAGTTGGATTATTATTTTTTTAATTCTTTCTGACAACTTCTTCCTTTTAAGTGGAGAGTGTATCCATTTATATTTAATGTAATTTCTGATGTCGTTTGTTCAATTCCTCCATTACTGACTTTTGTGTTACATTGGTATGTTCCAGTGTACTATACACAATGTCATTTTGGAGATATGGGTGTATACAGGAAGTAAGAGGAGATTCTTAGAAGTGAAGCTGCTGCATCAAAGCGGGGGAGGAGGTGTGCAATTAAAACTGTAATAGGTGTTACCACATTTATCTGTAATTCTACAAATTCAATTGGATATTTTCCAAAGAGAGCTTTGCACTTTACTGAAAATTACCTGTTGCCTTGTCAGGATTTCCCCTTAGAATGTGTCTTCCTGGAGAGTGGGACCTAATTTTATTCATTTTCTACATTCCCAGTTTAGTGCACAGGAGTCCCCCTCAAAATGTGAAGGAAAACAAAATCTCTTTTCCTGTCATGATAAATAGGAAAATTGGAAAATGAGGAACCACAGCAAGATTGGGAACTTTTAGCTCAGCTGTGCAAGCCAGGAGCCCTTCCAGCTGACTTCGAAGTATTCAGAGAACCCCAGAATCTTGGGACAGAAAGGGAAGTGGCGGGGGGGGAGTTTTCCAAGGTACTTTATAAAAGAGGAAGGCTGAGGCCTGAGGTTAGGAGATTAAGGCCCATGAACCAATAGCCGAGCTCGGATTTAAAGTCTCTGAAAACTTTTTAGTGAGCATCTACTGTATGCGGCATTATTCTCCCCATGGGGAAGACCATGAGGAACACAGCCAACTCCTTGTCCTCATGGAACTTTCCTTTATAGACACTTAATAACTACTGAGGGAGTGAATAGTAGCTCACTTATTCCCTAGCCCATCTTAATGGCACAGGAAACCCTTGACTCAGAGAGGTCAAGTCACTTGCACAAAGTCACACAGCCAGTAGGTGGTTAGGTCTGGATTTCACCACAAAACACGTGCTCCCAATGGTTTTGCTGTTTACTACCACAGCGATAATATAACAGTAACAGGGTGAGGACAGTGTCAAAGGCATCTGGAGCAGCGGCAACCATCATTTCCTCATGTCCTCAATCGTTCATGCAACCAAGGCACACGCGGAGCGCCTGCTACGTTCCCGGCACCCCCATGTTACAAACGGGGAAACTGAGGCCTAAGGCGTTTGCCGCGAGGCGGGAACGAACCACCGCCGTGCAGACCTTCCGGCTGGGTGTTCCGAAACCACCTATGTAGGGCATTCAGTTAGCGCTCCAATAACCGGAAACACCGTCGCGGTCCCCGCCAGCGCAGACGCACGCGGCCGCGGGCGTCACGAAGCAGCGGTTGGGGCGGGGTCGAGTCCCGGAGCGGCCGCCGGGGCGGCCGTTGGAAGCCTGGACCCCCGCGCATGCGCAGTGCACGTCCCGTCGGCTCCCGGGGTTCCGGGCGTCCGGGCGCGGTTGGCTGCGTCTGCGAGGAGCGCGCGCGCTTGCGCCGGCGTCGAGCTCGCGCACGCGCACGGCGGCAGCGGCGGTGGCGGCGGTTCCGGCCGGGGGCTGCGAGCGGCGGGTGACTTATAAGGGAGCAGCAGCGGCCGAGGGACTCGGCGGCGGCGGCTCGGCGTTCGCGGTTCTCGGCCCGGCTAGCGCCGAGGCGGGCGTTTCGGTCTGGTCCGGGTTCGCGGCGGCGGCAGGAGCGGTCACCCGAGGCCTGCGGCCTAGGCCTCGGCTGAGCGGCGGGCTCGAGTGCGGCGCGGAACTGGCCTGCGGGCCCTGCCTGGCGGCACCATGAGTGTGGAGGCGTACGGGCCCAGCTCGCAGACGCTCACTTTTCTGGACACCGAGGAGGCCGAGCTGCTTGGCGCCGATACTCAGGGCTCCGAGTTCGAGTTCACCGACTTTACCCTCCCCAGCCAGACGCAGACTCCCCCCGGCTGCCCCGGCGGCCCCGGAGGTGGCGGCGCGGGAGGCCCGAGCGGCACGGGCGCGGGCGCTGCGGCGGGACAGCTCGACGCTCAGGTGAGCGGCACATGGCGGCGTCGGAAGCCCGGGCTCGGCCTCGGCGCCCCGGACCTTCCCCGGCTCCCTCTCTGGCCGGGCCTGGGCCGACCTGCCCCGGCCCCCCACTCGGGCTGTGTCTGAGCGGACTTGTACCACCAGTTCCTTTACTCCGCCTGGGTTTGCCTCTCTGACTGGGCCCGTGCTGACCTGCTTCGTGTCCCCCAACCGGCCTGGCCTGGAGTAACCTGCCTCGGTTCCCCCTGTCCGGCTGGATCCCCAACTGACCTGCCTTGGTTTCTCCACTCCAGCCGTGATCGCGCTGACCTATCCTGGTCCCTCTCCTGACGGCTTCAGTGATCCGCCCCGAGTCTCGCTACGGCTTGGTCTGGGTCTTGCTCAGGCTGGATCTTACATGACCTGCTCTCAGTCCCCTTCCGGGCGTGTCTTGGGTGACCTGCCCTAGGTCTGTCTCTGGCCCCATCCGGGGTGACCTGCCCGGTCTCCCCTCTGGCTGGTCCGGCCGCCGTATCCCACCCACTATCTGTGGTCGCAGCCATTTGGGCATCCCCTTTTCCCCCTCTTCACGCCCACCAAGCTGCGGGTTCAAATTTCCCCCTCGCCCCAGGCTCTGGCAAAGTGAAGGTTGAGGCTGCCTGAACCGAGAGGAATTTTCGCCTCCCGTGGAGAACCACACACTCGCTGGCTATTAAGATTATTCAAGAAGCAGGTTGCGTTTTGTTTTTCCTTCTTGCATCGCCTGTTGCTGAAACCGAGCTGTTACATAACTCCACAGCCCTGCCTTGGAAAAGTTGGGTTTGAGTTTTGTTCTTCCAATGGAGCAGTGATAGTGGGTTTTACATAAATGGGTCTGCCGCATCAAAAACTTCTATTTTTATTGATGTGGATGTTTAGTGGGGGTTACTTAGGTATTTTAAATTGGGATTTGGGTTGTGAGAAGGATAGGGCATGCACTTCCTGCACCTGGGTTCCTGCCTAGGGTGGGAGAGGGGCAGGCCGGGGTCCTGGGGAATGTTGCCCCCATCCTCTGGATCTGATTGCTTTCACTGGAGGCTTGTTTGGTGCTTGGCCCCTCCCTCAGGTTTATTTTCCTGAGTGCTCCGCCAGGGAGGAGCTACTAGGCTCACTTTGTCACAGGTGTCCCTTGGCACATGCTTGTGTTCTGGAGCTGCAGGAACCACCTCTTGCTCAACCATAGTGAGCGCAGACCCTGCCCTTGGGGGGAGGGGGGCTAATGTGCTAGTTGGTTGAGTCACTCCCGTGGGTAGACCACCCACTTGGGCTTTCTTTTAGCCCCCAATGGAAGCAAGAAACATTTGACTCATTCTAACCCCAGATTCCTTGAAATAGAAGGTCTTCGTGATGGGTGGGGCATCAGGAGAACAGGTATACAAGTAGGGGTGTTTTTTTCAGTTTTGTTTACATTTGGTGAAGGGAGGTGGAGAGAGGGGACTTTGCCTCCAGAAGAGAGCTGGAGCTGCCGAGGCCCCACCTCGTAGCTTTCGTGCTCCGCATACCTCTCTGTTTTGGCAGCTGTAAAATGGGGGTGGCAGTTATGTTTTTCTTACTTTTAAACATAAGGGAAATCTGGACTTATGTGTAAAACTAGTAGATCTGTCTGTACCTTGTGGCCAGCCTGTCAGGAAGGCTGAGGATGAAGATCTGTGTGGCGTCACCAGGGGTCGGTGGGGGTGTGGTGAAAGGTAATTGCTTTCCTTGTGAGTCCTTTTAACAGTAGAACAGCAAACCTGGGGCAGCTTTGAGTTCTGCTTTAGTTCCTCGAGTTATGTTTGCAATTAATTGTGGGGTGTGTCCTTCTCTTTCAGTTAAAACAATCAATTTATTTTCTTGTCTCTGAACACTGGATTGTACAAAATGAGAGCATTAAAATGCTTCCCTGGAGGTAAACATTGCAATTGATCTCACTTGAGTGATGACGTCAGAGGCTTGTCCTTAGTTACTTTTAATTGACTCTGATGACCCACCCACCTGCAGCCTGTGTTTGGACTTGTATTTGGGGACAGGGAGTGAATGCATTTGTATCACAAGTAGAAGGCCTTAATCTGGGGCAGGAAAGTCTGAATATAATTGGAAAATGGAAAAAAGTTATCTCCTGTGCCAGTTGGTGGCATTGGCTGCTTAAGACACTTGGGAATATTTCCCACACTTGTCCTCAGGAGTTGGCTGCGTAACCATCCAGAAGATGAGGGCTTCCAGAAAGATTTAGGATCTCATTTTGCCTTTTCATTTTATCTTATTGGGTGAGTGACTGTCAGTTTTTAAGGGCTTCGCAGCCACTTCATTACCGGCTTTGTCGAGGTGGAGTTCACATGCTGAACCGTGCAATTCACCCGTTTAAAGTGCACCAGTCAGTGGCTTTTAGTACCGTCAGAGTTGTGCAGCTGTCACCACAGCCAACTTTAGAACATTTTTATCACCCAGAAAGAAACCCTGTACCCCTTAGTCCCTCAATCTTACCTTCCCGGCCCCTGGCAGCCACTGATCTGCTTTCTATCTGTGGATTTGCCTGTTCTGGACATTTCACATGAATGGAATCGTGGAGCATGTGGTCTGATTTGCGTCTGGCTTCTTTCCTTTAGCAGCATGTGCTCAAGGTCCGTGCACGTTGTAGCTGGATCAGTGCTTGCTTTTTATGGCTGAGTAATAGTCCGTTGTGTGGAGGGACCACATTTTTGTTTATCTCCTCATCTGTCGATGAACATTTGGGTTATTTCTACCTCTTGGCAGTTGTGAATAGTGCTGCTTGGAACATCTGTGTACACATTTCTGAGTGGATGCAGTTCGTGGTGAAATTGCTGGGTCGTGTGGTCACTGAGGAACTGCTAGTGTGCAGCCACTTTTTTTTTTCCTCTTTTCGCAACAACCCGTTCCAAATGAAGTGCAGGCACTTTTGATGCCAGCCCTGCCTATATCAGCTTTGCACAGTTGATTTTTCCTTAAAGTCTGTTTCCAGGCAGAATGTGTCCCAGCCAGGGTGGGAGAACGGCAGCAGGGGTGACTCCTGCTGCACCCAGAGCTGTTCAAACAACGTTCCTTTTCTTGTTTATGAAATGAAACTGGCATTTATCAGAGCCCTTGAGATACTGGGATGAAAAGTGCTGACACAGTTCTGCCAAGTGTCCCTAAAATAAAGAGACAATTTTCTTTTTGAGAATCTGACCCTGTCCTGGGCTCTCCTCCACCCTCCCGCCCCCAGGACAGTGAAAAGTAATGTCAGAAGTCCTTCGCATAATAGCTGGTATTGCAAACCTTTTGGTCTGCCTGGTTGGAATGTTTCCTCTCCACTGGCGCTGCGCTGTTGGTGCTGTCCAGCTCCTCCAAACAGTGCAGTTAGGGTGAAATCTAAGAGTAGGAAATACCACTCAGTAATAAAAGGGGAATGAACTACCAGTACATGCATCAACCTGGATGCATCTCAGAGTAATTACTCTGAGTAAAAGAAGTATTCAGACAAAAAAGTGTATACTCTATGATTTCATTCATGCAAAATTCTGAAAGTGCTAGCTAGCCTACAATCATAAAAAGCAGACTAGTGGTGGTGGGGACAGAAAGGCAAGAAGGGCAGGAGAGGGGGTGACAGGGCACAAGGAGACTTGGAGGTGATAGATATGCTTGTTATCTTGATTGTGGTGACAGTTTTATGGGGGTTTACATACACTGACATGTCAGTTTCTAAAAATGACATACTTTAAATATACACCATTTATGGCCTGTCAGTGATATCTCAATGAAACTGTTAAAAGTAAAACCACACAGAGATACCACTACCCACTCATTTCAGTGGCTCAGTCTTTTTTTTTTTTTTTTTTAAGAAAGGCTGAAAGTGCCACTGGAACTCTCATGCCCTGCTGGTGGGACAGGTGCCCATACACCTACCTATGACCCAGAAGAGAAATGAAGGTGTATGTCCGTGTAGGGCTGTGCTCAATGTTGACAGCAATCCCAATGAATGGATAAAAAGAGTAGTATGGACACCCAGTTGGAAAAACTTGTGCATGTTGGTTTCATTTGCTTTTTTTCTTAGCTCACTTGGAAATGTTGAGATTTGCAGATAGGTGCAGTCCTTTTAGACAGGAATGTAAGTGTTTTTGTGCAGGTGTTCCAGGTGACCTTGTAGATGCTGCTTGCAATCTGAGGGGTCCTGGCCTCGCTTTGTTCCTTCACCCTCAGGTCAGGCCTGTGCCGTGTGTCCCCTCCACTTGGCATAGCCTGTGAGCAGCACAGCTGGGACAGTCATCCGTGCTTGAATTTTACTTTAAGTGCAAGAGTTGCTTCCTTAGGAAAAATGTCATCTTTCTTGATTGTAAGGGACAGAATCTTGGGAAAGCTGCTTGCTGACCTGTTGTCCTAGCCTTACCTGTCCTCCCATCTGCCAGGCTCTTAGGTGTTTCCTCTGCTGTTCTGGTCTTGAGTATGCAAACTTGGGCTTGCTTTTTCTTTTCAAGTGGTAGAATACTTAGGATAAAAAGTTGCCACCTCATCTTTAAAGCCACGGTCCTGCCTGCCTTCAGAGTTCACAGGTGGCTGTCCCGGCCTGTCCTTGACTATCCAGGTGGACAGACCATCTCCCCCTGCCTGCTGCGCCCTGAGGTTGTAAGTCATACTAAGACCAGGACGGGTGAGCTCTGTACAGCCCTGGGTTCCTAAAAATGGTGAGTTTAAAATTTGCACATGACTTTGTCCGTTTTGGTTTTGCGAATACTCGGTAGTCCAGCTGTGATCCCTGCAAGCCGCAGGAACGTTGGAGATAAGATGCTGCTGACCAGCGCTGTGCTGGCAGGTGTCATGGCACTTGCCCGGGTGGCTTCCAGATTGTGAGGACTCTCCCCGCGGTTATGCAAAAGTAGCCAACACTTTACAGTGAGTGGTAGATACTCAAAATGACTTCTCACTATTTTTGTCTCAATTTCTTTACCCAGATTTAACACGATTGTGGGGGCAGTTAACACTAATACTATACCAGTGGTAACTAAACAAAGTTCCCTCTAAGTCCAGCTACCATAACCAAAACAAAGAGACATTTTTCTTATTGCTTTATTGAGGCCTGGTCACCTACCATGGAATTTTCTTGTTTTTAAGCAGACGACTCAGTGTTTCTTTCTTAGTAAACGTACAGGGTTGTGCAAGCACCGCTGCAGTCACCGTCTTTGATTTCTCTTTCGCTCTGCCTTTCCTCCTCTGATCTCTCGCCGCGTGCCCGGCTCGAACGCATCGGCTGCCGCTTGCACGTTAGGGAGGTGGGCCAGGCCCTGTGCCGGGGGTCAGAGCCGGTGGCCAAGCCCTGGCCCCACGTTCCCGGCCTCAGTGGGTGCCTGCCTTTGAGCCCTTGTGCGTGTTCATGTTTACTGCTGTGCTCTCTGCGAGCTGGTGGGCTGGCCTCTCCAGCCTGGCCCTGGACTGCAGCCTCCCTGCACTTTTCTTGCTTCTTGGCCTTGCTGTGCTTAGTGGGCTGAGGGCAGTGACACTGTTTGATGGGGAACGAGGCCTTTGCCACCTGCAGTGCACTGTAGGAGAGCTGCACACGCTGCCTGGCCTGGGTGTTGACCTTGGGAATGCTGACGGCCCCAGGACGGGGAGTGGTCTGCTCTGTGAAGGGAAAGCCTTTGCGAGTGGTGGTCCTGGAGTGCTTGCCGGGCGAAGGGGTGAGCACGGTGCACCGTGTGGAGCCAAGCTGAGTCCTGGAGCCCCGAGGAGCTGCTGACAGGTGCCGGGACTGAAGCTGGGAGGAAGGGCCCTCGGACGGCAGCGGCCGCGGAGGACCGTGGCTGGGAGGTCGGGCAGGGTGGCCAAGTGCGGCGATCCCATGAACAAATGGAGCTGAGGTGTAGGACACCGGGTCAGGGATGTGCGCGCACCTGCAGGTGTGAACGCGTGAGTGCGTGTGCCTGTGTGGGAGTGGCCAGGGCGCCAGGTGTCTCCTCCCAGTGCACGTGCTCAGCACCGCACCTGGCGCACCGATGCCCCTGGCCCTCCTCACAAGCGGTTGCAGACTAGAGCAGACCTGAGCTCCTACCTGTGGTTTCATCAGGGGCCACGACCCCCCTGGCTGGGTCAGGGCTCCCTGCTGGTGGGGAGGCACCGCCCTGAGAGGGCCCTGCGAGGGGCAGAGGCCTCCCCAGAGCAGTGTGCACTGAAGCTGGAAGGGCACATTCTGGGTGGCGGTTCACCATGGAGGGCAGTTTGTGATTGTCACCATGGTGAGGATGCTGTGCTCTGACATTCAGAGCCGATTTGCCTAGCCTGGAGGGGCCACAGGGTCCATGAGTCTGGGCCTGATCACTGGTGCTGCTCACAGCTCTGCTCTCACTGCGAGGTCACAGCTCTGAGCTCCCTCTTGCCGGTGGAGGTTTCCTCTGAGAACAGAATTCTGCTGCCTCCAGTAATCAGAGCACTGCTGGGTCCTGGGACCCTGGGGCTGGCAACAGGTCCTTGTGCACCCCCACCCCTTTTTTTTAAGAGATGGGGGTCTCACTACGTTGCCCAGGCTGGGCTCCCATTCTTGGGTTCAAGTGATCTTCCCACCTCAGCTTCCCAAGTAGCTGGGACTACAGGTGCGTGCCACCATGCCCGGCTCCTTATGCCTCTTACGTGTGTCAGTTGAGTAGTGGCTTAAGAACTGGATGAGTGAGCTGGGCTTCCCATGGTTCCCTGTGGACCTTTGCCGGGACCGTGTCTGGACGTGCAGTTGGTTGGGCTGCTTGCTGGCTCTGGCTGGTCTTTGCCACAACCGAGGACAGCACCGTCCTGAAGCATCAGGTCCTTGCAAAGCGCAGTGGGCAATGCCCAGGGTGGCTCCTGGTCCTGGGTGGAGGCGCTGAGTCGCAGCTGCGCTGCCGTGTCCATCCTCGCCTCCTTCGGGTACGTGGGTCCGCAGAGCGAGCGCGCGTTCTGGGCGGCCACCTGGTCCTCCGCGTGGAAGCACTTAGGATGGGTTCTCTAACGGAAGGGAAGGGAACGCAAACCCTGTGTGTCCGTCTCCTTCGTTCAGCAGTAGTGAAGGTTTCCCTCTCCCTGCCCTTTTTTTTTCTCACTAGTGTGTTTGTTTTGATGATGTATTTTTAAAGCCGGTTCTGTGGGTCTTTTCATCCTCACCTCTGAGAGGTCGAGCCATATGGATTGGTGATCCTTGGCCATGTTGACCTAGAAAGTGTAGTATGCATTTCTAGAAACAAAAAAAGGGCATCTCTCCTTCATGGCTGCAATGCCGTTGTCAAACGAACAGCATCGACAATGGCTTTACAGGATCGTCCAACATGTGGTGACAATCAGATTCTCTCCGTGACCAGATTCTTCCCTCAGACCCTGTCACAGTCTGACGTGGAGATGCTCGCTGTGTCTCTGGGCCCTGCCTTCGGAGCAGCCCTTCCCGCTCCTTTTCGTGCCACTGAGCTGGGCTCTGGTCCTGGTCGTTGTCTTGTGAGGTGTCCACCTTCTGGACCAAGGCCTTTGTCATCACACCCTGGCCTCTCCCTGCATGTGTGAGGTGGATTTCATCTCCGGCCCTGGGCTCCCTGGACAGGGGCTGGTCCAGGGCTGGACAGGCAGCCAGGAGAGCCGGGGGACGCCTCGAGCACTCGGGTCACGTTGAGGACACTCTTGAGTGTGGAACCTGAGGGGCGGGCTCCAGTGCACTGACTAGAACGGGGGTCTGTGGGTCCACAGGATGCCAGCAGGGAGGGAGGTGAGGAGGGAGGGGCTTCCTTTCTGCTAAGAACCAAGTGGAAAGCAGAGCCTGGCGCTGCCTGCTGGGTGGGGCCATGGGAAGTGGCCTTCTCTGCAGGTCAGAAATGGCCCCGTCCCAGTGATTTCAAGTGGTTCGGACTAATAGATTAAAGGAGACTAAAGAGACATCACAAATTATGTGCCGTCGTTAACTGGATCTTAGATCGAAAAAAACTATAAAGGACATTGTTAGGACATTGGGACAATGCGCACGTGTGTTAGCCAGCAGTGTCATAGCCATGGTGAGGTCCTGAGCCAGCTGCTTGTGTTGTGAGGGTGTGGAGAGAGCCCTCGTCCTGTGGCTCAGAAGCGGGTCAGGAAAGTTAAAAGTACGTATGCGCAGAGCGAGAGGGGGACCGAGAGCCTGGCGGCATGTGATGGAGGGGTGTCTAGGTGAAGGGGGTGTGGGTGTGTGTTTTCGGTAGTTTTGGAATTTTTTTTAAGTAGAGGGAAATGTCAGGTAGAGTCCTTCCAGGTTGGGGCCAGTCTTCCTGGCAGGCCCCCCCTTGGGAGGGCTCAGAACCCTGCAGTTCCTGGCAGCCAGCTGCCCTGGGGGGTGGTAACTTCCCACCCTCTTTTTTATTTAAACCTTGGCATCAGAGAATAAATGATGAGTGACTTCGCATCTGGGCCTTTATGTTTTAAAGGACGAGGAGCCGTATTCATTTAGCCAACACTGCTGTGGGCCTCCTTGGGGTATGGGCTCCACCTAGGTGTTGGGCTCATAGCAGGAGCAGGACAGTTGTACCCCTGCGGCCCCATGATGGGGTCAGAGGAGGCCTGCCTGGGAGGCACCCCGTGGCCCAAGTCCTGAAGGACATCAAGCCAGCTTTGCCGAGGCTGTGGGGAAAGCATGTGCAAAGGCCCCGGGGCACTGACATTGCAGAGACCGAGGTTCAGAGTAAGAGTCTGTGGTCTCAGAGTTTATGCCAGCATAACGGGGTGATTTTTGAACTTTTGTGCTGTCTCTCTGGGAATGAAGGGACCATTCTTGGTACTGCTCTGATGTACGCTCTGTGTTGGAAGTAACTGTCTCTGGGCAAAAATCCCTGCAGACCTTGATCAGCTCAGCCACTCTTGGCTGGACTTTCCCAAGTGTGGTTTTAGTCAATGCTGGGTTCATATTTGGAGCAGGACTAAAGGATTTAGGGACCCCAGCTCTGGGGCCTTGTGTGGGGCTAGGTACTGGGAATTCTGGAATATGCCTTTAAATACTGTGTCCAGAGCAGAGGTGATGGGAACTGCTTCCTGGGCTTCGTGACCCGGTGGTGGGTGCCTGGAGGTGGGCGCAGGGAGGCCTTGCCCCTCTGGAGCCTCCCCGGTGAGGCGACGGGTTGACAACCTTGGAGGACTTCAGTTATCAGCAGTGGCGGCCCTGTGTCAGCCAAGGACCACGGCCCTGTCTCCTCCGCCCATCGTGTCCCTGGCATGGACTGAGGGCCATCTCTGTGCCCAGGCATTGACCCCTAGTGCTATGTTTTAACTTATTTAATGGTAGTTTCTAGGATCAAATGTGTTTCTGAAATTAATGTTTTATCTTAAAACTTCTCAGAGAGTGGAGAGAGAGACGCTAACCACGCAGCTACAGAAGTCAGCTTGTGTTGTGGCAGATCACTGCCTGGCCGCAGTGGGGCCTGGGGTGCAGAGAGAACACACCTGTGCTCCGCAGCTAGGTGGGCTCGAGGGACCTCTGGGCCTTGGGGGATCTGGAATCCTCTCTCCGGCCTCCTCGGTTTCAGTGGGGGTGAGGTAGGGTCCTCCTGGCCTTGTATCCATGCTGCGTGTCTCCCCAGAGCTCCCAGAGTGGACTTAGGGGTCCTGTCCCTTGTTACGCCTGAGGGGTAAGTTCAGAGCAGAGAGAGAGGGAGACCTAGGCCTGTGCGTGTGACAGACAGGGAGACTGGGCTTGCCACCTGCCAGTCATGCTCGTGGTCCTCGTGTGCCCTCTTGGGGAGAGGAGGGCAATTTGGGCGTGGACAGAGTGGGCAGGATGAGGGCACCCAGATGGGTGCAGTTTTGTGTCGTTGCACATGCAGGAAAGTAAAGATTGAAATATCGTCAAGGATGTTTCTTTATGCATAAAAATCCTGACAAGGAATTTTAGGAGCTCTTCTGGACTGAGCGAACATTTTCTTAAAGGCCCAGATAATAAATATTCTAGGCTTTACAGGGCAAGAGGTAAAGTGGAGGATATTGTTAGAATGTGTTTAATCCAGCCATTTAAGGATGCACGCATCCCGCAGATCCCCGTGCTAGAACGGCGTCAGCCTGCTCCCCGCTGCGTGCTGTACCACGCCGCCCTCACCGCGCTGTGGGGAAAGCCGGCGCCATGGCCTATGCACCCACGCTTTCAGAAACCAGCGTGCCCGTGCCCAGGCACAGCCACGCCGAGAGACACGATGCGACAGTGTTTTCCCTGTCCACAGCCTCACTGCGTCAGTGCCGCTGCACGTGCCAGCTGGCGCCGTCCCACGCTGCTGAGCGTGGAGCGCAGCATCGGCACACGGAGCGGGAGTGTTTGAAGTGCTAACCAGCCGTCGGAATTTCAAAGAGAGCACATCTCAGCGACAGAGCAAACAGCCTGATTCGGAAGTGGATGAAGGACTTGAATAGCCCATTTCTCTAGAGAAGGTAAATGAGTGGTCAGCGGCACATGAGGAGATGCTCCACGTCACTGATCATCGGGGAATGGAAATCAGAACCGCTGGGCGATGCCACTTCCCACCGCCAGGACTGCTGGAATCGGAGCAGAAAGCAAGCGTTGGTGTGAGGCCGTGGGGAAAGCGGAACCTGGGCTACTCCTGGTGGGAATGTGAAGTCACGCACCTGGCGTGGCGAAGAGCGTGACGGTTCCTCAGAAAGGTAAACACAGAGTTGCCACGCGATCCAGCAGTTCCACTCCTCAATGTGTGTTTGAGGGAACTGAAAACCTGCACCCACACACGTCTTTGTACCCGCGTGTCCATGGCAGCTCCACTCACAGCGGTCCAAAGTGGAACGACCCATGTGTTTGGCGCGTGAATGGATAAGCAAAATGTGGCACCAAAAAAAAAATACGGTCCGTCCATTACAATGGAGTATTCTTTCAGCCTTCAGGAAGGGAATTCTGACACCTGCTGAAACGAAGAGGAACCTTGAGGACGTTCACTGCAGGAAACTACTCGGAACACGAGCTGCCGTGTGATTGCCACGTACATGCAGTCCCCAGAGCAGGCACATGCGTGGAGACAGAGTAGAATGGCAGGTGCTGGGGAGAGGGGAAAGGGAGTTAGTGTTCAGCGGGGACAGTTTTAGTTTTGCGAGATGGTAAAGGTTCTGAAGGTGGATAGAATGCCACTGAAGTGTACACTTAAAAGTGATTAAGATCCCAGCATGGTGGCAGGTGCCTGTAGTCCCAGCTACTCAGGAGGCTGAGGTGGGAGGATCGCTTGAGCCCAGGAGTTGGAGGTTGCAGTGAGCTTTGATTGTGCCCCTGCACTCCAGCCTGGGGGGAGAGAGAGACTCTTATCTCTTTAAAAAAAACAAAACAATAACAGAATTTTTTGTATTTTACTACAGCGCTTCTGCTGCCTGACCCAGCCTCGTGTTAGGGTCAAGTGGCCCCTGGGGGGCAATTCTGGGGACCGTAGACTGTGTCATTTGAGGTGGTGGTTCCTGGGGGCACCTTAGGAGCTCCTGCTCCCCTGGGCCCCAGGTGGCCATGCAGTCTCAGTGCTGGTGTCCTGTGCAGTTTGTGGCGTGATGAGCTAAAGTCATCTGTGTTTGCTGCTGTAAAGTAGCAAAGGCAGTACTTGTAGTGAGAGTGTGGCCTGGAGGAGGAAGGCTCTGAACATTGTTCCTACTTCATTATCAAGAAGGGCAGTGGGCCGGGCGCGGTGGCTCACGCCTGTAATCCTAGCTCTCTGGGAGGCCAAGGCGGGCAGATTGTTTGAGCTCAGGAGTTCGAAACCAGCCTGAGCAAGAGCGAGACCCCATCTCTACTAAAAATAGGAAGAAATTAATTGGACAACTAAAAATATATAGAAAAAATTAGCCGGGCATGGTGGCACATGCCTGTAGTCCCAGCTACTTGGGAGGCTGAGGCAGGAGGATCGCTTGAGCCCAGGAGTTGGAGGTTGCTGTGAGCTAGGCTGACGCCACGGCACTCACTTTATCCCGGGCAAAAGAGTGAGACTCTGTCTCAAAAAAAAAAAAAAAGAAGGGCAGTGGTTGAGGGCTGTGGCTTTCCCACGTCTCCAGGGCAGGCAGCCTTCATGAGAGCGCTTGACGAGCTTTCGCTGTAGTGGGGCTCCAGGCCCCGGGCTGTCCCCCAGGTGCACTGCGATGGGTTTATAAAAGTCACCTTGTTCCTTGTGGTCCTCAGTCACCTTGGCTTCTTGGTCGTGGGCCGTGAATGTGGCTCTGTGGCCAGGTGGGGCTTAGACTGTTTTGGGGGGAGCGGGACGTGGGTGCCCTAGGCCACCAGTGCCCTGTTCTTGGCGGGACAGGTCTGACAGGGAAGAAGAGTGTACGAAAAATCCAGTCAGAACAAGGGGACCTGTCTCAAAGCAGCGAGCAGGCCAGTGCGTCACAGGAGGGTTGCTGCGGCTGCTCCTTTTGGGAGAAGCCATGTGCCCAGGCTAGGTCCCAGAAGCTGCGGCTTCGCTTGGGTGACACTGTCATTGCGCTGTAGGTCGGACCCGAGGGCATCCTGCAGAATGGGGCCGTGGACGACAGTGTGGCCAAGACCAGCCAGTTGTTGGCCGAGTTGAACTTTGAAGAGGATGAGGAAGACACCTATTACACGAAGGACCTCCCCGTACACGCCTGCAGGTGAGTGGCACAGCTGGGCCCCGGCCCGCCGGCCCCTTCTGATAGAGGGGTGGGGTGGTGTCCTTGTTCTCTGACTGCTCTGCGACTCCTGGTGGCTTTGTCCTTGGGAGTAAGGAAGTTGCTCGGCACTCATGCACACACGGTCCTTGTCACTGGTCAGGAGAGTGGGCTCAGCACCCTTCGACACCCTGCATTCACCCAGCTGGTGGGGAGAGGCGCCCTTCGCCCTGGCCCAGGGGGTGGGCTTGTTGCCTGGTACCTGCCCCCTCACTCACTAGAAAGAACGTGTCACATTGGGTGAGCCTTTGGGGTTAGAGGGTGAGCAGAGCAGCCGATTCTCCTACGCAGGGATTGCTCTGGGGCTCCATGGTGTACCTGCATCCCCGACGTCTTCACCGTGCCTGGAGAGTTGGGAGTAAGTCGTGAGCGGGCAGACCTGCATGTTAACCTAATTTGGAGTTCTCATCTCTTGTCTCTTACGTTTGGGCTTATTCTTGCTTTTTCATTACACATGTGTGAGGACGTGAAGACCAGAAGAGGTGAAGTGATTTTGCTCGGGGCACCTGGCCAGCCAGGGCAGCGTGGGGCCTAGCCCTGACTCAGAGCCCACTCCCCGCTGCTCCCCTCCTTCCCTGTCGGTGCCACCAGGGCTGCTTCCCTGTGGCCACGTGGGCTGGCCGGTCAGCTCTCTGGAGCAGAGGGCGGCGCGTTTGCCTGTATTTTGCCTCTTGGGTTCTCGTTTCCAAATGTTTGACGGTGTGACTGTGCTCCTGTCACACACAGAGGTGCCTGTGAAGGAGCCCAGGGGAGCTGCAGGGACCTCAGCTGCACAGCCTCTTGCTCTCCCTGCTGTCCCCATGCCGTGAGCTGGGGGGGTCCTGAGAGCCCTCCCCACGGTGTGGGGGTGGCGTGAGGGTTGCTGGCTGAAGCACACTCTGGTTTGAGACTGAGTCTTGGCTTTGTACACAGGCAGAACTCTGGGGAGCTAGTGTTTTTGGTTCTGGTGTGTCAATTTTTAGAAAAGTGTGGGTGGCATTGGGGGGCTCCCCCAAGGTTCCCCCTGCATAAGCATCGGGTCACCGAGCCCTGTGCCTCCACTGTAGGGTCGGCTGAGTTCCCCGGGAGCACAGTGCCCTCTGCTGGAGCCTGGAGTTCACTGTGACCACAGCGCCAGGGTTGGGGCTCCTGAAACGTCAGGCCAAAGGGGAGGGACTGGAATGGACTTGGGCGAGTGAGCCCCCTTGGGCAGCTCTCCCTGGAAGTAGCTTTGTTCATCCAGGCTGTCCCTGCGGAGCCCCTGCCGCACACCTGACCCCTTCCCTGTGTCCTCGGGATTGGGGCACCTTGGTTAACTCGTTTGATTTGGTTATTGCGATTGTTGGATTTGAGTATGTGTTTAATGAAAAACTTAAAAATGTTGTAAGAGGAAAGAATTTTACATCCTGCCAAATTAAAACCAGAGAGCAACCTTCCAACTTGAACTGTTGATGTTTTGATTTTCTAGTTACTGTGGAATACACGATCCTGCCTGCGTGGTTTACTGCAACACCAGCAAGAAGTGGTTCTGCAACGGACGGGGAAATACTTCTGGCAGGTAGATAATCAGACTTGCATGTGTCTTTAATCAGTGCTGTGCTTGGATTTGTGTGTGAACTATGGAAATGTTGAAGCGAAGCGCAATATAAAATCACGCTAACAAACCTGGTTTTTTTCCTCCTCTGACTGGTTTAACTTGAAACAGATGGTGGTGTGTGAATGCCTTAATGTATTTACCCTTGATTTATTCTCTGTGGTTCTTTTTATTATGCAAGTAGGGTTGGCTTAATTCGCGTTCCCAGTTTTTATTTCTCTCTTTCTGCAAGATGAGCTCCTGGCACGCCCATGGATCTTCATTAACAGGAGGATGTTCCCGGGGCAGTAACGGGCACGCAGGGGAGCAGGTTTCTGAGAAGGCTTGCTCTGGCCTGAGCTCATCTGAGCCGTCCAGAGGCTAATTCGGGCCAGATCCTGAATCATCGGATTAAATCAAGCTCACTTGACCGTCGGTCAGCTGGGTTTCCCTTCCTGCTGGTGATCAGCAGCAGCTGGGATTGGGTCCCTTGTCCTGCGTTTGGGACACGACCAGTGCTCTGCCGGTGCTTGAATTCCAGGGTGGAGTCCGATTGTCTTGCCGGAGTGATGGGGCTCCCCTCTGGGCTGCCGTGGTCACACGGGGTGGGTCACTCCACTGCTGGGGAGAACCTCCACGTTGCCAATGAGGAGATGGAATCTCTTTCTGAGGGTCACGTTTTAGAGAGTGAAAGTGACAAAAGCCTGCAGGCAGCTTATTCCTCCACCTTCCTGTGCCTTCTGCAGCTGTGGGTCGTGCAGGGACATGCACAGAGTGGTCAGATCTTGTGGCATCTCTGAGTTAGTAACTTGAGGTGTTTTTGTTCTGAGCGAGGCAAAGAAGGGGCTGGTGTTTTAATGTAGACGATTTTAAAAGAAAAGTATCTTCTGGGTAACCAAAAGACATTTGTGTCCTGTGTTCAGAATATTCTGGGTAATTTAAGTGTCGTTGTGCTTGCATTAGTTCCTCTCTTGCAGGAAAAGCAACTAAATAAAACTTTCTTAGCTGGCAACCCCAGCTTCCGGTCAGCACAGCCAAGAACAGGGAAGTGAGTGAAAGGGCCTCCAAGAAAAAGCAGGCTCAGCCAGGCGCCCTGTGCATTGTGTGCAAGGCCGCGTGGGAAGGGTGGCAAAGCAGTCACCGCCTTCAGGGAGCGTCGCGCATGACAGGGTGAGGTGGGCACAGAAAGGCAGCAGGAAAGCACTGGCTCTGGTCAGGTACCCAACGCAGCTGCTCCAGAGAAGAGTTGGGCTCTGGGGATACCGAGAGCAGCCACAGCTGGTTAGGTGATCTGTGGCGGCGAGGGAGGTTAGAAAGTTGGCTTCTGAGCTAAAGCTTTGAGCAGGAGTATTTTCCAGAAGGGAAGAGAAGGGGCGCAGTGAGGAAGGCTCGGAGGCCGGGCAGGATGTGTTTGGGGTGTCTGCCCAATGGCAGTGACCAGCAGTCAGGCTCAGCATTGCTGAGGCACTGGGAAGCCTGAGGGCAGAACAGGGCGTCGCGTGGCTGTGGATGAGGCGAACGGGGCCCTGCACGTGGCTGGCCCGGCGTGGGCAGCGCAGCAGCAGGCACGTGTTAGGTGGGCAGGTTCCTGGCCACGTGGCAGCAGGGAAGGAGAAGAGGCAGCCACGGCTTCAAACCCGGCCCTTGGCTTCTGTGGCGTAGCCCAGAGCCCCCACTCCGTATTTTTTTACTATGCTCAGGTTTCTGATGTGTCTGGTTATCAAGTTTCCCGGCCTGCAGCAGATGGGAGAGGCCGCTGCTCCTGGAAGTGGGCACAGGGCCTCTGAGAAGTGACTTTGGAGAATAGCAGAGGTGGCAGTGAGGCAGCCTTGCGGAGCCGTCACTGGCCCCACCACAGCCCTGGCCCAGCAATAGGTTAAATCAAGCCTGATGAGTTCGGTTTAAGAGAACAGGAACTTAAAAAAAAAAAAAAAGCAAAAGCAGGAACTATGCAAAATGTGTTAAGGAAGTTTTCCTTAAAAGTGGTTCAAATTGGGATTGATTTTGCACTCGGTGGGGAGCCAGTTCAGGGGAGAGCGGTCCCTGGGGTGCCAGATGGATGAGGTGCGACGGCCTCTGCTAATGGACCGTGAACGGTACCGGAACTTTTAACAGGGGCCCGAAAGTTGCAAGTGGTGAAAAGCCAAACTTTGGGTGTTAACTATTTATTGTTTCCTGGTTTCAGCCACATTGTAAATCACCTCGTGAGGGCGAAATGCAAAGAGGTGACCCTGCACAAGGACGGGCCCCTGGGCGAGACGGTGCTGGAGTGCTACAACTGCGGCTGCCGCAACGTCTTCCTCCTCGGCTTCATCCCTGCCAAGGCCGACTCGGTGGTGGTGCTGCTGTGCAGGTGAGGGCCCCAGGTGTCCCCGGGGCGACCTTTTAGCTCCAACCCGTAACGCTGTAAAGGTGGTTTCTGCGAGGGGTGAGGTGTCAGAACGAACCTTTGGGGTCTGAGTTTGTTAGGGAGTTGGGAGTGCCGAGTAACTTATCGGGGTGTATTCTGGTTAGATCATAAAAACCATTCCATAAAACCAGAGTCTGCTCTGAGTTTTAAGAGTTCAGAGCTCAAGTGCGCGGGGAGATGCGATTTATTACTAACAATTTAAAGGTAATGTGGTCACATAATAAAACTCAGGGAACGTAAGCCCCTGTGGGTAAAGGTCAGCAGGGAGCCCTCGGTGAGGGGCACTGCTCCTCACGGCCGCCCTCCTGCTCTGTAGGCAGCCCTGCGCCAGCCAGAGCAGCCTCAAGGACATCAACTGGGACAGCTCACAGTGGCAGCCGCTGATCCAGGACCGCTGCTTCCTGTCCTGGCTGGTCAAGATCCCCTCTGAGCAGGAGCAGCTGCGGGCACGCCAGATCACGGCCCAGCAGATCAACAAGCTGGAAGAGCTCTGGAAGGTGAGGCCCGCTGGCCAAGTGCACCGGCCCTGCTGCTGACGGCCAGTTGGGGGTCGTCTTCAGAGACAGCTTGACCCATGAGACTACTGGAGATTCTGGGAGGAACTCGGGTGTGCCTAGACTGGTCCCGGGGCGCCTCAGGCACCTGCCTGTTCGTCCCTGTCCAGCAGCGTTTCCTGGCTGAGAGGAGCCTGGCCTCTGGGAAAGGAAAGGAAAGCTCTGGGGTTTTCGTGCAGAAGTGAGGTTGGGTGGTGGGAGGGGGAAGGGATGGCACTGGCCGTGGGTGGCTGTGTCAGGCAGAGTCTGGACCTGCTCAGGCAGATGGGGAGAGAGGTGCCCTGTCGGGTAGTGGGTTGCCCGTCCCTGCCCACACACCTATGGGGACCCCACCCTTCCCCATGGAAGCCCTTCTCTGGTCCTGGCTAATGAGGATTTTGTGATAAAGTAAGTTCTAATAGCTCGGCTAGGAGTTTTAATTTGGAACCCAACCAGAAATCTCAAATAGGAATTTACTTTTACTTTGAGTACAAGTCCGAATTTTGTTCAAGCGCTTTCTAGCTGGGTACCTTTGCACGTGGATGTCCAGGTTGCCAAAATTATTTCATTGTTCCTGTTTATAGCCAAACAGCATGGATGCTCCTCTGTCAGCACCGGCGTGGAGCTCGCTGAGGGCGTGGACGCTGGGGAAGAGCTGCGCACCCGTGTCGGTCCAGCTCAGCGTTGGCGGGTCGTGGGAGCCAGGCCTCCCATGCCGCAGGCCCGGTGAAACCTGGTCTTTGTGGCTGCTGGGAGAAGGGGTCGCTTTTCCTCACTGGCCAGGCGGGCTTGGAGAAGGCAGCCAGGTGCCCTGTGTTCGGATGGCTGTCACACTGGGACTTCATCAGCAGATCCCCAGTGCTGGCACGTTGTCAGCGGTAGGAGGAACAGCTGAGGCCGCAGCTGATGTCTGGCCTCCTGTGCAGCTTGGAGTTCCCGTTACCAGGGCTGTCCTTGCAAGGTGGACCCCACACTGTCCACCTGGAGCAGTGCCAGGTGCCCCCACTGTAGAAGCAGTGCACGTGCTCTGTCCTTCTGATGCCACCGAGCTCTCATTCGTTTGCATGTAGGTAAAAGCGGGGATGAGCGGTGCCCATGTTCTTGTCTTCTAGGAAAACCCTTCTGCCACGTTGGAGGATCTGGAGAAGCCCGGGGTGGATGAGGAGCCGCAGCACGTGCTCCTGCGGTACGAGGACGCCTACCAGTACCAGAACATCTTCGGGCCCCTGGTCAAGCTGGAGGCTGACTACGACAAGAAGCTGAAGGAGTCGCAGGTGACGTGGCGTGTGCAGGGAGGCTCGTCGTGGCCTGGGCTCTGGCTTTTTTTTTTTTTTTTTTTGGAGACAGTCTCACTGTGTTTCCTGGGCTAGAGTGCGGTGGCGTCAGCCTAGCTCACAGCAACCTCCAACTCCTGGGCTCAAGCGATCCTCCTGCCTCAGCCTCCCGAGTAGCTGGGACTACAGGCATGCGCCACCATGCCTGGCTAATTTTTTCTATATATTTTTAGTTGTCCAATTAATTTCTTTCTATTTTTCGTAGAGACGGGGTCTCGCTCTTGCTCAGAGCTGGTCTCGAACTCCTGAGCTCAAACAATCCGCCCACCTCGGCCTCCCAGAGTGCTAGGATTACAGGCGTGAGCCACCGCGCCCGGCAGGCTCTGCCTTTTTAACAAAGCATCTCTCCCAAGGTTTGCGGAGGGCGCGAGCTGATGTGGGCCGAGGCCCTAAGGGGCGGAGCCTGCGGATCAGGGCTGAGTAGCTCAGTGGTGTCTGGGCCGGTGCCCTGGCTCTCGGAGCAGATTATTTTCTGTTTTTAAATCCAACAAAAATCCCTTCCAGTGAGTTCACAGCTTTGTCCACAGCTACGAGAGACCTTGTGCCAGGTCCCCATGAAGAATATGTTGAGGAAACAGGAACCCTGTGATGTTACCCTCCTTCCTTCCCTCCCACAGCCACTGGCTGGCTGTGGCCCACGCGGAGGCCTCCTGTCGTGTGCTGCGAAGTCTCCAGACGGATGTGGGGAGTCCTAACTGCTTCTCCCGACGCGCCCTCGGTGGCGTTCGAGGCTGTCGGGTGCCGCTCACGGTGCCCCAGCGTCGTGGCGGAGTCCCAGTAGGACTCTCGCCTCTTGGAGACCTGGACCCACGGAGTCCAGGCCCGTGCCTGCGCTGAAGGCGGCTAACCAGGCTCTTGTTTTTCATGTGCTCAGACTCAAGATAACATCACGGTCAGGTGGGACCTGGGCCTTAACAAGAAGAGAATCGCCTACTTCACTTTGCCCAAGACTGACTCTGGTAATGAGGATTTAGTCATAATTTGGTTAAGAGGTGATTTTAAGTTTTAAAATATTTGTGACCATAAGTAGCATAAAATTCCTAGTCTTGCCCTTGTAAAGTGTCCCTTAATTTGAACTCTTTATAGTGGCAGCCACAGCACACGCTAACCACTGCTCTCTTGCCTTTTCCTGGAAGACATGCGGCTCATGCAGGGGGACGAGATATGCCTGCGGTACAAAGGGGACCTTGCACCCCTGTGGAAAGGGATCGGCCATGTCATCAAAGTCCCTGATAGTATCCTTCGTGTGAAGAGGGCGGGCTGGGCTGGTGGGGGAGGAAGGCTGGGGGTCTGAGAGGCTCCCCCGACATCTGGCGGGTGGCAGCGGCGCTGCCGTGGCTTTGACGGCCGTGGCTATGCCAGAATCGCGAGCTTACAGCGGGTGCTGGTTGGCCCAGCCCTTCGCTGCCTCGGAAACCGTGGGCCTCACTGGCGGGGCGAGGTGGTTGGTTGTACAGTTTCTGCTCCTCCACCCAAAGGGCGTGTCAACATTGGTGACGTCACTTGTGCCTGGGGCAGCTGGCTGCTCCTCTCCTGTGCGGCTTGTGTGCGTGCCTGCCGTGCACACGCGCTCGTTGGGAAGTAGCTGCTGCTCTTGGAGAGGCCCTGGTTAGACTCCCGAGGCTAATTTGGCTCTGAGAAAGAGCCTTACCTGGGCGCTGAGGCTATGCATGAGATTCTAGAAGCCTGCAGTCACATGTAGATGCTCTGAGTGCACATTTGCTCTCAGGCCAGGCATGGGAACATGCTGTGACCTCAGCGTGATCCACCGTGCTGGCCAGAGGGGGCCGTGCAGCATCCGGGTGGCGCAGGTGCAGCGAGACACCTGGGCTGGGGAGACGCCCTGGTGGACGCCCTGGTGGACACCGGCAGGTTCCCCTCCTCCCTGGCGGTGCTGGTGCCTCACAGCCCAGCGCGGCCGTTGGGTATAGGGGTGCGCCATCCCCTGTACCCACCATCTGCCTGTGTCTCTGACAGCCATATCGGTCTTGGGGCTGAGGGTGGAGGGAAGGGTGTCGCTCACTGGCTACGGCCTCTAGGTGGGCTGAGGACGTGCCCAGGGTGGGCTGCGTCCTTGTTTCAACCCCAGTCCTGTCTTCAGTTGTGCTCGGAGGGTGCATGTTTGTATAAAACTGGTAAAAGCAGCTTTGGCTGCAGCTGGGTGCTCTGAGCCCTGTACCCCAGCCCTGCTGGCCACGTTTGGAGAAGCTTCCAGCTGGGAGCTGGGGCTCAGGCTTGCTGCTCCTTGCTGGTGAGGGGATGGCCTCTCTCCGCCCTCTGCATCCCCGAGAAGGGCTGGGGTGAGCGGCCAGGAGATTGCTCTGGGTGTCACAGGGAGGTACTCTGGGCCTGGCTGAGGGCCAGGTTGTGGGCTCATTGTAAAGGCAGATCCGTCAGCGAGGACGCTGTCCTCTTCTCTGGTCGTCGTCGGTTCTTCGCGTTGTCAGCGTTAGGTGCAGAGGAGGGGTCCCCTAAGTAACCAGGGGCTCCTCCGAACAGCCAGCCTGGCTTTTGACAAGGACACAAACTTAACTCAGCGCACAGATTATGGTGATGAGATCGCCATTGAGCTGCGGAGCAGTGTGGGTGCACCCGTGGAGGTGACTCACAACTTCCAGGTGGATTTTGTGTGGAAGTCCACCTCGTTCGACAGGTACGTCTGCCTTCTGCCGCTGGGCGCTGCTGCCGTCTGATTCGCAGTCACCTGCTCTTCCCAGGTCACCGTCCGCCGCCTGCAGCATCCTTATGAGGCCTACCCCGTCACGGTGGAGCGGGTCTCCCCACCCAGCTTTGTGAGCTCAGGACGCCAGTGACGAGGGTCACAGCTGCACGTGTGGCTCACCCCGTGCTCTCCTCACAGGATGCAGAGTGCGTTGAAAACGTTCGCTGTGGACGAGACCTCTGTGTCTGGCTACATCTACCACAAATTGCTGGGCCACGAGGTGGAGGACGTGATCATCAAGTGCCAGCTGCCGAAGCGCTTCACAGCGCAAGGGCTCCCCGACCTCAACCACTCTCAGGTGCTCGCTGTCGCCGGGGCGGCAGGGCCTCTCCCGCCTGGCCATGGCATAGCTGGTGGCCACCCCTAACGGCTGCTTGTATTTGAAGGTTTACGCGGTGAAGACTGTGCTGCAGAGGCCACTAAGCCTGATCCAGGGCCCGCCGGGCACAGGAAAGACGGTGACCTCGGCCACCATCGTCTACCACTTGGCTCGACAAGGCAATGGGTAGGGCCGGGCACGGCCCCTGCAGTGGAGACCTGGGGCAGGGGTGAGGTGGGAGGCCTGTCTGTTGGGTGCTTGGGACGTGTCCCACTGAGGACAGTGGATGTCCACGAGTGTCCCCTGTGTTACTCATGTCAGATCAAGCCTTGTGGTTGCTTTTTAATGACCAAGCCTGCTGATGGCCTCAAGGACAGTGCTGGGCCGATGCGTCGTGAGTCTTGTGCTGTCGTTTAGCTCAGAAATGCAAAGGCAACTTACGGGGTGGACGGGAGGGTGAGCGTGAGTTGGTAAAAGCTACTCTCAGGCTGCGTCCTCACAGCGCTGTGAGAGCAGCGTCGGGGGCAGGAAGCTCTGGGCTGTCCCAGTCCAAGCTCCCTCAGCATCCTGTCGTTACTGCTGGTTGAAAGGGACAGTCTTAGCCGAGTCTTGGGTTCGCCGAGCTTCCCTTGGGCAAACGCTGAGCTGTCCGAGTCGCGTTCCAGGCCTGTGCTTGTCTGTGCTCCGAGCAACATCGCTGTGGATCAGCTGACCGAGAAGATCCACCAGACGGGACTGAAGGTCGTGCGCCTCTGTGCCAAGAGCCGCGAGGCCATCGACTCCCCGGTGTCGTTCCTGGCCCTGCACAACCAGATCAGGAACATGGACAGGTGGGCGTCCAGCTGTCCTGCCCAGTTGACCCGGAGCCCTTGCGGGTGGAGCACGTCCCTCGCTGACGTGCGTGTGCTTCCAGCATGCCGGAGCTGCAGAAGCTGCAGCAGCTGAAGGACGAGACCGGGGAGCTGTCGTCTGCCGACGAGAAGCGGTACCGGGCCCTGAAGCGCACCGCCGAGAGGGAGCTGCTCATGGTGAGCCCCTGCTGCCCGCAGCGCGGCCCGCGGAGCGCCTTCTGTTTGTGCTGGAGCACCTGTACGCGTGTGTTCAGCCTTCGGAGGCTCCCGTGGGTGGGTCTGTTGCTTTGATTTTGAGAGGAGCACTTAGACGCCCCTGTCCTCTGCCTCCTCTCGCTGGATCGCAGTCAGGACCTGGCGTGCATGGGCTTCCAGGGAGTTTCTGCTCCCGGATGGCCTTGCTTCTGCTGGCCCCGGGAACTTGGTCCACACGCCAGGGCTGGGTCTGCTCACTCTTCTTTCATAACCCACCAAGCAAACTGGAATCGCAGCCCGAGAGTAGCTTTTACCAACTCAGTGCTGCCCCTTAGGGGCTGTCGTGAGGCATGGAGTCCTTTCTGTGCGGAGAGGTTGCTTTCCACAAAGCGTGACTGTTTAGGACCTTAAAAGTTTGTGGTCACCGCAGCCTGGACCACGTGTCTTGTCTGGGAGGGACGCAGTGTTTTGTAGTTGTCAGGGACAGCAAGGGATGGAACCACTGCTGCGTCTCATCCCACCTGTACAGTGCAGGTGCCCTGATGCCTCTGCACCCCCTTCCCCAGAACGCGGATGTCATCTGCTGCACGTGTGTGGGCGCTGGTGACCCGAGGCTCGCCAAGATGCAGTTCCGGTCCATTTTAATCGACGAAAGCACCCAGGCCACCGAGCCGGAGTGCATGGTTCCTGTGGTCCTTGGTGCCAAGCAGGTGGGTTGCCTCACCTCCACCAAAATCGTTTGGAAGCCAGTGTGTGTGATTTTTCATGCTTGAAGTTAGTTTTTAAAAATGTCCTGCAATGCAGCATGATGCCCGCAGAGCATGGAGGAGTGCACACTGGGCCCTCTGAGGGGGTCTTTGGCGGGTGGGCTCACGGGGCCCCTAGGCTTTGCCTGCTGCACCCAGAGCCCCTCTGTGCCAGGGCCGGGTGCACTGCGTAACCTTGTCCTGCTCATGCTGCAGCGGGTAGTGAGTGGTCTCCCACACCGTGGCAGGGGGTGCCCTGCGGACCCAGGTCCCCTAGTTCCCTGGTGATGGTGCACATTGAGGATAGTTCTCACTAGAGCTGCTTGACTCGTGGGGGCCCCTCTCCCTGCAGCTGATCCTCGTGGGTGACCACTGCCAGCTGGGCCCGGTGGTGATGTGCAAGAAGGCAGCCAAGGCCGGACTGTCGCAGTCGCTCTTTGAGCGCCTGGTGGTGCTGGGCATCCGGCCCATCCGCCTGCAGGTCCAGTACCGGATGCACCCGGCGCTCAGCGCCTTCCCATCCAACATCTTCTACGAGGGCTCGCTCCAGAATGGCGTCACTGCAGGTAACAAGGCTCTCCGCCTGGGGTGGTGGCTTCTGTGGAGAAGGGGCATTGAGGGAATGCAGCCTGGGGAGAAGAAACCAGCCCGTCACTTCTTCCCTGTGTGCTTTTACATAGTGACCCCTCGCACGTGGCACCCTGTGATCTCCTCAGTGTGGTCAGAGGGCCGAGCGTCTGCTTCAGGCTGTGGGTGTGGGAGCCCACGTCCTCCCTAAAACTGAGAGTCACCACCTGACATCCAGCCAGGGCTCTGCAGCCTCACGAGTAGCAGCAGGGACAGGAGTTACAGGAGCTGACCTCTTAGTCCATCCTTTATGTTGGGCCTTGGGTCTGCCGCTTTACGACGGGTGGCTGTCTCAAAGCCCCAGGCCCTGGGGGTCTGCACGACCCTTTCTGGCTTCCCTGAGGCCAGAGCCACCTCAATACATGGAGGCATCCTCTGCCTTCTTCACGGCTGACACGTGCTGCTGGTGACCTGCGGGTGCCTCCGCTCAAGCCAGCACGGAGCCACTAGGCCCTGCCAGGACCTGTGATGTCACTGCTACCAGTCTGTGAGAAATGCCCTGGATGAAGTGAAAAGTATTCATCTTACTAAGCCCTGAGTGCACGTCCTTTTAATGTCCAGTGTGACCAGAAGGAAGTACTCGTAGCCTTCTGGGAGGCCGAGGCGGGAGGATCACTTGAGGTCAGGAATTTGAGACCAGCCTGAGCAAGAGTGAGATGCCATCTCTACTAAAAATAGAAAAAATTAGCCGGGCGTGGTGGTGCGTGCCTGTAGTCCCAGCTACTCGGGAGGCTGAGGCAGGAGGATCGCTTGAGCCCAGGACTCTGAGGTTGCTGTGAGCTAGGCTGACACCACGGCACTCTAGCCCAGGCAGCAGAGCAAGATTCTGTCTCAAAAATAAATAAATAAATAAATAAAAATAAAGAAGTACTTGTGGACACACCCTGGGTGTTCACTCTGGGGTGTTGGACAGATGTTTTCCTGAAGACGATCAAAGCAAACTTGTTGCTTCCAGGAAAATAAGTGACAGTATTTGTCACCAATGATAAAATCTGAGGATTCAAATGAAAAGGAGGGTGTAGGAAAACTTTAACGATACCTTCTGCGAGCTTGGTGTCTTCCCAGTGTCTGGAGGCTCCTCTGATGAGATCCTGGTGGCAACAGATGGAATGTTCTTGCCGTTGTCCATGAAATGTGTCAACCTTTGGATGGTCTGCTTGAGTCAGCGGGCAGATCCTTCCCAAGTGACCAACACAGAGTGTTGCAAAGTCACGCAGGGACCAGAGACCTGTCCTGGGTGTGGGGCAGAGTGGTGAGGAGTCGTAGCAGGCCTGCTGTGCTTTCAGGGATGGAGACCCACCGTCGTGCAGACAGGTGGTGAGAACATGTTGCCCTTCCCAGTTACGCGTGTCCGTGGGCCCGACTCCCTCTCGCGCTGCAGCCTCTCCCCGGGGAGAGCTGAACACAGAAGCAGATCCCAGGGCCCAGCTGTCTTCGATTAAGCCAGATAGCAAAGAGATTTGAAAAACTGGAAACAAGAGCACTCTTCTTGCTTAATTTATTTTTTGGGAAATAGGGTTTTTTCCATAAAAAATGTTATTTAACACGTAATTTATTTTGTCATGAATTAACACGTATTTTAAATTTCTAAGATCTGAAATACTGCTGTCTGCCAGACACTGGGTCCTGAGAGTCATTGCCACTGTCGGCGTCTGTTGTCCCTGCTGCTTGTGAGACTCAGGCGTCTGAGCTCCAGCTGGAAAAGGCGTGGCCCAGCGCAGCTCAGACCCCTCTCTGGCCCCAGGACGGCAGCTGTACGGGTGCCCGGCGCTCAGTGAATAGGGAATTCTTTATTGAGGTGTAAACACGTGTCCGGCTTGATGAGTTCTCACTAAGCGAAAGCACCTGCGAAACCTGCGCCTGACCAGCTCCTGGGAGCCACCTTCACGCTTGAGGGTGGACACGCAGGGCGGTGCTGGAGCCTGTGTCTGCCGCTGAGGGCCGTGGTTAAATGTGCACCATGACCCTGTGAACAGCTGTCGCCAAGCTCACCCTGTGGGCTGTGGCCTCACTTTGCTCATGCTAACCAAAATCCCCAAGGCGGGGGGGGGGGGGGGGGGACGCGTGCGACTTGGCAAGCTGGTTTGAAACGAGGAGGACACGAACAGGGCTCAGAGCAGCCGAGACGAGCACGGAGAGCCCAGGGAAGGCGGAGACTCTGGGACACCGTCCAGCCCCGGCCCAGTCGGAGTCTAGAGGCACAGCCACTTGTCCGCGGGCCCTGAGCGGTGACGAGTGAGGCTGTAGGGCAGCAGGACAGGGTTGGCTCAGCAGTGTCACACACAAGTCAGCTGTAGGGGTTTATGGAGCCTTTAAAGTAGTAAAGCTTCTAGAAGGAAACAGGAATATCTCTGTGATCCTGAGGTGGGCGAAGATGTCCAAGATGCAAGAAGGCACCAGCCAACAAGTGTTCGTTAGTCAGGGAGCCAGCTCTGAGCTGGGCACGGTGCTCCGAGTGGCCTCTGCGTGGCCTTGCGCAGTCCGGGGCGTCTCTGGCCAGGGCGCCACACCCTCTGCCCATGGTGGGCAGCGTCCGTGTTGCGCCGCTTCTGAGCGCAGTCCACGTGGCTGCGCCTTTTGAACCGTTGCCTCTCTTCCTTCCCCCACGGTAGCGGATCGCGTGAAGAAGGGGTTTGACTTCCAGTGGCCGCAGCCTGATAAGCCGATGTTCTTCTACGTGACCCAGGGCCAAGAAGAGATCGCCAGCTCGGGCACCTCCTACCTGAACAGGTGGGCAAGACGTGCCCGCCGACGTCTGCAGGCTTTGGGGGCAGCTTGTTGAGAGGCGCTGGCTGTGTACCTTTTTGTGAATGTTGAAATTTGTCTTCCCCTCATCATCCCTGTTTTGTTCAGACTCTAAACCACAGCATTTTACTTCCTCCTCGTTTTTCCAGTGTTCTTCCATTGCGCAGACACTTTATAAACCCACACGTGAGCCTTTTCTGTCCCTTGTCACTCCCCCTAAAGGATGGGCAAGCTCAGCGTGGCCACTCTGAGTGTGGGGCGGGCAGTGCTGGCAGGGCCCTCACAGTATCACGCTGTCCTGCTGACACCCGCTGCCCAGGTGTGGCACCTCTGTGCCCCTCACAGCCTGTGGCCTCAGGTTTTGGGACCCCAGGGGTGAGCTAGTCACTGAGAGCCTGGTGTCCTTAGGACGGAAGCGGCAAACGTGGAGAAGATCACCACAAAGCTGCTGAAGGCGGGCGCCAAGCCGGACCAGATCGGCATCATCACGCCCTACGAGGGCCAGCGCTCCTACCTGGTGCAGTACATGCAGTTCAGCGGCTCCCTGCACACCAAGCTCTACCAGGTACGCTGCGTGTGCCCTGTGGGCGTCGGCTTCGGCCTTGAAGTTAGCCAGCCGGCGGTGCCAGTCCTGGCCGAGCGCAGGCTGGGCCCAGGAAGCAGGAGTCAGCCCAGCTCTCAGGAGCGCACACGGTGGCGCGTTACCAATGCTGCCGGCAGAGTCTGCATGCTCGCCCGAGACCCCGAGGAGCACGTCCCGAGGGTCGGAAACGCGGGCTGGCGTAGGTGCACTAGGGTGTTTTCTTGGGATTTTTGAAACGAGTCCGAGCTGGAACAGCAGGGGCCGTTGGCCCCAGCCTTGGCATGGGTGTCATCTAGTGGTGAAGGTGGCCGTCACACCTGTGTTGACACCCAGTAAGATGCACACTGTGTGCGTGTTGAAAGGAGGCGGAACTCTGTGCGTCTCACGCGGAAATGAACCTGGATGCTGCGTCTGCGTGGTCACGTCGCAGTGGTGCCGGTCCTGTTCCTCTGGTGCCGCCGTGGCTTCTCTGTGACGAGCACATGTGTTGTTTTTGCTGCGAAACAAACCACTGTGGCTAAAAGGAAACAAATGCACAAAGAGCCAGGAGAGCCCAGAGGCACGATGGACAGGCGCCAGGTCCCGGCTCCCAGTGGGATTGGAGGGCGTCTCTCGTGTGTTTGCTGTGGTTTTGGGGGTCCCGGGAGGCAGCCTGCTGGCTGATGGTGGCTGCGTGGTTCCCTTTCAGGAGGTGGAGATCGCCAGTGTGGACGCCTTCCAGGGCCGCGAGAAGGACTTCATTATCCTCTCCTGCGTGCGGGCCAACGAGCACCAGGGCATCGGGTTTCTAAATGACCCCAGGCGTCTCAACGTGGCCCTGACCCGAGCAAGGTAGGGAGGCGGCTGGCCGCCTGGCGTCCCCTCTCTTCCTAAGCCTCATCTCCCAGCCCCAACTTGGGCTGGTCTTGGTGGGGGTGCCGGGGCAAGAGGTTGTCGGGCTCCGGGCAGCGACTTAGAAACCACGTGTCACTCGAGTCTGTGTCCGCGGTCTGGTGGTTGCCATCCGCCTGCTTCCAGCGGGGGGTCTTTCACGGTCCTCCTGGTCCGAGATTTAGACCGAGTGTGCGTGTTTGCGTCACTGAAAATTTGGTCTTGCCCACTTTTTCTGGTTCTCAAATGTCACTTTTCTGAAATGATAATAGAAAGGATCCAGAGGACAAGGTGGCCACTGTGCCAGTCCCCACGTAAAGCTAGATGGCAGCAGCTCACCAGCTGGAGCCTGGGGGCCCGGCCCAGGGCTCAGCGCGTCCCGAGGGGAAAGCGGTGGCTACTTCCGGCTCACGTGCACACGTCGCTCCTTCCCCTCGAAGGTCGTGGCTGTTTTTGATTTGTCACCTCCTCCTTGTGAGGTGCCCTCTGCTCCGGTGGTCAGTACCAGTGGGGCCCCGGCACACAGCTGTGTGGTGAGCTAGAAGGGCCAGGTGTCGAGGTGGCGCCCACTGCAGCCTGCAGGGCTGCCGTGCCCGGTGCCAGGAGCCACCTCTTGTCCACAGACAGTCTTTGTCTCCGAGTTCAGCTCCCCGGGCAAGTTCTGGTGCTGGGCTACTTGGACGTCCGCCAGTGAGCTCTGTGCAGGGCCAGAGGTTTGCGGTGGGCCAGCCTGGCCTCTGCGACAGGGCTGGTGGCCCCCAGGGCTCTTGTTTGCCAAACACACGTGTGTGGGGGGTGGGCTGTGTGCTGGGGGTGCCAGGCTTGGGCTTCCGTTGCCTTGGATTTGGATTCTGAGTTTGCAGCCCCACCTCGTGCGCAGCAGTTGGCCACGGAGTCCTCAGCCCTGTCCTGTCACAGGTACGGTGTCATCATCGTGGGCAACCCCAAGGCGCTGTCCAAGCAGCCACTGTGGAACCACCTGTTGAACTACTACAAGGAGCAGAAGGTGCTGGTGGAGGGGCCCCTGAACAACCTGCGCGAGAGCCTCATGCAGTTCAGCAAGCCCCGGAAGCTGGTCAACACCATCAACCCGGTGAGCTGCCCTGCACCTTGCGTGCCGTGCCCAGGCGGCCAGGACGTGGCAGCCCACGCGCCTTGGGAGTGAGAGTCGGGGTCCACTGGCCCCACCGCTCTGGGGTGCTGTCCTCGTGCACAGCGTGCGTCTCCTCAGCGGGGCGGGGAGGGCCCTTGGTCCCGAGCCCATGTTCTGGGAACGCTGTGGTGTGGCTCGTGGCACGCCGAGACCCCCCAGAGGGCCCTCCTGGAGGAGGGGCTTGGGAGCGAGTCCCCCATGCCCCACACCTGGCGTGATTCATGGGCTGGTGTGTCATGGCGGCCTCAGGGAGTCAGACTTGGGCTGCTGTGCCGCAGCAGGTGGGGACACAGACACAGCAGTTAGGCTGCTCGGGGAGCCCAGGGTGCGCTGGGTGATGGAGGGGCGTGCCTCTGCCTGGGCCAGAGCGACGGATCGAGGTGGTCATCGCCGGGACCCAGTTGGCCATGGGGGCAGCTAAGGCCCAGAGCCCCCGCCCCTGCTGAGCCCAGCCCAGTGTCCACACCTGAGAGCTGCACACCTGCCACTCACCACCAGTGTGTGGGAAGTTCTTCCCGTGTTGCTGACGAATTCCTCACCTACCTGAAACCTGTGCAGGGGGCCCGCTTCATGACGACAGCCATGTACGACGCGCGGGAGGCCATCATCCCAGGCTCAGTCTACGATCGCAGCAGCCAGGGTGAGTGCCCCGCGGGGCTGGGCCGCCCGCGTCCCCCGCGCCGAGGTGTTGGCCGTTCCCACGCCGGCAGCTGTGATTCTGTTGCTCCTGGGTGGCCACACAGCCTCAGTCCTCAGCAGCCTGCTGGACAGCGTGCCTTATTTGAGATCAAATAACTTCCTTGCTGGTTTCTGAAACAGGGCGCTTTTCCCAGCAAGACAGTGGTGCCGTCTGACCCAGCGCTTCCTCAGGCGCGGGCACCTGCCTCCCTCGCTCCTTACCCGCAGGTCCCACCCCAGCCCCAGGCGGGTGCAGCTCCCCTCAGTTTCCGCCACCTCTTCGAAGCTCCATGTGCTCTTCTGCGGGGAGGCCGGGAGGCCTTGGAGCCCGCGTGGAGTCTCTGTGTGCACCAGGGCCGAGCTGTGCCCTGCCTCCGGGCGCCTTCCCCAAAGGCAGCACCGAGCCCAGCAAATGCTCGAGGCCAGTTGGGCAGGCCCCTTGCCGGGCCCCGGTATTCTGGTTGCTGGGTTCAGACTGTGGTTTGTGTTCTTCAACAACAAAATCTCTGCCTGCGCACAGCCAGCAAGTCATCGTGTAGCTGGGGGTGTCCGGGGACCGTCCCTTGTTGCCCAGCCCTCTATGAGCCTGGCTCAGGCTGGCGCACTGGTCACTGCGAAGCCTTGCTGCCCTCACGGTGACAAGCCGTGGCCCAGTTATTTCACCTGGCCACTGCCCTCTGGTCTTTGACGCGGCCCCTTCCCTCCCTCTGAGGGCATCTCCAGGCCTGGCCGCACCTGGGGCCTCGTCTGCCTTTAGCCAGGGTCTGTTAGATCGAGTTTCCTCAAGATGGATCTCAGATGTTTTCTGGTTGTTTGGCGGTAGAGGTTGCATGAGTACGAATATAAAATTTTCCGTCAAAAGGATTTGTTTTTGTAAATGCAGCATGGTTTTCAATTTTTGACATTCCTATAGGTCCCTGATTCTCAGCAGCCTCCTGGGGAGAAAGGACACATGCTGGGCACCAGCCTCAGGTGACACCCACCATCCGCTGTGTCTTGCAGGCCGGCCCTCGAACATGTACTTCCAGACCCACGACCAGATCGGCATGATCAGCGCCGGCCCCAGCCACGTGGCCGCCATGAACATCCCCATCCCTTTCAACCTGGTCATGCCGCCCATGCCGCCGCCCGGCTACTTCGGACAAGCCAACGGGCCGGCTGCAGGTGGGCGCCCCGGTGCTGTACGGGCAGAGCGAGCTGGCCCTGTGGGTTGCACGTATCAGGGTCTGAGCAGCTGCTTCCCCGCCAAGCCTCAGCCCTGTGGTCGCTGCTGGGCGTGTGGCCTGCCCCGGGGGCCCGGCCTCCTTGCCCCCCCAGGGCTGCCCTCTGCCTCTGGCTAAGGTCGTGCTTGTCTGTGAGGCTCAGGCCTCCTCAGACAGCCCTGGACTGTGTCTTTCAGGCCGGGGCACTCCGAAAGGCAAGACTGGGCGTGGGGGGCGCCAGAAGAACCGCTTCGGGCTTCCTGGGCCCAGCCAGACAACCCTCCCCAACAGCCAGGCCAGCCAGGACGTGGCGTCCCAGCCCTTCTCCCAGGGTGCCCTGACGCAGGGCTATATCTCCATGAGCCAGCCCTCCCAGATGAGCCAGCCCGGCCTCTCCCAGCCGGAGCTGTCCCAGGTGAGCCTCCAGTCCCCACACCAGAGCCCATGGCACCTCCCTCGGTGGGTGGGGCTGTAAGTCTGGAACATTCCATCCATGGTGCTGCCCTTCTGATGGGTCCTGGGCAGCTGGTCTGGCTCACGTCCCCCGTCTGGGTTGCTGGTCCCCGTGCTAGGGTGAGTGGGGTGGGTCTCCCGCTACTTAGGCTTGAGGACGGGGTTTTCGGGGCTGGCGAGGGGCCCAGTGGACGTGAGCGCCCTTGGACTGTGGCTTGCTCACGTCCCTGACCACCCTGTCTTTCAGGACAGCTACCTCGGCGATGAGTTTAAGTCACAGATCGACGTGGCGCTCTCCCAAGACTCCACGTACCAGGGAGAGCGGGCGTACCAGCATGGCGGGGTGACGGGGCTGTCCCAGTACTAGAAGGCAAGGCCACCCTGCAGCGGGCCTGGGCCCCGCCCTCCCAAGAAAAGGGATGGGAGCCACTGGGGGTGTGGGGTCTTCCCCGGGGGGCTGGACTCCTGTGCTGTGGGAGTCTTATGCCCAAGGGGACAGCTTGTCCCGTGACCCTCAGTTTGGGTCAGGGCCCATCTGCCAGGGCCACAGCCTGCTGTTCTGTAGAGAAAAACCCTGGGGCTCCCTGGGGAAAGGGATGTGGTGGCCTCGTGGCTACCTCTGTGGGCAGGGGGGACGGTGCCCACCACAGCAGCCTCGCTCACTGGATGGGGGTTCAGGACACCTACCGGGCTCCACCGCCTGTTTCCCCCACGGGCCTCAGTTTCTTCATCACAGTGGCTCAAGGGTGGGCTTGGGCTCCCCACCCTGCCTGTGTGCCAGGCCACGGGGGCACTGCCACGGGTCAACGTAGGGCGCTGTCCCCGCCAGGGAGGACCCCGAGAGCTCTGTCCGCTGGCCCTCACGGCTGCCTGCCCTTCTCCCTCCACAGGTGGTGGCGGAAGAGCTAAGCTACGTGGCTTAGTCCATCAGCATCTTATTCTGGGTAATAAAAAATAAAAATAAACGGATACCTGTTTTCCACTGCTAAAACTGAAGCACCACTGTGTGAGCAACAGGAGAGGGAGAGGCCGAGCGAGGGAGAGGAGGAGCCCAGCTGAGCGCGCCCTGCTGCCCCGGCCGCAAGGAGCAGAAGGCAGCGGCGAGGGCCGGCCCGCCGGAGCCCGGAGTCCTGCCCAGCCCGCGCCGAGGAGGCCCCGCGCTTGCGTCCAACCTGGGGCTGTGGCCAGGGCGGAGGGAGGAAGACCCTCATCTCAGAGTAGCCCTTTCCTCTGTTCTTTTCTTTTTCTCTTTTTATTGAAAGGGGACTACGTTTTAGCAGGAAAAAACTTCGCCTTTCTGTGCCCGAGCAGGCTTGCAGGCGGCCGTGCCGGGCAGAGCCCGGGTGGGGAGAGCGGCATCTGTCCAGCCGCCGGAACCGCAAGGTCGCGATGCCTGTGTTCTAAGAGGGTTTTCATTTAAGAAAATACGGTGTTTGGGGTTTTTCTGTTTGTTTTTTTAAAGATTCTTTCAAAGGAGTACTGAAAAATATTTTCCTAAGTTTGTCTCTGAAATCTTAGTGGTGGACCTGGGAGATGCGAGAAGCTTCCAGAAACGAAGTTTAAACAAGTCAGCGCAGCTGGAGACTAGGATCAACACCTGTGACGTGGTCTCGAGGAGGATTTTTGTTCTAGGTCTTAGCTTCCTGCCGGCGGTTGCTGCAGGGCGACAGGTCTGTGCGGGAGCCACCTGGCCGAACCCGGACGCCGCACGATTTGCGATCTCCGCTGGACTCTGAGGAGCAAAGCTGCTTCCTGCAGCGGACTCCGCGCGGGGCTCGGCTGCCCGGGAGGAAGGTGCCCACGGCCCCACTGGAAGGGGCCTTGGCCAGGACCGGCCGTGAGGCCAGGGGGCAGGAGGGTGGCCATTCCCAGGCCGGTGGCTTTTTCCCCAGGGTCCTTCTGAGGATTTGATGGAAAGCAGCAGCCAAGAGGGCCTGTCCCCGTCCCCAGGAGGCACTGAGTCCCCACCCTTAAGTGTGGAGCCTCCACCTGCCTGCACAGCGCCGCTGACCTGGGTGGTCTCTGCCTTTGGGGCAGAAGGGACGGGTCAGCAATGAGTCGGTTCTGTGCTGCGGGGGTTGGAGGCGTTTGCCGTTGGCTGGCAGAGGAGACCTCTGCCTGCATCTGCGTTTTAGCGAAGAGAGTCGCCCCAGCTCCTTGCACACTGGGTTGGGGTGTCCTCCCTAGTGATCCCACCCCTGCCCGCCCCTCCCAAAGCCTCCAGATTCCAGCTTCTACACGGGACAGACGGGGACGCCAGGCCACCTTCCTTCTGGCAAGGACTTATTTATTGCCATTGCTGTAGGGCTTTCGGTTTCCCCTTCTTTTGGTAGCCGCCTAGAGGCATCCATGTGGGGCGCTTCCCGCTGTGACCCTGTGCCCGCCCGCCCGCCGGGTGGGGACGGCTTTGCCCCTGCCTGTGCCCTTCGCTGTGTTCTCCACCCTGAGCAGCGTCAGTTTTACAAATGGAGCATCTGTACCAGGCAGCATAACTTTTGATTTTTGGTCTATTTGTTTTAAGCTCTTTTGTCACCAATAAAATATTAATAAACAGTTCTTGCCTTCTCGTGGCAGCTGAATGCACTGCAGGGTGGGGAGGGCATTGGTTGGAGGGTGGTGTCGGGTGTGGAGGCGGCTGAGGCCACCGCTAATGGCAAAAGCCCAGGAAAGCCAGAGCTGCTGGACCCCTCCCGGGAGTGAGCAGTGCCTGGGCCTGCGGCCGCTCGCCTATGGCCATTGGATGTTGGGCGGGATGGGGGCGGGGGGTGTGCTAGGGCCACGTCGAGGACGAGTCCTCCCCACCCCCAGGAGACAAGAGCCAAGGAGCCCAGGGGAGCAGACCACGCAGTGTTTATTGTTGGTTCCACGCCCCCCACCCCTGGTCAGCGGCAGCCGCACTCGTCCACCACCATGTCCTCATAGTGCCGCAGCACCACGTTGTCGCTGTTGTCGAAGAAGAGCATGGAGATAGGCGACAGGCGCGCGGGCACGCAGCAGGGCAGGCCACCGGCGCGCGGGGTGGCCGCGTGCATGAGCGCGCGCAGCACGGCGTGGTTGAGCGCCGGGGGCCCGCCGGGGCCAGACAGAGCAGCGGGCAGCGCGCACTGGCCCTGGCAGTAGTTGGCCAGGAAGCCGCGCGGCGCGATGACCCAGCGGTGCCAGCCCACCTCGCGGAAGCTCACGTAGAGCCGCCGCGCGCGACACGCGCCCCCGAGGCCGCCGCCCGCCACAGGTTCGGCCTTGCGCCGGGGCCGGGCCAGAGGGTGGCACAGGCGCGGGTCGAGGGTCACCAAAAGCAGAGAGGCCTCGGCCAGGCGCGCGCAGGCGGCAGGGGCCCGCGGACGCAGCGCCAGCGCCAGGCGGAGGCTGCGCGGCACCGAGGCGTTAGGGGCCCAGGCGGCGCCCAGCAGCTCGGCGCGCACCGGCGACTCCAGGGCGGGCACCGCCTGGCGGAGCAGCACCGCCCCGGGGTCCGGGCCCGCGGCCTCACCAGCCCGCGCCACGCTCAGCTCCCAGCCGCTCGCCGGGGCCGCCGCCGCCGCCGCCGCCGCGAAGCGCAACTCCAGGCGAGCCCGGCTCGGGCGCTCGGCGGGTTCCACAGCCGACAGGTCGAAGACGACGGCCCACTCGGGGCACTGCGCCGCGGCCGAGGCGGGCTCCGGGGGCCGGGCGGCCGCACCTGGAGAGGCAGGAAGAGGACTCCGCTGGCGCTGCGTCCCCGCCCAGTGCCCAGCCTGCCCGCGATGGGGTCTCGGTTGGGGACAGGGAGGAAGGTGAGCGCCTGGGGCTGGGGGCACAGATCTGTTGGAAGGCGTCAAATAGTGTGAAGCGCTGGGGTGGGGTGATGGGGTTGGGGCAGAGCATGAGTTGAAAGGAAGGGGCCCTGCGGGGTGCGGAGAGGTGGCTGCCCTCCCCTGGGGACACAGGCGGGGGTGCGGAGGGCGGGTTTGAGCGAGGAGCGCCTGAGCCGCTGGCCAAGGGATGCTGGGGCGGTGGCATCCGCAGGAAGGCATCAAACGGTGTGAAACGGGTGGGGGTGGGGCTGGAGTGGGGGCAGGGATGCAGCTGCCAGCAAGGGGCCCTGCCGGTGCTAGGGGGCCTGATCTCGGTAGCCTCCTGGCGGGTGTCCCTGGTGTGCGAAGGACAGGGAGCGGGTGGGATGCGGGGGCCCAGGTTGCTAGCGGGCCTGGACGAGGCGGGTGGGGACTCTCGGGACCGCTCCTGCCTCCCCTACCACGCTCGAGGCTCACCCCTCGAGCTCTCAGCCTTCGGGACCAAAGCCCCCAGCGAAGACCCGCCCTACTCACCGCGGTCCGGAATGTGGCGCACTATGTTTCCGGCGACCCCCAGCTCCTCCACGTGGCACGGTTGCAGAGTAGCCCCTGGAGGCGTCCGCCGCAGGCCCGACCTTGTCTCCTGGGGGTCGCGGCGGCGGAACAGGCGCCACATAACCGGGGGAACGGGCCGGAGCGTGGGGGCGCCCTGGGGCGCATCGCGCAGCCCGAGAGCCTGGAGCAGGGCGGCGGCGGGGCCCGGGGGCACAGGAGCGCGGGCCGGGGATGGCCAGGGCAGCAGCAGGGCCAGGAGGAGGAAGAGGTGGCGGCCAGGGCGTGGGCACAGCGGTGGCATCTTCCTCCCAGGCGATGGCCGGAGAGTGCGCGGGGTCGCTGTGGCCCCCGACCAGTGGGCTGGGGCGTGGCCGCGGTCTTAGGGGGCGTGGCCGCGGTCCGGAGGCGGGGCCTGAGGGGGCGGGGCGGGGTCCCAGGAATGGCTGGGCCCGGGAGGAGCGGAGCTGGCTGCAGCCAGGGTCCCGGGGGGATGGGGCGTGGCCGAGGTCCCGGGGGTGGGGCAGGGTCCATGGGGGCGTGGTGGGGCGGGGCGGGGCATCAGAAGCGCCTGTTCTTCACCAGGCCATTCCGCAGCGGCTTCCTGGGGGTCAGAAGCGGCGAGTTAGCTGGGGAGCCCCACGCCGCGCCTACGCCCCACCGGGCCCTCCCTGTCCTCACGTCTCAACGACCCCGCCAGGTGCCTTCATCCGATCAGGCCCGGGCCCCGCCTGATGTTTCCTCCTCGCGATCACCCTACCCCTGCCGAAGGGCCGGAAGACCCCGCGTGTCGTCCCTGCTCCCTGGCACCTTGTTCCCTGCCTCCTCCCTAGGCCGCTGCAGGGCAAAGGCCACCCACCAGCCTGGCCTCACTTAACTCCACCAGGACAGGCCTGTGTACAGGACACATGGGACAGATCCTCCTCTGCTCCCGGGCAGAGTCCTCTGCCACCCGCCCCACGCAGGACTGTCCTCGGCTCCGGTGGCCCTGGCCAGCTCTCCCGACCCCCTTCCCTCTGCCTTCCTCTGACGCCTCCTACTGTCCTTCCATGTTCTTAAAACAAGTTGCCATGTTTTAAAACTAATCAGCGCGGTCAGTGTGCAGCTTAAGATCCCAGAGAAAGACCCCTAACCTCCAAGCGGACTGCATACTTCAAACTGCAAAGCCATCTTCTCTGACAACTCCTGTTTCCCAAAACTGCAGTCCTATCTCCCTCCCTGTGGCCACTGGTGCTCTCAGGAAAATTCCATTTTCCCTGGGAGAGGCAGCAGCAGGACTCAGGATTTGGTGGGGAAGGGATCTCGCTGAGGATCTGTCCAGGGCCCCCCTGCTGGACACGACGGGGTCCCGCCCCTGCTCCTTGATGTCTTTGCCAGCCCTGGAGTTGCACCCTGTTCTACCGAGATGGCATCTTGGTCTCGAGGCCGCTGGCCAGGCCCGCTCTCACCTGCGGGGACTGCTCCCGCCCTGGCAAATGTTCTCTGGGTCTCCGTGTAGAAGCGGCTCCCACAGTCGCGCTTACATACAAATGTATTAAGGTTCTTGAATAGGTCCGGTCATTGAGACATCAGAAAGTGGGAAAAGCTCACAGTTCCCCCAAGCTGCTCCTTCAAGTTTCTTGCTTTTGGGCGCCCTTGCAGGAGACAAGCCCAGATGTGCACGGCTGCTCCCTCTGCCCCATGGCTTTGTGCAGGGCTCCATCCCAGCAACCCTTCGATAGAAGCAGCTAGAACTTTCCCAGGGAGGTCACTCTTGGTCATTTTAATTCACTCTTCCCTTGGGACTGAAGCTCAGCCTGCCTGCAGAGCCGAGTGGTACCTAGTCCTACAGGTTGCTGGTCTTTATCTGTGGGGCGAGAAGCCCTGCTCAGGCGGCCCATCTGTCTTCTGGCTTTGCCCGTGGTCCTTTAGAACATGAGCCTTGGTCCTTCATCCACCTTTGTGGCCTCTCGATTCTTCTCACAGTCTAACAGCTTTCTCGGTTCCTCAGTGACACACTTTCCCATTCCGGCTCAGGGATAGCCCCATTCCTACACTGACGCTTTTGGTGCATGGCAGATTTGCCCTGGGGGCTCAAGTGACACAAAGACACACCTTTGCTCTTTTCTCCAAAAGGTCCCCAAGTGTTGTCCCAGGGCCATCCCGACAGACCTTCCTTCCTTCTGGGTGCTTATTATTTGCTAAAGGCTTCACAGACACCGTGTCCCTCTCCCCGGCTGCTGACTCCTGTGCTGGCAAGGGTAGTATCTTCAGGGCTGGGCCCGCCCCTGCCTGTCTGCGGGAGCGTCCCGCCCATTCATTCTTTTCGGCTTTTCCGCACAAGCTGCCAAGTCGGCTGTCAGTATTCCCCTTCTGGGGCAGGGAGCACACCCACCTTGGGGGGGCGGTGGCCTCTCTACAACAGCTTTAGGCCTCTGCTGTGGCGAAAAGAGCATCACTGTGAGGGTGGAAGCTGGAGAGGTGCACGATGCAGGTGGCTTCTGGATGTTTCTTTTCCAATGAGGAGGACAGGGAGAGAGGGGAGCTCCCTGGGGTTTTGCAAGGTTTTTGCCAAGTTGCCATTGAGCACAGTGGATGAATGTTCCAGAGAGGTAGTCTGGGGTAGGGCTAGGGGTTGGTTTGAGCTATTTTAGAAGATGCTGGAATGTCAGGCAGACAGGGAATGGCGCTCGGGGAGCTGGGATAGCTGGCAGAGAAATCTGGAAGTGCCTCGCCCCTCGCGGAGACAGGCCGCTTTTGTTCTACAGAAGAGCTGCTCCTGAGCCATTGCAAGCCTGGGAGGGAGGTCTGGAAGGAAGCAACCCCGCTGACACCTTGACCGTGGAATTCTGGCCCCAGAATTAGGAACGGTCGCGAAGGAGCGGGGCCCTGGCAGAGAGCAGCCCCTAGAGTCTTGCAGCCCAGCGAGGGGGGCGGCGCGGCTCGCTCCCGCCCGCGTCTCCGGCAGGCAGCGGCGCCCAGCCGCCGCCGCCAGCGAACTGGGAGCTTCGTGAGGACGAAGCGCCAGGCAGCGGGTACCCTGGGGTCACCTCCAATCACCGCAGGTGCGAGCCGCGAGGGCGGCGCCATGTGCTCCTCCACCCACCGGGCACCTCTGTCCTCCGCAGCGGGCCTCAGCCCTCCGCTCTTCGTCTCGCTCCGTCCCAAACGTTTCCCAACTTGGGCCCAGACTGCAGGAGCCACAGCGGGCCGGTGGCCCCGGGGATCGGCGTGACCCCACGGTCTGGACATTCTGGTGGGCCGCCTTCCGGAGAGAGGGACAGAGACGACCAGAGTTTTCTTCCACTCAAACCCTTGTGCTCCCCGTCCCCTGCCCCGCCGTGCCTGCTGAGAGGTGACCGAACTGGGCTCGCAGGAACTGCTTCTCCTCTCTGTTGCTGCATCCGCCACACCGGGGCTTGCACAGAGAGTGGGGCTCGACCCTTTCCAGACTCTTCTGCCCTTCCCCACCCCACCTGCTGCTGCCAAGAGAGACAGCTGAGCCTCCACTGCGAGGCTTCCGCACAGATCAGGCCTTTCCTCTGGGGCTCCCGCGGCGGACCGGGGGTGCTTGCGCTGTGAGCTCCCTGCCCACCGGCCTGGCCTGGGGACTCCATCGGCGCAGGGCACGCCCCGAGGCGGAGGGACATCGAACCTGCGTGGGCACCCTGTGGGCAACTCGGGACCAGGCACTTCTCCCTGGCACAGTCAGGGATTTATCTTTGGGAACTCAGGGACAGGCCAGATCCCAAACTCCAAGGTCTCAATTGCATTGCTCTGATGCAAGGAGAGATTTGTGATTGGGTGAGGCCACTGTAGCCCCTCCCTGGCGGCTTTTCCTAGAAGCTGGGAGCAGACCTTTGACCCCTGCTGAAGCAGATCCCTCGCCAGCTTTGGGGGAGACTGAGGGCAGGCTCCCCAACCCAGCCCTGCCCAGCCGCACTCCCTGGAGAGCCTCGCTCCCCTGTGGCAGAGAACAAGGACTCACTTGAAGTTCCAGGGCCCCACCCACCACCCGGGGCAATCAGGTGTTTCTCCTGAGGGACTAGAGCTGGTCAGGACCCCCAAACAACATTGCAGCTTGTTCCTTCTGGCAAGCGCCACCTACTGACAGGGAGGTCAATTTGCACACCCTTTTACTGCAGCTACTGACTCATCATGCACGGTGTGGTCGATCCTCGCCCACGAGCAGCACCCACTTGCTCAGAGATTAAACTGGGCGTGCCATTATCTAATCAAAAGAAAATCCAAAAATAAGCAGCAAAACCTGCTCCATATAAGAAGGAATCAGCGAAAGATCTCCGGGCACATGAAAAATAACAGTGATCTGATCCTTGCCATTTGAGTAAAAAAAAAAAAAAGAAAAAATCACAGTGAAAGGACACCCCCAAAAGAAAACAATGATCCCATACCAATGGAAACCAACCAAATCGAGAATACTGAAATGACTGATAAAGAATTTCGAATATGGGCCAGGTGCAATAGCTCATGGATGTAATCCCAGCACTCTGGAAGGCCGAGGTGGGAGGATGGCTTGAAGTCAGGAGTTCGAGACCAGCCTGAGCAAGAGTGAGACCCTGTCTCTACTAAAAATGGAAAGAAATTAGCTGGGTGTGGTGGTGCACGCCTGTAGTCCCAGCTACTCGGGAGGCGGAGGCAGGAGGATCGCTTGAGCCCAGGAGTTTGAGGTTGCTGTAAGCTGTGATGATGCCACAGCACTCTACCCAGAGCTACAGAGTGAGACTCTGTCTCAAAAAAGAAAAAAAAAGAAATCAAATTATTAAAAAAAAATCAAGCAGAGCTTCTGGAAATGAAAAAATTCATTCAAAGAAATACAAAACCCAGTGGAAAGCCTTAAGAATAGTCTAGATTGGCCGGGCGTGGTGGCTCACGCCTGTAATCCTAGCACTCTAGGAGGCCCAGGTGGGAGGATCGCTCAAGGTCAGGAGTTTGAGACCAGCCTGAGCAAGAGCAAGACCCCATCTCTACAAAAAATAGAAAAATCAGCCAGGCCTCGTGGCAAGCGCTTGTAGTCCTAGCTTCTCGGGAGGCTGAGGCAGGATGACCGCTTGAGCCCAGGAGTTGGAGGTTGCTGTGAGCTAGGCTGACTCCATGGCACTCACTCAGGCAACAGAGTGAGACTCTGTCTCCAAAAAAAAAAAAAAAAAAAAAAAAAAGAATAGGCTAGATCAGGCAGACGAAATAATCTCAGAGGCCTAACATAAGAATCATAGGCATCCCTGAGGGTGAAGAAGAAAATACACATGGGCTGGAAAACCTATTTAGGGGATACTCGAGGAAAATTTCCCAGGTCTTGCTAGAAATCTGCACATCCAGGTACTAAAAGTGTGATGGACTCCTGGGAGATTTGTCAGCAAGAGGCGATCGCCACAACACGCGGTCATCAGACTGGCCGGAGCTAACACGAAAGAGGAACTCCTATGAATCATAAGTCAAAAGCATCAGGTAACCTACAAAGGAAAACCCATCAGAACAAAGGCAGACTTCTCAACTGAGACCTCACAAGCCAGAAGGGACTGGGGCCACATCCTCACTCTTCTCAAGCAGAATAATGGCCAGGCTAGAATTTTGTATCCTGCAAAATTAAGTTTCATATATGAGGAGGAAATGAAGACTTTCTCAGACAAGCAAACACTGAGGGAATTTGTCAAGACCAGACCTGCCGTGCAGGAAGTACTCAGACTTGCATTATACACTGATCAGCATGGTAGACAGTCACCAGTGCAAAACCATCCAAATGCTAAAGTTCAGAGCCCAGATACCACAATGGCTCAAGAGGTAAAACAAAGCAATAAATTTCTATTGGAGGATGAACAGAAATCCATGCCATTTAGCAATTCTTTCAATAAATGTGAATGGTTTAAACTCCCCACTGAAGAGACACAGGCTGGCTGAATGGATTAAAAAAACAAAACAAAACAAGCCAAGTATCTGCTGTCTCCAGGAACCATATCTAACCCACAAGGACTCATTCAGACTCAAGGCGAAGGGATGGAAAACAATATTCCATGCAAAAAAAACCAAAAGAAAGCTGGTGTAGACAGTCTCATGTCAGATAACATAGACCTTAAATCACGAGAGTAAAGACAGACAAAGACGGTCATTATATAATGGTGAAGGGAACAATTCAACAAGACGTAAGAATCCTAAATATCTATTCGCCCGACAGAGGTGCACCCACGTTCATAAAACAAGTTCTACTTGATCTAAACAAAATGATGAACAGGCAGCATAGTAATAGCCAGGGCTTCAACACCCCACTGACAGAACGGGACAGATTCTCCAAACAGAAAATAAACAGAAAACAATGCACTTAAACAGGACCCTAGAACAAATGGCCCTAAGAGACATTTACAGAACATACTGCCCCCAAACTACTGAATGTATGCTCTTCTCATCAGCTCACAGAACATTCTTCTAAGATTGATCACATCCTAGGCCACAAAATGTGTCTCAACAAATTTTAAAAAATAGAAATTATACCATGTATCTTTTCAGACCACAGTGGAATAAAATTAAAATCAACTCCAACAGAAACACTCACCTCTACACAAAGTCATGGAAATTAAACAACCTACTACTGAATGATTATTGGGTCAAGGAGGAAATTAAGATGGAATCAAAAGATTCTTTTAACTAAATAACAAAAGGGACACAAGTTACCAAAATCTGTGGGATTCTGTAAAAGCAGTCCTAAGAGGAAAATTCATAGCCTTAAATGACTATGTCCAAAATACAAAAAGATCACAAATCAACAATCTAATGAGTCATCTCAAATTGGAAAAGGAAGAGCAAACCAATCCAAACCCAGCAGAAGAAAAGAAATAACTAAGGTCAGAGCAGAACTAAATGAAATAGATTCCAAAAGAATTATACAGGAGATTAATAAAACAAAAAATTGGTTCTTTGAAAAGATAAAATCAATAGGCCTCTCATTAGGCTAAGAAGAGACAGAAAAGACCCTAATAAGCATAATCAAAAATGAAAAAGGAGATATTACAAAAAAGGAGATATTACAAAACATCATCTCTGAATACTATAAAAATCTCTATGCAGGCCAGGCGCGGTGGCTCACACCTGTAATCCTAGCTCTCTGGGAGGCCGAGGTGGGCGGATTGTTTGAGCTCAGGAGTTCGAAACCAGCCTGAGCAAGAGCAAGACCCCATCTCTACTAAAATTAGAAAGAAATTAATTGGACAACTAAAAATATATAGAAAAAATTAGCTGGGCATGGTGGCACATGCCTGTAGTCCCAGCTACTCGGGAGGCTGAGGCAGGAGGATCGCTTGAGCCCAGGAGTTTGAGGTTGTTGTGAGCTAGGATGATGCCACAGCACTCTACCCTGGGCAACAGAGTGAGACTCTGTCTCAAAAAAAAAAAAAATCTCTATGCACATAAACTTGAAAACATTGAGGAAATAGACAAATTCCCGGAAACACACAACCTCCCTAGGTTCGATCAGGAAGAAATAAACTCCTGAACAGAAAAATATCAAGTAACGAAATTGAAGTAGCAATAAAAAAATCTTTCAATGAAAAAAAGTTCTGGACCAGATAGTTTCACAGCAAAATTCTACCAGACCTACAAAGAAGAACTGGTACCTATACTGCAGAAGTTATTTCATAACATCGAGAAGGAAGGAACCCTCCCCAACTCATTCTACAAAGCCAATATCACCTTGATACCAAAGCCAGGAAATGATACAACAAAAAAAGAAAACTACAGACCAATATCCCTTATGAATATAGATGAAAAATTCTCCTAGCAAACTGAATTCAACCACATATCAAAAAAATAATCCACCACAACCAGGTGGGCTTCATCCCAGAGATACAAGGATGGTTCAACGTACGCAAATCTATAAATGTGATTCACCACATAAATAGAAGCAAAAACAAATACCACATGATCCTCTCAATATTTGCAGTGCAGAAAAAGCATTTGACAAAATTCAGCACCCTTTTATGAAAAGAACTCTTAAAAAAATAGGCATAGATGGAACATACCTCAAAATTATAAAAGCCATATATGACAAACCCATAGCCAACATCATGCTCAACAGGGGAAAATTGAGAGCATTCCTGCTTAGAACTGGAACCAGACAAGGTTGCCCACTGTCACCACTTCTATTCAATATAGTGCTGGAAGTCCTAGCCAGAGCAATCACGTGAGAGAAGGAAATCAAGGGTATCCAAATGGGGAAAGAAGAGGTCAAACTATCACTCTTTGCTGATGATACGATCTTATATCTAGAAAACCCCAAGATTCTGCTAAGAGACTCCTGGAATTGATAAATAAATTGAGCAAAGTCTCAGATTACAAAATCAATGTACACAAATCAGTAGCATTCCTATATGCCAATAACAGTCAAGCTGAGAATCAAATCAAAGACTCAATACCCTTCACAGTAGCAACAAAGAAAATAAAATACCTAAGAATATATTTAACCAAGGAGGTGAAAGACCTCTACAGGGAGAATTACAAAACACTGAGGAAGGAAATAGCAGAGGGTGTGAATAAAAATGGAAAAATATATCATGCTCATGAATCGGCAGAATCAACATTGTTAAAACGTCTATACTACCCAAAGCGATTTACAGATTCAATTCAATCCTCATTAAAATACCAACGTCATTTTTCACAGATCTAGAAAAAATAACTCTATGCTTCGTATGGAACCAGAAAAGAGCCCAAATAGTCAAGGCAACCTTAAGCAAAAATAACAAATTGGGAAGCATCACTTTACCAGACTTCAAGCTATCCTACAAAGCTACAGTAACCAAAACAGTGTGGTGCTGGCACAAGAACAGAGATATAGACCAATGGATCAGAATAGAGAACCCAGATATAAAACCATCCTCATATTGCCATCTGATCTTTAACAAAGCAGACAAAAGCATACACTGGGGAAAAGAATTTCTATTCAATAAATGGTGCTGGGAAAATTGGATAGCCACATAGAAGGAACAGGATCTGCACCTCTCACCACTCCCCCAAATTAATTCATGATGGATAACAGACTTAAACCTAAGGCATGAAACTATAAGAATTCTAGAAGAAAATGTTGGAAAAACTCATAGACATTGGCCTCGGCAAAGAATTTATGAAGACCCCAAAAGCAATCACAGCAATAACAAAAATAAATAAATGGGACTTGATAAAATTAAAAACCTTTTGCACAGCCAAAGAAACAATCAATAGAGCAAATAGACAATACAGAATGGGAGAAAATATGTGCATGCTATACATCCAATAAAGGGTTGATAACCAGAATCTATAAAGAATTCAAGCAAATCAGCAAGACAAAAATCAAAAAACCCCATTAAAAAGTGGGCAAAAGACATGAACAGAAACTTTTCAAGAGAAGATAGACTAATGGCCAGCAAACATCAAAAAATGCTCAATGTCTCTAATCATTAGGCAAATGCAAATCAAAACCACAAAGAGATATTACCTAACTCCAGCAAGAATGGCTTTTATAAAAAAATCCCAAAACAACGGTTGCTAGTGCGGATGTGGAGAGACAGGAACACTTATGCACTGTTGGTGGGACTGCAAACTAGTACAACCTCTATGGAAAGTAGTATGGAGATACCTCAAAGAACTAAAAGTAGAACTACCATTTAATGGAGCAATCCCACTACTGGGTATTTACCCAAAGGAAAAAAGGACATTTTGTTAAAAAGACACCTGTACTCAAATGTTTATAGCAGCACAATTCACAATTGCAAAGATGTGGAAACAACCCAAGTGCCCATGAATACATGAGTGGATTAATAAAATATGGTATATGTATGCCATGGAGTACTACTCAGCCATAAAAAAAATGGTGAATGAATACCTCTTGTATTAACCTGGATGGAACTGGAGACCATTCTTCTAAGTGAAGTATCACAAGAATGGAAAAACAAACACCACATGTACCAACCATTAAATTGGAACTAATTGAACAACACTTATGTGCACGTATGGAAATAACATTCATTGGAAGTCAAGCAGGTGAAGGGGATGAGTAAATTCACACCTAACGGGTACAGTGCACATTATTATCTGGGTGATGGGCACACTTCTAACTTTGACTCAAACTGTACAAAAGCAATTTATGTAACCAAAATGTACCCCCATAATATTCTGAAATTTTTTTTAAAAGTGGGGTGCAGAGAGCAGACTGGTAGCTGCCAGGGGCTGAGGGACACCTCCTTCAAGTGGGGAGTGACTGCTGATCGCTATAAGGTGTCTTTGGGGGGTGATGAGAATGTTCTGGAACTGGACAGGGTGACAGCTGCCTAACCCTGGGAATGTACAAAAAAATCATTGAATCCACACTGTAACTCAGTGAATTGTATGGTATGTGAATTATACCTCAATAAAGCTGTTTTTTAGAAAAAGAAAAGGAAGTGACCCACAGGGATAGCACCCAGAAGGCCATAGGGGATATGGACAGAAACAGTCTTGGAACTGGGGGGAGGAAATCCCAGGAGCAGATGGGTTTGAGGATCGAGAAGCATCTAGGAAAATCCTGCAGTTGCTGTGAGGGAGGGAGAGAGGCTGATGAGGCTGGTGGAAGAGAAGAGTGGAGAGGGAACGTTTCTGTCCTTGGCCAAAATGTCCTTCAGAAGACGAAGGTGGACATCCTTGGCCTCGGAGAGAGAGGGGCTGTCCACTGCCGCAGCTGGCCAATGCACAGCTGGATGTCCTCGCCTGGCCACTCCTGATCTCTTAGGGACATAGAGGCTAGAGCATGGGTGCAGAGGATTATGATGGGGACAGTTGATAGCCAAGAACTCTTGTGGGAGTTGATGGAGTACAGTAGTGTGATCATAGCTCACTGTAGCCTCGAACTCCTGGACTCAAGGGATCCTCCCACCTTGGCTTCCCAAGTAGCTGGGACTATAGGTGTGAGCCACTGTGCCCAGCCATGGGCCACTGTTCTTTAGACACTGCAAGTGTGGCAGAGGCAGAAGTGGGATTTACAACGTGCTGGGGTATCATGGGGCAGGTCAGCAAAGCCAGAGAGAGGCGAGGGTCCCTGGATGGAGGGCCAGTCCTGGCAGCCCCTGAGAGGGAAATGGGGGCTTTGGACCGAGGTGCCACATCACAACAAAGACATGGGGGCCACCTGAGGAGGCTCGGTTGGGTCAATTTCTAGAAATGTTCCTGTGCTTAAAAAGAATGTATGGGCCGGGCGCTGTGGCTCACACCTGTAATCCCAGCACTCCGGGAGGCCGAGGCGAGAGGATCGCTTGAGCCCAGGAGTTCAAGACCAGCCTGAGCAAGAGCGAGACCTCGTCTCTATTAAAAATAGAAAGAAATTGGCTGGACAACTAAAAATATATAGAAAAAATTAGCCGGGCATGGTGGCACACGCCTGTAGTCCCAGCTACTCGGGAGACTGAGGCAGGAGGATCGCTTGAGCCCAGGAGTTTGAGGTTGCTGTGAGCTAGGCTGATGGCACGGCACTCTAGCCCAGGCAAGAGTGAGACTCTGTCTCAAAAAAAAAAAAAAAAAAAAAAAATTACAACTGAACTTCTCTTCCTGTCCATTTGCTTGAACCTTTCTGTGAGCTGAAGTTTTGGTCTTTTAACCAGTATAGAGGTGGATTTTTTTTTTTCCAAAGCAATCTCATAACTGTCATGATTATTCCATGTATGTTTATTTTGATGCCTAATATTTGCGATTCTTGCTACACTTTTACTTTGCATTATTTATCTTGCTTTTTCTAACTTTTTCCTCCTTTCTTGTCCTTTAAGTTGTTGTATCTGTTTTTGTCCCATTCTCCCCTCTATACCTGAAAACTTTTTACATATATCCTTCATTCCCACCCTCTTGAAGAATACAAAGCCCCCGATCCTGTTCTGATAATGTTTGATATTTCTAATTTTTTTTAAATCTCTCAAATTAGGCACTGAAGAATTTTTACCCAAATATATGCCCATGCTTTTGCTTACCTACCTTTTGGATAGTTCTCCTATTTTCTTAAATCTATTCCATAGAGAAGATCAGCTGGTGGGAAACTTTTTTAGTTTTTGACAGTGTGGGTGTCGTTTCTCCTGAGTAATTGTTTTTAAAATTGTGTGTAAAATTCCAGGTCAACTGTTACTTTCTTTCAGCACTTGAGGTGGTATTTTATTCCATTATCTTCCAGCTATCCTGGCTGCTATTAGTTGGCATTGTTTTGTGGGTCAACTATTTTTTTTCCTGTGGCTGTTTTGTATTTTCACTATGATGTATTTGGAAAATGAATGCCTTCTTATTTAACCTGTTGGTTATTTTTGTCTTGTTACTTCCGAAAATTTCTCAGCATTACATCTTTTTGTGTTGTTCCTCCCTGCCTGTCTGCTGTTAGAATTCAGCCAAACTAGATATTTCTTATAATGCTAGCTTTCATATTTTCCATGTATTTATGCTGCATTCTGGGTAATTTCTTCACAGCTTACAATTTGCTGATTCTCTCTTCAGCTATATCTAATTGGTTTAGCTTCAACATCTGTAGTAAGTTGAATGGTGCCCCCCAAAAAGATACGTCCATGATCTAATCTCTAGAACTTTATTTGGAAAAAGAGTCTGTGCAGATGTAGTTAAATGAAGAATTTCAGGATGAGATCATCGTTTTGGGAGGGCCCTAAATGCCATGACAAGTGTCCTTATTAATAGAGAAGACAGAGAGAAGAACAAGAGAGAAAAGGAGAAGGCCATGTGAAGATGGAAGACAGAGATTGGAGTGATGTGGCCACAAAAGCAAGGAACACTTGGAGCCACCAGAAGCTACAAGAGGCAAGAGGGGTCCTCCTTCTGAGTCTTCACGGGGAGTGCAGCCCTGTGACCTTGATTTAGAACTTCTGTCCTCCAGAAATATGAGGAAGTAAGTTTCTGTGGTTTTAAGCCATTGAGTTTGTGGTACTTTGTTACAGCAACCCTAGGAAAGTGATATAACATCCAATGCCATTTTGATGGCCTCTCACGCCTTTTTTTTAAATAAGCTTTTTATTTTAGAATAATTTTAAGTTTGTGGAAATGTTGCAAAGATGGTACAGAGAGCTCCCGGGTACCCTTCATCCAGCTTCCCTAACATTACATAAGACGTCTCTACAACAGTACGGTTGTCACAAGAGACCAACACTGGGGTATTGCTATTAACAAAACCCTACATGTTATTTGGATTTCACCAGATTGTCCACAGATGTCCTTTTGTTGGTCCAGGAGCCCATGTCACATGTAGTTGTCACATTTCCTTAGTCTCCTCTGACCTGGGATTGTTCCTCAGTCTTTCCTTGCTTTCCACGATCTTGACAGTTCTGAGGCTCTTTTGGAAGATGTCTTGTAGCCTGAACCCCTGGACCCTACCCTGTTTTATACCTACCTGTACTAACCCTCGCTGTCCTTGGAGAATCCACTTCTGCTGGTGGTGCCCAGGGGGCGATCATGGCAAGGCATTCCCTGGTGTGCTCTGTCACTTCTGTGTACAGCCCATGCTTTGTCGTCCTAGTGGAAGCGCTCTCATGTGAGCCTGGGGGTGCCAGCCCTCACCCCATGTTCTGGCTGGACATCCTCAGAGGAGACAGAGCCAGGCACTGGTGGGGCCAGGAGGTCTGGCTTGCCCTTGCCTTGGGCTCTGCATTTACAAGGATGTCTCCAACATGAGTTCACTGTTCCATAGCAAAAGGATCTTGCAGATGTTTAGATTTGGCCAAACAGGTGACCCCATTCTCTTTAGCCACTGCTGCCTCTGGAAGACTCCTTGGTGAGACCTTGCTGATCTCCATGTACAATTCCTGACTCACACTCAAGGCACAGCTACAATCCAACACTCTCAAAGAAGGCTCCCAACAGCCCCCATCTGCCAGCACACATGGCCCTGCCCTGATCCCATCTCAGGCAACAGCAGCTTGAACCAAAAGTCCTGAATTGTGTTTCTTTTTTTTTTTCCTTTTTCCCTTTTTTTTCCCCCCTAGGCTAGTCAAGTGAAGCAGTGGGAGTGGAGAAGGAACAAAGTCTCTGATTCTTTTATTTTTGTTTTACCTACACCCAAAGCAAGTCTGTGGTTCTCCCTTCCAGAGCTGGGATCTGATCACATTGGTCCTCCTGGCTACAGCCGGGGTTTGTTAAATCTCTGCATCTCCTCCTGTTCCGACTCACTTCATTGAGCTCTGAGCCCACTGCCTCCCTGAAACCGTCATACCAGGTCACCAATGGCCTCACTGGCCAAAATCAGAGGGCCTGGCTAGTCAGTACCTTCTGGGACCTTCTACAGCCTCCTGCTCAAACACTCCTCATGTTGACTCTGGGGTGCTGCACACCCCAGACCCCGCTTGTCACCCAAACCTGCCCCATTAATTGCTGGGTTGGGCGCCGCCCCCCACCCCTTGCCCCAGGCTTTGGACACCATCTGGCTCTCACCCCAGGGTTGCTGCAGGGCCCAACGGTGCAACCAGCAGGAGGCTCACTGAGGCCCCTTTATTTCTCCAGCCCCAGGACTCCCTCCTGAGCTAGGCTGGCTCTGAGCACCCAGCCCCACCTCCTACCTGGCTGGCCACCGGGCTCCCTGTCAGACCCGAGGCCAGCACGTCTCAGCACGGACACAGCCTGGGCTCTCTCTGCAGCCCTTGGCACTCCCTCCTCCCACCTCCACTGCCACCCACTCCAGTGGGGACATGGGTCAGAGGTCATTGTCTGGCCTGGCCAACGGCTACTCCTCAGGAGCCATGGATCACTGACTTGTGCACTCTGGCCACGCGGGCCACTGGGCCTGGCCTTCACTGCCCCTGCCCCCAAGACCCTGCCTCTGGTCCCTCGCTGCTCTGCCCCCTCCCCAGGCCCCTCCCTCCCCTTCCTCGCTGTTCTCTCCTTCACAGCAGTTCACTCTGTGGCTATGTCCCCCACCCCTTTATCGAAGTCTCTGTTTCAGAGTAGGCTCGGGCAGCATCCGCGTCGGCCTCATCCGCTACCGGTCTTGGGGGCCTGGCCACAGAGTGCACTCGGACGGATGTTGCTAAAGGAACGAACGTGGGGCAGAGGCCCCTCCACACTCACTCAGCCTTGCTGGGCTTGGGGTCCTGAGCCTCGGCCGCGTCGTACTCCCGCAGGTCTTTCAGCTCGCGCACCTGGCCCGTGAGCACCTTGGCGGCGAACGCCACGATGTACTGTGGGAGGGGAAGGTCCGGCTGAGAGGGAAGCCCCTTCCGCGCCCTCCTGACAGCGGGGTGGGCGCTCCCGCCACAGGCCCTTTGCGCATGGTGTCCCCCCCGCCCCGGGCCTGCCTGAGAAGGACCTGTGGCTGCACTGCTACCTGGGGACAAGCACAGCGATGGGGCGTTCACAGGACTGCTGACCGAGCAGGGGCCAGCTGACTCACCAGGAACCAGTAGAGGTTCATGAGGGTGAGCAGCAGCAGCAGCGCATTGAAGAAGAAGTAGAAGGGGATGTCAGGCACGGAGCGCAGGCTGCAGTGGACCGTGGCGTACAGGACCTTGAGAGGGAACCAATAGAGGCGGAACCAGAACCTGCAGAGGCAGGGCCAGGTCGGGAGGCGGTGGAGGGAGGGGGACGGTGGCCCCACCTAGTTCCTGTCCCGTCCCACCCTGGACCCACTCACTTGTATTAATGACTGCACATCCCCGCTCACCTCTGTCCCCTTGTCCCATCCTGGCTTATGCAGACCCATCTGGCTCCCCTTCTGCGCTCTCCTGCCGGGCCCAGCCCTGCCTCTTCCCCACTCAGACCCTCCCCTGCTCTGCCTGGCCCCACCCACCCCATTACCTTCCCTGCCTGGCCCCACCCCTTCTAAGCCTAGCCCCTCCCCTTCAGGGCCCCATCCACCTCACCAGGCCCCACCCACACTAGGCCCCTCCCCTTCCCTGTCGGGCCCCACCCACCTCAAGGCCCCACCTCTTTCCCTGACGGGCCCCACCTACCTTACAAAGGCCCCAGCTCCTTTTCCTCTGGGCCCCACCCCTTCTAAGCTTAGCCCCTCCCCTTCAGGGCCCCATCCACCTCACCAGGCCCCACCTCTTCCCAGTCTAGTCCTTCTCCTCCTGGGCCCCACCCACACCACTAGGCCACTCCCCTTCCCCCGGCCACGCACCAGCTGAAGCAGAAGCCGAGGCAGCCCAGGTCGGCCGCCAGGGCGTGCAGCCGGTGGTAGGAGCCGCCGCGGGATTTGAAGTAGACGTTGAGCTTGGTGAACTCGAGCAGCACGTCGCTGATATCATGCAGGAAGACCACAAGGATGCCCACGTTGTGGTACCTGAGGGGGCAGGATGGGGAGAGAGAGGGCTACTCACACTCAGGACCCCCACTCTGCACAGGCCCCCAGCACAGGCCCCCTGGGCCGCACCTCCAGACTCCCTGTGGGCCCCTCCCTGGCTCACCTGCCCTGCCCACCTCCCTCCCCAGGAGTCCCTCCCCTCACCATCCCACCACAGCCTCGTCCTCCCTGCTTCACTGTCCCCACGTGGGCCAGGAGCCTTCCCAGAAGTTCCTTCTTCGAACTTCCTCATCTCTGTGACCTCTGACCCTCTGTGACCCCAGACTCTCACAGGCTTGGGCCATTCTGCGTTCAGATGCCCCATGAGCTCATTCCTCACTTTGGACACTCCCAGGTGTGCACGTGCAGCCTGAACATCGCTGCAAGCTGCAGACTTGCCTAGGAACGGCCTCGGCCACATCCCCACTAGGGTCTTAAGAAGCCTGAAGGCGTCCCCATCCCTCCCCAGAGTCTCCACCGGACAGTTGCTCGGGTGAAGGGGCCTAGATTCAGCCTGGATGTGGCCAAGTGCCTCCCTCCCTCTTGCCAGGTCCCTGTCCCCACTCTGCCCTCCTGACTCCTCCTGGACTCCTGCCACAGGCCCTTTGTACGTGCCCCTCCCTGGGCTCTCAGCACCTCCCTTCACTTCTTTCAGTCTTCTCTCACTGTCACCCCAGACCACCCACCTAGACCTAATACCCTGCAGGCCTGTCCTCTGACTTGATTTTTCTCCATAGTTTTTATCACCTTCCCTCTAGAGAGTGCTGATAGAACTTTCTAGAACCATGAGAATATTCTAAACTTCTGTCATCCAATATAGGAGCCACTTGTCACATGTGGCCACTAAACACTTGAATGTGGCCCATGTGGCTGAGGAATGGAAATGTGTGCTTTTATTTAAGTTTAAAGTTGAAACAGCCACCTGCGGCTGGTGGCTACCATATTAGTGCAGCTAGAGCTGCTGGTCCCGTAGGAATTGAATGTGAGCGGCATATGTCATTTTAAAGTTTCTATCAGCCACACTTTTTTTTAAAAAAGGCAAAAAGGAACAGGTAAGACTTTTTTTTTTTTTTTTTTTTGAGACAGAGTCTCACTTTGTTGCCCGGGCTAGAGTGAGTGCCGTGGCGTCAGCCTAGCTCACAGCAACCTCAGACTCCTGGGCTCAAGCGATCCTCTTGCCTCAGCCTCCCGAGTAGCTGGGACTACAGGCATGCGCCACCATGCCTGCCTAATTTTTTTTCTCTATATATATTTTTTTAGTTGTCCAGATCATTTATTTCTATTTTTTAGTAGAGACGGGGTCTCGCTCTTGCTCAGGCTGGTCTCGAACTCCTGACCTTGAGCGATCCGCCCGCCTTGGCCTCCCAGAGTGCTAGGATTACAGGCGTGAGCCACCGCGCCCGGCCACAGGTAAGACTTTTTAAATAGCACATCCTAATGAACTCAGAATATCTGAAATATTGCCATTTCAATATGTAATTGAGATAACAAAAGGACCAACAGGGTGTATTTTCAGTCTGGTCTGTGTATGAAGCCTTTGAATCGGGTGGATTTTACACACACGGCACCCTGAGGCTCGGATGGGCCTGTGGGAAACGCTCGGTGGTGGCCGCAGTGGGCTCTCAACATCTGGGTGGCTCTGCTGTGTTCGCAGCTGGCCCTGGCACCTGTGCAGAGCAGGTGCGCAGTCCGCCTTCACCGCGTGGCCCTGTCAAGGGCGAAGGCCAAGGGGGACGGGAGTGCGGGATGCGGCAGTGGCTCTCTGGGCCTTTTTACCCTGTCCCTCCAGAGCCTCTCTCTGGAATCTCTGGCCCCGCAGCCCTCCTGCAGCCCTCCTCTGAGCCCCGCCCACTGCTCCTGTCCTCACCGGAAGGCGTAGGAAGAGATGATGAGGGCCAGGGTGACCACGTGGTGGACGAGCATGACCACTGAGTCCTTGCGCCAGGTGTCCATGTACAGCGTGGCGTAGAGGGAGTGGCCGTAGAAGCTTCCCTGCAGCAGGTAGGTGGCTGCGATGTCCCGTGGCACCGCCACGCCTGGTGTCCAGTCTGGGGGGAGCCGAACCTCACCATAAGGGACCTGCGGGGCCTTCAGACACCCCCCGAGTGACCCCACGACAACCTCCCAGCTGTGTGTGCGTCCTCCCCGTACCAGGGTCACCATGCATCTGTGATCCTGGGTTTTCCATCCCCAGTTCTCTGCCTGTTATATTTTACTAATGGGTGTTTTTTTCGAAGAACAGTTTTGGGTTTCTAGAAAAATTGAACAGAGGACAGAGAGTTCCTATATCCCGCTCCCTCGCAACACACCCACGGGTGAGCAACACCTTGCCTCAGTGGGGCACGTTTGTTGCAAACGATGAACCAATAGAGACACGTTACCATTAAATAATTCCCAGCTGTCTTTCCTCACCTGGAGGCGCTCCTACCCTGGAGTCTGTCACCTGCAGATTGCCATCTCTGCCCCGGCCCCCTTCCTGCCTCCTCCTACCAGGCCCCTGTCTTGCCAGTGTCCCGGGCCCCCCTCCCTACAAATCCCCAGCCCGACAGAGGATGTTGCCTGCCTAGCTTCAACATGTGACATGCCGGGCGCCATGCCGCCGAGTGTGGGGTCTCCCACCAGTGGGCCCTGCCTCCCTTCCCCTCCTGATCCCCACCTCCTCCCCCACCCCCTTCTCGGCCACGTCACCAGGAACCGGCAGACACCAAGGCCAAGGGCCATGCTCTGCTCTGCTCAGCTCACACCACCCTGGAACTCTCTGGGCTGTTCGCTCTCTGGTCACTCCTTTTCCGCCCACCCCCTCCCAAAACAGAACCTCCTGGCTCCATCTGGGGCCTCTTGCTCCCCCGTGGGGGATAACCCGCACCTGGAGCCCAGCTGTCCCTGGTCGCCCACACGCCCCCACCTCAGCAACAGCCTTCATCTACGCCTGGACCTTCTGCAGCCGAGACCCACCTGGACCCCACCTAAGGGCCCCTTTTCTGTCCATGCCTCCGCTCGCCCCTCCAGCCCTGCCGCCCCTGCCCGGGTCCAGGCACTGCCGTCTCCCGCCCACACCGCCCCAGCACTGCCTGCCACCCGCGCCCGTCTGCCCCATCCTCACACAGCCCTGATGGCCGTGAACACACAAACCATCCCACGAGACCCAGCAGGTCCACTCCAGGCGCGCATCTGAGGGAACGGAAAAGGGGACGCAAGCAGATACGAGTACGCCTGTGTCCACGGCAGCACGACGGCCAGCGGGCAGAGAGGACCCGGATGCCCATCAGCGAATGAATGACAGAGTGATGTGTCCACGCAGCAGAATATTATCTGGCCAGAAAAGGGAACGGAGCTCTGACACCGGCTCGGCGCTGAGCGAGACGGACGCGGGAGGCCGCGTGGCACGTGAGCGCACTGTCGTGCTGTGTCCAGAAGGGGCCGAGCCACAGAGACGGGAAGCAGACTGGCGGCTGCCAGGCGCTGGGGGAGGGGCAGTGGCTGCTGATGGGGACGGGGTCTCCTCTTGCAGTGATGACAATGTCGTGGAACTAGACGGAGGTGATGGTTGTGCAACACTGTGAATGTACTAAATGCTGAACTGTCTGCTTTAAAATGGTTAAATTTTTTAGATTGTGGTAAGATAGATACAGCACAAAAGTTACCACCTGAGCCACCTGTAAGTGCACAGGGGTGGCACGGAGCACATTCGCGTCACTGTGCAGTCATCACCACCATCCATCTCCGGAACTTTCTTAATCTTCCCAAACTGAAACCCGGTCGCCACGAAACACTAACTCCCCTGCCCTCTTCCGGGGGCGCCCCTGGCACCCACCATTCCATTTTACGTCTCTAGGAATGGGACAACTCTAGGGACCTCGTGTAAGTGGAATCACGCATACAGCATTTTTCTTTTGTGACTGGCTAAAGTGGTTAATTTTATGTTATGTCAACTTTAGCTCAAGAAAAAAATGCCAAACACCCCACAAATCCGATCTCTGCCTCTGCACCCCCACTTACACCATCCAGAGGTTCCCGAAGACTCAACAGCAAAACCCACACTCCCGGCTGGGCCCACGACCTGCGCTCCGTCCTCAGCCGCTGAGAATGCTGCGATCCTGAAGGTTCCGAGCTCTTACACCCCACCACACACACCTGGCAGGTGGCTTCGTCCCCCTTCAGCCCTCAGCTTGCAGCTGTGCCCACGGGCACCCCGGTGTCACCATCCCCACTGGACCCCAACCCCCCTGGGCTCCCACCTGCGTGCAGGACGCCCCGCTCCAGGCAGCACCCACGAAGCCCCGGGGAGGGCTGCATCCTGAAGACCCACTACCCATCCACGGTGGGGGCTCCAGAGAAGAAAGAGGAGGACCAGGTGTGGACCGTCCCTGCAGAAAACCATCAGGGGCTGTCGCCCGGTATCCCCAAGGGAAAACACACGCAGAGGCCCAGAAGCTCCGTGCCTGCTGCCAGCTCTGTGTCCTATTACCGCGGCTGGGCTTCCTTGGCCAGCCTCGATCTGGGGCAGAACCGGAGTTGGGGGGCATGCAACGTACCTTCCAGACGGTGCTGCTTCTCAGCATGGGAGTCAACACCAGGGTTTGGTGACACCCCCGGGGCATCCAGGACCAAGGCCACCTCACCCGATCATGACTCCTCTCCTAGGCCACTGAGGCATGAGACCACTGTCCAGCACCCCACCCTATCCTTGGCACGACAGGCCCTTGGATTTGAGGTGACTGCCCCTAGCCTAAAAACCTGCCTCCCTGGATCCCACAGCCCCCTCTGGCCACCTCCCTATTCATTCATTTATTTTTTTGAGACAGGGTTTCCTTCTGTCGCCCAGGCTAAAGTGCAGTGGCATCATCCTAGCTCACTGCAGCCTCGAACTCCTGGGCTCAAGCGATCCTCCTGCCTCAGCCTCCTGAGTAGCTGGGACTACAGGTGTGCACAACCATGACCGGCTAATTTTTCTATTTTTAGTAGAGATGGAGTCTCACTCATGCTCAGGCTGGTATCGAACTCCTGGCCTCAAGCGATCCTCCTGCATTGGCCTCCCAAAGTACTAGGATTATAGGCGTGAACCACTGCGCCTGGCCCTTCTGGAAACTTCTGAGCCCCGGCTTTTGTTCAGGGCCACCAGAGTCAGCACAGCCTCCTGACTCGCTCCCTGGCCTTACCTTTCCAGCCGGCTGCCCCCTGCCCCCCTCCTTTCTCTGCACCCCCTCCCCACGACACATGACAAACGGGTGCGTCCAGGTTTAGTCCAGGGGTCTCCCGTTCCTCGCTGGGAACTCTTCAGACAGTTGCAGGATGTTCAAGCTGGGAGCCGGACCGGACCCTCTTCACTGAGGCTGCTGCTGCGGTTGCTCTGCCTGGGCTCTCCCCGCAGAGGCAGCTGCAGCAGCTGGATAAGGCTGCTGTTGGTTCCCGGGCTGTGGGTGTTTGCTCAAAGCAGGTACAAATGTCCCGGCAGCTGGAGGCTGGGGGGGGGGTCCTGGTGGGGCACTGGACTTTGGAGCAGCTCTCCCAGCCCTGGTTTGGTGGCAGAGGCTCTGAGGTGGGGTCTTGGGGTCCAGGTGCAGCACTGGAGACTTGGGGATGGTGTCATGGGCCTGGCGGGATTTCTGGAGGCACAGGGGTGGAGCCTTAGGCTCTGGTGTGACAGCCTCAGAGCTGGGACTGGGGAGGAGCCGGGAGCAGAACCTGAGCCACGAGCTGAGCGGCGCTCTGCAGAAGGCACTGACCTGACCTGGAGCGGGGGTCAGGGCCAGGCAGGCAGGAGGCAGCGGGGGCCTGGAGGGTGGGTTCGGGGCTGAGCAAGCTGCAGGCTGCTACTCAGGCACAAGGGTCCCCTCTCACTAGAGATCCCAGACCCTAGCATTGTCCCCACACTCTTCCTCTCTCACACCCACCTCTGGTTTGGCAGCAAATTCTATCAGCTCTGCCTTTTAAACATTTTTTTAGAGACAGGGTCTCGCTCTGTCATCCAGGCTAGAGTACATTGGTGCGATCATAGCTCATCGCAGCCTGGGACTGCTGTGCTCAAGCGATCCACTGCTTCAGCCTCCGGAGTAGCTGGGACTACTTTTAAAAATTTTAATTTTTAAAATTTTTGTAGAGATAGGGTCTTGCTATGTTGTCCAGGCTGGTCTCAAACTCCTGACCTCAATTGATCCTCCCAAAGTGCTGAGATTATAGGCGTGAGTCATGGTGCCCGGCCAGCTCTGCCTCAAATCAGCCACTTCTCTCCCCTTCCCTCTCCACCCCTGGGGCTATCCTGGTGGGAGCCCCCCGGAGCCTGAGCTCCTACCCTCAGTTCCCTCCTGGGCCCCTGGCAGATCGCCAACCGAGAGCACATCCCTCTCAGGTAAGTACAGTCCTTGGTCCTCAACAGCAGTCTTCATATTTCCTGCCTGACTCCAGCAGTCTTCATATTTCCTGCCTGACTCCTTCCTCCAGGTCCCCCTCAGAGCCACCTCCAGTGGGGCTGTCCCTGTCCCTGTTGAAAATTCTCCCCTCCCCACCTCCTCAACACCCCACACCCCCTCCTCTCTCTGCCCAACTTTTCTCAGAGGAAGAAGGGGGCTTTCTCTGACCCGCTCCCAGCTGTGTCCAGCACAGTGCCTGGTATGCAGTAAGCACTCCATAAATGCACATTGAAAGAAGCAGCTAACTTATGAGCATCATTTATAAGAAACCAGAGACAACTCCACGCCCAAAACATTAAGAAAGAAAGTTCAATTAGGGGCCATCTGTCTATAAAGAAAATGGAGCAGCAGCTGACACCGTCCCTCTAGGGACTCGCGGTGTGTTACAGGGGAAAAGTGGCCCCATGGGTGGCACATCCACTATAAGTTCTGGGCCCAGTGCCACGAGGAGGCCTCTCACAGTAGGCTGCTCCCATCACACAGCAGAAAACACCATTCATGTGCCCAGGTGGTCAGCATGAGACAGAGAAGCCCGAACCCTCATCACAGATGGGGTTTCCTACCAACCTGCCCATTGCTTGTGCTGGCCCCTGCCCTGCCTCCTCCACTGAGACAGGTCACAAAGAACTCGCTGGAGTCACCTTCCTGCCCATCCCACCCAGGGATCAGGCCTTGACGACCCTGACATCGAGTCCGATCAATTGGATGTGGCCACTTCTGTCCCTATCTCCTTGCCAAGATGGTCCAAGCCACAGGACGCTCCCTGCTTCACACAGCAGCCAGAGGAGGCATTTTTAATCCACAAAACCCAATCCCATCCAGCCTGGCTTAAATCCATCCCATTCAGAATGAAACTAACTCCCACCTCAGCTCTCTACAGCCACCCTCCTGTCCCCATGCAACAACCTTGTGTGTGCCCCAGGGCCTTTGCATGTGCTGTTCCAACACTGGGAATGCCCGTGTGGGCTCAGACAGGGGTCATCTCCTCCAGGACATCTCCCCTGACCCCAACAGGGTAAGGTGCCCCTTTGCTGTCCCCAGCGCCCTATGATCACCCTTGTCTCGGGGCTGGCTTGACTTCCAAGATATTCTTGGGGTCTCTGAAAGTATACAGCTCCCCTGTATGCCTTTCTCTGTGCTTTCTTTTTTTTTTAGATAGGGTCTCGTCCTGTCGCCTAGGCTGGAGTGCAGTGGCGTCATCATAGCTCACTGCAACCTCAAACTCCTGGGCTCAAACGATCCTCCCACCTCAGCCTCCCAAAGTGCTGGGGTTACAGGCATGAGCCACCATGCCTGGCCCTTTCTCTGTGTTTCAGGAGAGCCCTCCCCACCCATCCTGGCAGGGCTCCTACCGTAGAAGACAGATGGCGGGTCATGGAAGAAGGGGTAGTTAGTGCCGAAGAGCAGGTAGGAGGTATAGCTCCAGGAGCCCAGATAGAAGAGAAACTTCCAGGCGCTCTCAGGCATCTTGGAGGCATCTCTAGGCTGGAGGCGGCACCGCTTGGCCAGGGGCTACAGGGGAAAAGGCAGGTGGGCAGCCGTCAGCACTGGGGGCCAGAGGCACTCCTCCAGGGTGGGGAAACTGAGGCCCTGGGACTCCCCAAGCTGGGCAGCCCCTGTGCCCACAGCCGCCTGGAGCGAAACCAGAGCCCACAGGCGCCTGCCAAGGGCTAAACTTAGTGCCCAGCTGTCCGGCTGCAGTGGCGCTGGGGAGAGGAATAAGGGGGGGACCCTGAGGGGGAAGGAGGAGGGTTGTGGAGGCCAGTGGGGGACCAATGGGGTCAGCCCAGGGGAGTAGGGGGGCTGGGTGATGACAGGGGGAGCACGACAGGAAGGAGGAGCAGATTTAAGACATCAGAGGGGTTGTGGGGGTTGACCCATGAAGGCATATGATGGAGGAGGATGTGAGGGCACCTAGGGGAACATGTGGGGACCCCCACGGGGCTGATAAGAAGGGGCAGAGAGAACTTGAGAGGAAGAGGTCGCTTCTAGGGGAACCACAAGACAAGGGTGAGGGCGGAGGAAGCTGCAGGGTGGGGGCAGGGAGGGGCCTTCAGCCCCCAGGGGCGGGGCTCCAGAACTGCCGGGCCAAGCCCCGCCCCTCCCAAGGCTGAGGGGGCCGGAGCCTGGAGCCCAGAGCGGTTGTCATGGAGACAGCCAGAGCCAGCTCCTGTAACCCCTGGCAACCAGGCTGCTGCCAAGAAGATGAGCTTTGGAGAACCCGGTAGCCCCTCCACCGATTTCTTGGAAAGGGTGAGCCTCCAATTGGGGCCAGCATCCCCACCCAGGCTGGGGAGGGCCTGGGGCCGGAGCTTGACCTCGGGGGATTCTAAAGGTGAGGGGTGCATGACTTTGCTGTCTCTGCCCTGGTCGCTGGTAGTCCAAGAGTGGCCACATCCCCTCCCTGCCGGCTGTACCCCTCCCAGCCTTCTGCTTCCCAGCTGGAAACTGGGAAGCGGGCGCAGAGTCAAAGCAGGATGGATGAAGACTGAGGGGCTCTCCTCGGCAGGCCTGCCCACCCCCCACAGCAGCGTGGTGGCTGGGGTCTCTCCCCCATGTGGGTGACATGGGGACGGGGGCAGGGAGAGCAGCAGCCAGACAACAGCCCCAGCCCATCCTCGACCTAGTAACAAGGGCCAGCCTCTTCCCGGCCAGCAGAGAAAGGCCCCTTTGTTGGCGCTGGGCACTCTGTCCTCGCACCCTCTACCACCTCCAGCCAGACTGGGGCGGGGTGACCCCAGCTGGTCCGCGGGGGTGTCAAGCAAGCTAGAGGCTCAAAGGCCTTCCCACCAGCCCCTGCAACAGCGACCCCTCCCCAAGGATCAGGTGCCAATGTCACTACCATGGTCACTCTGGCCGGCACAGTGGCTTGCCAAAAATGGGGCAATTCTGCTGTCGTCCCGTGGAGGCAGCACAGTCCAGCCCTAAAATCCCAGGCCACATTACCTCCAAGGGAGCGACCACCAACGTGGCAGGGCGCCCATGCCTTTGCCATCCCTAGTCGGACAGTGGCGCTGACCCCAGACAGGCTGAGGCAGCGACCTGGCAGCTCCTGCCTCTTACAGATAGCGGCAGGCCAGGCGGCCCCGCCGCTGCACGGACACCGCAGAGACCCGGCAGCAGACCCCGCTTCGGGCCCAAGCGCGTCCCGAATGGCCAGGAGGCACATGGCGCAGGCGACCCCAAGGCGTCGAGCCCTCCCCGTTCCCGTCCTGGCTCCTCTGTCCAGGGCTCGGCGCTGCTCAGTAGAGCGCGCAGAAACCCGAGCAATCCACTGCCCGGGGCCTCCTTGTTCCAAACTGACCGGAAAGGGCTCCCCCCACGTCCTGAACACCCTACCCGTATCGGGCCCCCCTCGTCCCAGACTCACCCCGGCCCGGCCACACCCCCGCATCTACCCCCAACCCCGACCCCGCAATGACCGAAAAGGGCGCGCGGCGCCCCAGTTTTCTCCGTCCCAAGACCCCCACCGCCCCGGCTTCCCCCAGCCCGGGGTCACCCAGGTCCGGCCCCCTGCCACACTGACCCGAAAGAGGCGCGCGGTGGCCGCCGAGCGCAGTGCGGTCCAGCCGAGCGCGCCGACCGCCAGCAGCAGCAGCTCGGGCGGCGCCAGGTGCGCGTGCTCCGCCAGGCCGCGGCGGGCCAGCCCCCAGCCGCAGTCCGCGCAGCCCCGCGCCGCCGCCAGCGCGCTGCCCCAGCCCCGCTGCACCAGCTGCGCGTAGCTCGGCATGGGCTCGGGCCCCGCCGGCCCTGCCGCCGTCCCCGCCGCCGCCATGCCGCCCGCTAGCCGGCCGTTCCCGTCGCCTGCGCCTGCCCGCGGTGGCCTCCGGAGCCGCGCGCTCCGCGTCACGCGCCGCTGCTGGGCCGGGGGCGCGCGGGCGGGAGCTCCGAGGGTGGGGCGGGGCCGGCGCAAGCTCCGCCCCGGCGGGGGTCGCGGCCACGGGGACGCGGGGTGTCCCAGAGGCGGGCCCGCGCTCGCGCTCGGTTTTCAGCGGAGGAAACAGAGGGGCTGGGAGGCGGGGAGTCGGGGGGGGGTGGAGCGGGCCGGGCGCCCGCCGGGCCTGGACCCCGAGAGGCCCCGCGTACCCCCGTGTCGCGTCCCCATCGCTCCTGTGCCCACTACGGGTCCACCCCCTCACCACTGTGTCCGAGGCGTGGGGCATGGTGGGCGCCAGCAGGCGGCACCTCGGCCGACACCCCCTCTTCCCAGCCCTCCCCCTCGCCTCTCCTCTACGCTCCGGGCCAGGCCCAGACCTCACCATTCCCTGGGACCCTCACCACCTCCTCATCGGCTCAGGTCCTGGAACATCTTGGCACAGTCTCGGGACCATACCGTGGCCTTCCCACCCTTAGCAGGCGTAGGGTAGATGAAGGTTCTCACTCTGAAAAAGGACATGGCCCACCCGAGGGTGTGGAGACACCATCCTCCACTCCATGGGACTCCTGGCCACACCTGGCACTTGGCAGTGGGGCTCCATCCTGGACTGGGGACCGTGACACTTCCCAGGCCTGCTCCTCCGTCTCTGGCAGCTACTGGGGACTCAGAGACAGACGGTGAGGGAGGGGCTGCTCATGTTGGGGGTTTCCTGGAGGAAGAAGAGGGCTGGGTCCTGTCGCAGGGCCACCTGCCGCTGTCTGCAGCCCTGGGGACGGGGCAGGCCTTGCAGGGAGGCCGAGGGAGTGCGTCCTGATGTGGGGGGGACTCAGAGAAGCTGGATCAAGATCATGACTTCACTGGGACCCCACAAGTGACCTTCCAAGATCTACTGACCACGCCCTGGGCCCAAAGCCCCCAATGGCCATCAATGAGGACATCACCTCACTTGGCACTGCTGGCCCTCGATTCCAGCACCCAGGACTTCCCCTGCCACCTGGCCTTCAAGGTGCAGGATGCAGGGATGGGCCCCGCAGGAGCTGGGCTGGGTCCCAGCCACCAGCCCAACCTGACCTTCAGGCACACAAGTACAGAGGAGAACGGGGGCTTCCGCTCCTTCCGCTCACCCTGCATCCAGGTCCTACAATACATCCAGGGGGCCCCACCCCGAGACATGCTGGAGTCTGGCCACCTCTCTGCACCTGCGCAGGCTTGAGCTGCCCTGGGCCACCCTCCTACTTCCTCTCTGGTGTCCTGGCTCCTTCCTTGCCACACGCAGGCTGGAGGGAGCTGCTGACACTAAGGCCAGCTCCTCTGCTCACGGTGCTCCGTGGCTCACCACTCACTCAGTGAAAGCCCGGCGCCTCACCACCTGCCCTCACAGCCTCCCTGGTTCCTCCGGCCACGGCCTCCCTGCTGCTCTTCCCATACGCCAAGCTCAGTCCTGCTCAGCCTTTGCACAGGCTGTTCCCTCTTCCTGGAATGCTGTTCCCCTAGGTACCTGCAGGGCTCTTCCCTCACCTCCAGGTTTTATACATATGTCGCCTACCTGGTGTGCTTCCTTGACCCCCATCTAAAACCCTCTCCCACCATCAGTCTCCCCAGCACTTGTCACCATCTGTCCCATGTACATCCCACGCCTTTGTCCTGAATGCGCACTCCTCGTGGGTAAGAGTCTGTCCATCTGTGAGCTGGGGCAGGACGTGACAGGCCCAGCATGTGGGCAGTGAGGCCTGACCTGGTCAGGAGTTCAGGCCCCAGCCGGAGGCTAGAGATGTGACTGGATGTGCTGCCAGAGGCCCCCGGACCTTCCCAGCCACCTGCCCCCACCCTCCCAGCCGGCACTATCTGGTCACCATGGCGCCCATCAGTCATGGGAGAGGCACTGCCCGCCCACCCACTGGCCCCAACTCAGCCTCGAATTTCTTTTTGGCGGGTTCAACAGGAAGGCTGCCAACAGGTGGGTGCAGGGCAGCGATGTAAAGTGGCTCCTGAGGCCACCTGGGGAGGGGCCAGGCCCCCGCTCCCTTGGGGGAGCTCATCCCCAGGACCCTGGTCCTGACCCCCTGCTGGGGGGGGTCTGCTCCACTGGGTAGGGAGGTGCCGGGGTGCCGCCGCTGCTGGAGATGGGGTTGCTTGCTGTCCTGTCCTTGGCAACCAGGGACAGGGTTCAGTTTCAGGCAGCCACCCCCGAGACAACTGAGACCAGGCCCAGGTGGGGCAGGGAAGCCTAGTGTCCTATCTCCTCCCTGGAGATAAGCAAAGACACCAGCCAAAGGACAAAGGGCGCTGGCCCTGTCCAGCTCCCCTAGACCTCACAGCCCAGGGCAACCTCAGGCCCTTTGCACAGGTCTCACCTGCTGCCCGGGAGGCTTGGCCCCCAAAACCCAGCCTGACAGCTCCTCCTTGTTGTTTGCGTGGACCCAGCTCAAAGGTGACCTCATCTGAGAGGCTTGGCCAGCCATCTCCTCCGCCCCTGCTGCCCGCCACTTCCCTCCCTATTGTCCGCTGCCCATATCACAGCAGTGCTTGCTCACTGCAGGGGAGCTCGGTAGTGGCCAAGGCTGGCCGTCCCAGGGCCCGAGGGCCGCGACCACAGCAGGCGTCCATCTTGGCAGTGACTCACCAGCCAGCAGTGAACCGCGGGTGCGGAGTTCATGTTCACTACACACAGACCTGCCCACCACGTCCAGGCCACTCGAGGGTCTGCTTTGAATCTGGTAGCCCCTCACAATGGCTGCATGAACGCCCTGTGCCTCAGTTTCCCTGGACTCACCCTTGGAGCCTTAGTTCCCACGTGCCCCCTGCAAAGTGGCCAGAGCACAACATTGGGTGGGGATGCCCTGGAGGTGGGGCATTTATTGACGGATGGGGGTGCTAGCGCCAGGCTTCCGGCCCTGAGAGAGGACGGGGGCGATGCCAGGCAGGGAGGGCAGCCTCAGGCACAGGGAGCGTACTGCAGCACCAGCCGGCCGAAGTCCTTCTCCTTCAGCAGGATGAGACGGCGGGGGCGGGGTGGGGGTGAGAGACAGAGACAGAGAGAGGATACGAACGTGTGAGCCTGGTCTGAGCTCTGGGCCTTCCCTGCCCCTGCTTGTGGGTATCTGGGGCTTGGGGACGGGGCGCCCACACTGGCTCACCTTGGCCTGGTACTCCTTGATAAAGGGGTGGGACCTGTGGGAGTCCTTCAGCTGGGACAAGTAACGGTTAGTCACCTGCAGGGGAGGCAGGGCCAGGTTAGCCAACTACGGCACTCCACAGCGCTCTGACCTGGGGGGGGGGGGCAGGAGCCCTGGTCTCCTTCCCACACGGCCCCTCCCCCAGGGCTCCACACCTGGCCCTGGGATCGGGCTGATGCGGGGCGGGAAATACCACGTGGAACAGTGCCCCACACAGCTGGCACTCCACCCGCAGCTGGTGGGTGCGCCACGGGGTTCAGGTGAGTGGGTCAGGCAAGGTCCGGGTGATGGGGGGGCAGGGCGGGTTGGTGAGGGAGATGGTTACATGAGGGGAGCTGGGTTTGTTGTGGGCACAGGAAGACTTCCCAGGGCCCTGTGGATTAGAACCTGGACCCCAGGCAAAGCTGTGACTCCCAGCCTCGCCCCACGACTGCATGGGGCTGGAAGCATCTGTCCAGTTCTGTCTCCCTGGGACCGGGGGTCTGGAGCTATTTCTGGGGCCAACAGCTGGTTTCCCAGCCGCTGGTGGTCAGGGCTGTCTCTCTCCTGCACCACCACCCCCGCCCCGCCCCGCCCCACCCAGGGACCTTTCTACAAGATGGGGAATGACCATCACACAGCTCTGGGACTGGGGGCCTGGGCAGCAGGGTCACAGTCACCCATACCGAGCAGTGCCCCAGCCTCTCCCCGCCCAGGTGACTTGAGCTCACCAGAACCACCCTCCCAGGCCCCTTTCCCCTGTCCTGTCTCCCACCCGCCATCCTGAAGTGACATAGGCCAGGGTCCCAGCCCAGCCAGCCCTGGCCCAGGCCCTCTGAGCCCGTCTCTCTGTTGGACTCTCAGGAGCAGCTGACCCCACTGCCTGTGGCAGGGCAAATTTCTGTCCCAATCCCAGGCCAACTGTGATGTCCACACCCTGAGACCCCAGACTGGCCCCAGGTTGGCACTGTGGGGGCTAGAAAAACCCCCCGCATCTGGCCTCGGGCTGGGCTTGGGGGGCCTACCTCAGGGGGCTTGCCCAGGTGCTGGGACAGGACGATGAGGTTGATGAGCGTCTCTGGGTGGCCGCTGTCCTGGAAACACAGGGACACAGGGCAGGCGGGGTCAGTGACTTCTATTTTAGGCAGGACGATGTCCACTGCTGCCCTGGGGAGGGTGTGTGACCTGCACAAGGTCACCCCCTCAGAGGTGGGGTGGGCCCGGGGCTGCCGGAACCAGAGTTCCCCTCCTACCTCCCCCACCCATTCTGCAAAGCGGTGACCTCAGGGGTGACACAGTGCCAAGAGGCTGGCAGCCCCGAGCCCCCCAATTCCCCAGGCCAGCCACTTCCCCTCTGCACCTGTTTCCTCATCTGTGGACCAGCCTGGGACACTGCTCCCTTCTTTGTGGGGACTTGGAAGGGGCGTTGTCACACAAGTCTCAACTTGCTGCTACAGATGAACCCCAGGGCCATGGGGTAGACCTGCCATCCCATCTACTCCCAAGGAGCAGGTCTTGGTGGGGAGCTGCTGGAAAACTACCAGGAACTTCCAGGTGGGTGACCTTACCTGGCCTGGCCCACTCGTGCTGGCCTCCAGGGCACACACAGCCCTGGGAACTGCCTTGGCCAGAAGACCCAGCCAGAGCCTGGTGGCTGCTCAGAGCGAGACGCACCATCTGGGCTACACGGAGACCCGGGCCTGCCCCAGGGACGCCCTTGCCCGGACACCTTTACTGAGACCCGACTTCTGTGCATCTCGGCCTCGGCCTCCTTGACTGGACAGCGCTCACGTTCACAGGAGCAAGTGCGGCTGCTCCGAAAAGATCGGAGAGGGCCCCCTCCAGAAACCCCTCAAGAACATGGGCAGCCAGTCATAGGGAGTCCACCAGGGCCACGGGACAGCAAGCCAGCCCTGGGCAGTGTGTCAGGGCATGAGGACAGATGGGAATTGTCTAACTGGCAAGTCACGGGACGTGTCCCCTGTGCAGTGTAACAAAAACCCCCATAGGATGTGGTCAGGAACACAGACTACACTCAAGTTCTCGGGTGGCAGTGGTGGGGGACCTCGCCAGCATGACCCCCACGGGGTGACGGGGGACACGGAGCCTGTCCGAGATGCGAGGAGTTTCAGCCCTGACTGTTTAGATATAAAGAAGGACCCTGCCAAGGAGGAGGAGGAGGAGGAGGAGGAGGAGGAGGACACAGCCTGCCAGAGGGCGCTCTACAAATCGCCTCTGACGGTAACTCAGCCCAGCACAGAGCCGACGGGGAGGAAGTTACCAGCGCTTCTCTCTCATTAGATTAAAAATGTTTCTGCAAAACGGAAGTCTTCTCATCACAAAAAGAACACAAACTCATCATGAAGACTGCAAACACTGGTCAGGAGACAACTGCTGTCACCCTGGGGGGACAGCAATCTCTTCCCCTTCCTGACAAGGTCGGGCCCTTTCTCCTCTGCATGACGACTGGGGGCATCTCTTCAATGCTGGGTACAAACACAAGTGAGGGGCCCACTCGGAGGCCCCCAACCACGCAGCCAACGTGACAGCGAGGACAGGGCAGGGTGCAAGTATCTACTCAGCCCAGGCTGCCCAGATCCTGTCATTTCCAAGGGACGCTGGAATCTGCATTTTCATTTGTATTTCCTGATTCTTAGGTCTTGGCAGCTGACTGGGCAGTAGAATCCCTGTGGGGCCACGTGGCCTCCTGCAGGGTCTCTGCTGCGCCAGTTTCTACCCGTCCTGATCCCCACCCTCCAGCTACCTGGCCTTCCTGCCGTCCCCACTTTGGGGACGGGGCGTGGAGGTGGCTGGGCCCACACTCACCTTGTCGAGCGCCTCCTGCAGCACACCCTCGGCGGCCTCCCAGCGGCCCTGGGCCATGTGACAGGCCGCCTGCCCGTTGAGCAGCAGCAGGGTGGACAGGCACTTGTCGGCCATCTCCTGGAAGATGTAGTAGGCGTCCTGCAGCTTCTCGCCACCCTGTGGGGACAGTCTGGTGTCATCACTGGTCACCCTGCTGCCCGACCCTCCCCTGTCTCCTCACACAGTGGAGGCTACAGCCTGGCCACCGCCACGCCGCAGACACCCCCTCCCCACCCCCATGCAGCCTGTGCTCTGCTGATGAGGCTGAAAGATACACAGCCACCTCCCACCCAGCTCCCCAAGTGCCCGCTTTATGGATGCGGAAACCGAGGCCTCCAGAGGGAGACTCAACACACAGGTGGTGGGGCCGGGCTCAGCCTGGACTGCCAGGCCACAGGGCCCGTCAGAGGTGGAGGCAGCTCCGTGGCCAGTGGCCCTGAGCTGCCTACTTGCTAATGACACCGAATGACACTTGCAGGGGGAGCCTGAGGCCAAGGTAGGCTTTGAAGAAAGGTTAAAGTACCAGAAAGAGCTGCTGGGTTTGTCCCACTAAACGGGATGGACACTGCACATCCGTCGGCTGAGGGAGGCCCCACCCCCCTGGGCACATTGTTAACAGGCCCGTACAAAGAGCGACTTGGAAAGGAAGCCGAGTCCCAGGAACCAGGAGGGGCTGCTGCCAGGCAGGGCTGCCCAGGCCAGGGCTGAGGACACCTCCGCAGCTGCTATGGGAACACTCTCGCCGTGGCTGGCCGTGTACCAGGAGCCCAGACAGCAGAGCTGAGCGGGGGAGGGGAAGGACATGCTGCCAGGCTGGCGCAGCCAGGCTCGTCCGGGACAGCCGCGCCGCCTCTGGCTCCGGACCGCCCCTCCCCCACCGCTGCCCACTCGCTCTGGCTCTGGCCGAGTCAGTTGGCTATGAAACGCCCAAGCTGAGGCATGGCTCAGGGAAGCCGGAGCCGTGCCAGTCGTGAGGAGGGTGGTCCCTGGCCTATTCCTGGAGCCCCACTGGACCACGGTCCCCACAGAGTGGCCAGTGGCCGGGGCACAGATGGGGGTCGCCCACAGACCCCGCTGGGCTGGGGACCAATGATTCCTGCCACCCCTGCGCGGCCCTGGGGCTCACCATGGCCAGGTTGACCCAGGCGGTGGCAAGCTGGGTGAGGGTGGCGTCCTCGTCCTGGTCCTGCATCCTCTTCAGCTCCTTCCTGGGGGCAGGGAGAGGACGGGAGGGTGCTCAGTGGCCAAGGCACTGGCCCGGCGCTCTCCACTTTGGCAATGTCCCGCTACACACTCCCCTGCACGCTCGTAGCACTTGGGCAGCATGTGCCTGCCCTACCTGCTGCCCCCGAGGGCACCCAGCACCAGGTGGGGGCTCAGGAGGGAATCGACTGAACTGGGGACAGTGATGAAGGCACAGTGTGAACAAGTCCTGGGCAAGGGCCTTGGACCTGCATCGAGCAGAGTCCTCAACAGCCAGCCACAGCCTCCAACCCAGGGACGCCACCTCCAGGCTCTGTTCTGAGAGATGACCCCAGCCAGGGAATGCACCCGTGATGTGTGCTGACAGGCACAGCCTCCTCCGTTCCCACCTCACAGAGGGACACTGAGGCACTGACAGCAACGCCTCTCATCTCCCATGACACACCGCAGAGAAAGGTGGAGTGAAGGGCAGCCAGCGACCTCGTGGAACAGAATAGGCAGGAACCATGGAGCAGCAGGGGCTAGGGGCTCGGGGCTCTGGGGGCATATGGGGTCCCGACAAGGCTAGACTGGCCTGCCCAGGCGGAGCGCGCGGGGAAGGGCTCACCGGGCGAGGTCCAGACGGTCTAGCTTCAGCAGAATCTGCACCGTCATGGCCGTGCTGCAGGACAGGGCGGGCGGGCGCTCAGCAGGTGGCTGCAGACACACCAAAGGGCCCCCTCCCCGGACAGGGGCTCGCTCCGTGGGTCCGGAACGTTCCTCATTTCTCTGAGTTCAGACCCCTAGCCCTGCCCTGCATGGGTGGCACCCTCACTCCCACATTTTGCCGCTGAGCCTGCTCAGGCCTGGGAGCTCTCGTGGGTCCCCAGGGTGCGCGCTCCAGGCTCCCGGCCCGCTCACTGCCCACCCCGAGGAGGAGCCATCTGCAGACAGAGACCCATCCTGGATTCGTCAATAGCTCAGGAACACGGCCCCGCAGAGGAGGAGCACACAGTCGCGCCTGTCTCTGCTGTGGGGCCCTGGGGGCCACCCACTCTCTCAGTTCCCCTCGTCCCCAGGCAGCTGTAACCACCAATCACTCAGGGGCCACTTGCTGTTTTCCCACCAGAACAGGAGCCAGCACCGAGACCAGCACCGAGTGCTAACTCGCTCGCCGCACACCGTTCCTGCTTCAGGCCCCTGCAGGTCCCTTTGCGGATGGAGGTGGGATGTGAAGGAACACACAATGACCATGTGACGGCCAACTGACAACTCATGGAGGAAGGCAGGCACTACAGGGACAGCTCAGGGGGAAGGGCAGGCTTGCCGGTCTGTGACCAGCACCCTAGACACAGCACGGGCCCAGGGTCCCATGCTGGGTGGAGGGTGGCACTGACCACACCGCAGTGGGCTCCAGCACCCCGCCCGCAGAGAGCCCTGAAATCGGGCTGGCCCAAGAAGGCCTGAGAGACCAGGCCCAGGGCCTCGGAACAGAGGTGGCAGGGGGAACAGAAACCATGAGCAGAGACAAAGGCGCTTTCTGCTCTGCCCTCGGGAACAGAAGGTTTGCAGCCCTGGGCGCTGTGGGAGCTGGAGCGCGGACAGGAGACCTGGGCCTCGTTTCAGGGCTGTCTCATTCACTGCTGCCATGACAACGGCCAGCAAGGCTGTGTGCAGCTTGGAGGTGGGGGGGCCACTCACCACTCCAGGCTGTCCCCCTGGTGCAGGGCGCGCAGGGCAGCGTCTGGGTTCTGGTCGTGGAGGTAGACCGAGGCAGCCATGAGCAGGAAGGTGGTATTGGTTACGTCCACACTCTTGCTCATCTCCCGGTCCAGCTCGGCCACGATGGCATCCCTGCGAGACACAGATGCTCAGCGGCCCCACCTGGGGCCAGGAGGGGGCCAGGTCCCCACGTGACCTCTAAGAGAAGGCGAGCCAGGCCCCAGGGCGCACAGCAGCACCCGACGCTCACCTTCCCAGGAGGTACTTCTTGCCCTATACAGATGGGGAAACTGAGGCCAGGAGAAGCGGGGCCAGCTGCTCCAGGCCTGGAAGGAAGGATATGCTGCAGGAGAGGCCGTGCCCAGCTTTGTCTAGGAAGCATAATGAATGACCGCCAGGGTCTCGAGGTCCCTCAGCACTCAGGGGCTGTGGTGTCCATGGCACCCTGGGCTCAGTGGGAACTGGATGACATGGCAGGTGCCCCCGAGGAACATGAGAGGCACCGTGAGCATCACCCGCCTTCGCCAGGAGGCTGGTAGTCCTGGCAGGGACGTCCGACCGTAATCAGTCAGCCCTGTGGGCCTCAAGGCCCAGTCTTGGAGTGGGACCTTGGCCTGGGTGCTGAGGGTGGCTATGTGGGCAGACAGGAGCCCCCAGATGATGGCCAGCAGGGAGCACTTGGGCACCCCCACTGCCAGGACGGCCACATTTGGTTCCTGAGAGCCCAGAGTGTCAGCTGCACCCCTGGGTGGACAACGTGCCAGGGGCCACGCCTGGGCTCGAGTCCTGGCAAGGCTGAGGACCAGCTGGACGCTCCCCTCAGGCCGCAGGTCGCCTGAGCTTCTGTCTCCCTAATTGGAAAACAGAGCCAAACCCCTACTTCCCAGGGCTGCTCAGCAGCTGACAAGAGAAGGCAAAGGAGTCACTGTCAGACCAAAGCCACCGCTCCTCTGAGTCCACACGAGTCTCTGTGACCCCGTAAGAGTCCACATGGGTCCCTGGAGGACTGTTTACCAGGCATCTGTGTCTGATGGCCCCCCGAGGGTGGGGCACATTTGTCACTATCTAGGCTCCACTGAGAACTGGCTGCACCACCAGGCCCTGATAGACAAGTGACTTCAAGTCTGAGCCTGTACCACATCCCAGGTGGCTTAAGACAGCAGGGATTTATTCCCTCTCGGCTCAGGAGACCAAGCTGGCGGCAGGGCTGGTTCCCTCTGGGGGCTCTGAAGGAGAATCCTCCCAGGCCCCTCTCCTAGGGAGCAGCGCCGGCGACGTGGGGCAACCCGTGGCTTGAGGGGTATCACCCCATCTCTGGCCCCTTTTTCACATGGGCTTCCTCTCTGTCTCCTTCTGTCTCTTATGAGGACACCAGTTGTTGATTTCAGGGCCACCCTAAATCCAGGGTGACGTCATCTGGAGATCCTTACCTTACTTTCATCTGCAAAAACCCTTTTTCCAAGTAACGTTCACAAGTACCTGAGATACTACAAGGATGTATATTTCTGGTGCCACCAATCACCCCACTGCACCACCTTTGCACATGAGTCAACCCCCAGGAGTCTCTGCCTCCTCACGTGAAGGGAGACGGTGCTGAGGGTGCTGCCTCCGTGGGACAAGGAGGGGGCAGGACAACAGCAGAGTGTCACCCCAACTCTCGTTAGCAGGAAGGGACTCCTGGGTCTCCATAGCCTGGCCCCCTCTCCCCCTGTGACTGCCACCCATGGGTGACCAACACTGGTCTGTGGCTCAGAGACAGGACTTGGCACAGCCTCACCCGCCCCCCACCCAGGCTCTGGAGCAGATAATCCACAGGTGGCACGGCCACCTCTCTGGGCAGACCCGGAGCTGGCTGGGAGGGGCCTGCCCGAGGGCCTGGGGTGAGCAGTGCTGGTCAGAAAACTGGAGAAGCCCCTGCCCTCACCACAGCCTGGGCTGTCCCAGGGGAAGGGGGCTCTCTCAGGGCACCCAGTGCTGCGCAGTCATTGACATTTGCAGTAGTAGGTTCAGAGAGCGCCCCCTAGTCCCCAAGGCATCTGCACACACATCCTTGTCTCCCTGACCCTCCCCTTTGAAGCAGGGTCCACCTCTGCCCCTCTGCTGTGCAGGGGAGGGAAACTGAGGCACAGAGAGGTGAGGGGACAGGGAAGAGAAACACCCCATCTGAGGGACAGCAGAGGATGGGCACTGTGCCCTCCACATGCCCAAGGTCATGACGAATAGGCCTTGGAGAAGCCCCTGCGCCCAGGCTGGCCTGCCCTTCCCTCACGGGCCTCACCTCCGGCTCTCGTGGGCGAGGTACTCGGCGAACATGCGCACAGCCTGGAGCTCAGGGGCCGAGGAGGGCTTGATCTCATCCAGCACCACGCCGTACTTCCTCTGCAGTGGGGACAAACGGGTCAGCTGCGCCAGCCCTCCCTGAAGGATTTCTATGCCCTTGGCCTGGCTGTCAGCATCACCTCGGCAGAGCCCCCAGACAGGAGGCCTTTGTCCTGCCAGGGACCCATCTGCCCACCAGGGACCACCACTGCAGTGCACTGAGGAAGCTAGCATGGCGTGACCTGTCACAGGCAGCAGGTGTGCCCCCACCTGTCAGGTCACGCTGCCCAGTGCTCACGCTGGAGACCCTGGCAGGTTACTACCCCTCCCCTCCCCAGCCGTCTGCCTCTGGCGGTGAGATGACAGGCAGGGATGGGTGAGCCACCTGGGGGAAGGCAGTGGCTTGGGGGGGGGGGTCAGGCACATGCTCCTACAAAGCAGAATGTGCCCCTGCCCCGCCTGCCTCATCCACAGGCCCTCATGCTAACACCAGACTGATGCCTGCGGTCCCTTCTGGACCCAGGGGCCTGGTCCTCGCTGTGTCCCTTCCTAGACAGCTTCCATTCTTTTGTTGTTGCGTTCCCATGTTAATTTTCGAAAAACACATCCGTACAGGTGCACGCGGTACACGCATATGCACGGGTGCGTTTAACCACCCTGAAGACCTGCCAGGGCATGCCAGCTGCACACACCGTCTGGGGCTGGGCTCGCCCCTCGAGGTTCAGGCACGGGGGCAGGCCCGTCAGGCTCCAGAATGCTCCGCAGGGAAAAGGTGCTCACAGACCAGGGAAACTGCCTGATGCCAATGACAGTGCAGCAACACTGGAGCGTCACCAAATGTCCCACACTAACGTAGGACGTTAACGATGAGAGGAACTGTGTGGGTGCGAGGGGCGTAGGGAACTCTATGTGCTATCTGCTCAATTACTCTGCAAACCTAAAACTGCACTAAAAAAACAAAATCGATTAATTTTTTTAAAAATCAAGAAACCCCAACATAGGCCCCCGGCCTGGGGGCCCAGGGCCTCGGTGACACAGCCACCTACCTGTGGCAGCCACACTGACTGCCTGTGGTCACTGGACCCTGCAGGCCTGGATGCCCTCTCTGTGGCCCCTTCCTGCACTCCGGCCCCGCCCCAGCACTCTGTTCGTTACTCTCCCATCCCGAGTTCGCGCTGCCCCGGGTCACGGGCCAGCACTCACCTGTGCAAGGTATGCTCTGTACAGGAAGACGTCCCTTTCTATGTCTCTCTCTGAGCTCGACAGCTGTGGGAACAGAGGTGGGTCAAGAGGCAGGCCAAGGCACAGCAAGCCCGCACAGGACCCCCGGACAGGCCCTCGGAGACTGGGAGCAGGGAGCCTGCCTGGCGGGGTCCCGGCCCTGGCCCTCCACTGCACATGACTTCCAGTAGTGTGAGAGTGGCCACTGCTGGGGGCACCCTGCATGGAAGGCACCTGATCTCCTGCCCCAACACCACCCTGGGAAGGAGGCTCGACCAACCCTCCTGTTTGACCCAAAGTGCAGTGGTCGCTCCAGCCACACAGTGAGGAGCTGGGGTGGCGCCGGTGCCTCCGACTGCCTGCGGGGCACGCGGGCACGCGAGGCTTGTTCCCGTTCTGCTTGTGCTTCAATACACTCTGAGCTCAGTGTGGCTGCCCCAGTGCAGCGACAACTGTACCCAGTGAGGCCAGGGGAAACCCAGGGACTGCCCCGTACTTGGGCCATGCCCCCTTGGCCCAGCCACTGCAGAGAACCAAGGAGCAGAAGGGAGGTGACCTCCCACAACATTCGGTTTAGGGCTGTGAGGACACTGCCCCGAGCCCAAGCCAGGCAGGGAGGCTGGGGGCCCTTCCTCGGGAGAACAGCTTTGAATGCTGCCCCGGGGTGCTGCCTGACTTCCAGGTGGGCACAGTGTAGCTTAGCCCGTGGCTCAGGGCCTTGGCACAGGCCACCTGGGGCTGGGAGGGTCAAGTGCATGTGGGAAGCAGGCCCGGCCACCTCAGGGTCACCACCCAAACAGCCTCCAAACTAAGGGGCCTGGGAAAGTGCGCAGTGAGATGGCCCACCAGCTCCCAAGGCATGAGGACAAAGGATCCAGTGCCCCAAAGCTGGGAGCGCACCAGGAATGCCATCCCCCAAGGCTGAGAACCACAGATTCTAAGCCACCATGCCCTCCTCCTTCTCCCTAGCCTGGGGCAGGGGTGTGGGTGGCAAACATGTTCTCAGCCCAGGCCATGGGAGACCTGGCCCCAGCTCAGACCGGTGTCACCAAGGGGCCCTGGTAGCAGGCTGGGCAGCTGGCCATGATTTGGAACATGGTGCCTTCTGAATAAGCAACTCTCAAGTGACCCTAGAAGGTGGACATCAGCAAGGAGGACCAGCCTGGGGCAACATGCTGCCACCCTCAGTTAAAAGAGACAAACGCCAGCTCTTGGTGTCTTTTTTTTTTTTGGAGACAGGGTCTCGCTCTGTCGGCCAGGCTGGCTGGAGGGCAGTGGCACAGTCATAGCTCACTGCAGCCTCGAACTCCTGGGCTCAGACGGTCCTCCTGCCTCAGCCTCCCGAGTACCTAGGACTACAGGAGCATGCCACCATGCCCGGCTAACTTTCGTGCTTTTTGTAGAGATGGGGTCGCGCTCTTCCAGATAAGAGATCATATCATCAGCAAAGGGCAGTAGTTTGACCTCCTCTTTCCCTATTTGGGGGTCTCACTCTTTCTTAGGCTGGTCTTGAACTCTGGACCTCAAGTGCTCCTCCCACCTCGGCCTCCCAGAGTGTTGGGATTACAGGCGTGAGCCACCGCGCCTGCCCAAGGGTCTTGGTGAGGATACAGTGGCGTGTCATAGGGGTACCAGGGAGGCCTCAGCTGGCCTGTCCATAACACGCACAGTGCCACTGGCCCTGCAGGACGGCCAAGGTGTCCGCAAGACCCTGGGTGCAGAAGCACAGGGGCTGCTCAGTCCACCCGAGACAGCGCCAGGAAGCGTAGCAGGACAGAAGTACAGAGCAGGGACCCTGACATGAGGCTCTGGAATGATCCCACCGTAACGGGAAGTGATGCGTGTCTCCCCAGGGTGGGACAAGCTCTGGTCTTCAACCCCAAGGGCTCATTATAATTCCCTGGGAGCTCAGAAACTAGCCAAGCCAGGAGGGCGATGTCCACCAAGGTTGTCTGACCCCAGGGTGGCCCCAGCACTGCCCCCAGGCAGCTTGGAGGTGTGGCCAGGGCTGCAGACTCTGGGTACTGGCTGGGAAGGCCAGTGGTGGGGTGGGGGGTTCTGCAGCCAGAAACCTTGGGGGTGGTGTCCCCTCCCTCTACTGTCCTTGTGGCCATTCAAGTCACCTGACCATACTCCACCTGAGCAACTCAAGGCTTTGCTTCCCGCTTTAACCCCAACACCTGGGCGGTGCCTGCCATCTTGTGGGCACTTGACAAATGTCTGACAAAAGGGGAAATGTCATGACGGTGCTACCATAGATAAAGGACAATGACACTACAGGTGGGCCTGAGTTGCTGGGGCTGCGGTAATGAACCACCACGGCCTGGGTGGCTTGAAACAGAAATTTATGCTCTCGCGGTTCTGGAGACCAGAAGTCCAAACTCAAGGCACTGGCAGGGTCATGCCCCTCCAAAGGCTCTAGAAGGATCCTGCCTTCCCCTCCCAGCATCCGGCGGCTCTGATGTCCCTTCGCTTGTGGCCACATCCCTCCAATCTCTGCCTCTGTCTGCGTCTCAAATCTCCCTTTTGATTTAGGGCCCATCCTAAACCCCAGGTGATCTCGTCTACAGACCCGTCCCCTAATTACATTCACAGAGACCCTTTTTCCAGATAAGCCACATTCACAGGTTGCAGGTAGACACATGTTTTGGGGCCCCGTGGGATTCAGGTGGCCCATGGACCAGAATTAAATCACATCGAATGGCTCAGCAGGGACAGTAGCCTCCTCCTTCTGGATGCACCACGGAAAACATGTTAGCTTAACGTCAGTGTGTTCTTGTACCACATCCCTCCAGCTCAGCCAGAGCGAGACCGCTAGTCTGGTACCCATGACTTTATTTTTGGTCACTATCTACGTAAAGCAGGTCACACTGGTTCTCCCTTTCAGCAGCAATATGAAGCCTTGGTGTCACGACACCGGAATAGTCAAACAGCACGTTGCTACGACATAAGCAGAACAGACTCACGGCAGAAGCCAAATGGCTGCGTGCAAGCCTGATGTCGAATCTCACTATCTCGTGACCCTAATGAGATAAGCGTAATCATTGCCATTTGACAGAAGGATAAACTGAGGCTCAGAGAGGCGCAGTGACACACAGCTAGAATCCAGGTCTAGGTATCTATCAGTCTTGTATCAGTCGACAGTACCCCAGCAAGGGGGTAATACAATTGTGGTGGTGAGCTGAATAAGGGACCCCCGCAAGAGATGTCTGTGCCATCATCCCTGGAACCTATGAATAGTTTATACTACATGTCAAACGGGAGTTTACAGATATGATTAAAGCAATGGACCCTAAGAGGTGGAGATTGTGCTCGGGCATCCAGGTGGGCCCAGTCTAACCACACAAGCCCTTAACAGCAGGGAGTGGGCCGAGGGGATGGAGCAGAAGGGGAAATCTGAGAGATTCCAGGTGGGAGAAGGATTTGACACCCCGAAGCTGGCTCTAAGATGGAGGCCCAAGCACAAGCTTTAGGGTTGGAGACAAGCTTCTAGGAGCTAAGGGTGGCCACCGGCCAATAGCAGCAACCTGAATGAGCTGGGAAGTAGATTCTTCCCCAGAATCTTCAGAAAGGACACAGCCTAACCAACACCTTGATTTTAGCCCGTTGAGAGCCATGTTGGCTTTTGACCTACAAAAACCATGAGATGACAAATGTGTTGTCCCAGCCCAGTACCATGGCTCATGCCTGTAGTCCCTGCAACTCTGGAAGCTGAGGTGGGAGGACAACTTGAGACCAGGAGTTCAAGACCAGCCTGGACAACATAGTGAGACCCCATCTCTTAAAAAATTAAAAAAATGTCTTAAGCAGTTGTTTGTGGTAATTCGTCATGGCAACAAAATTAATACAATTGTACAAATGTTACTTCAACAAATCCCAAGAGCCTCCTGAAGTCTGTTTCACGTTTTATCCCTGCTATATGGACAATGCTTGGTGCTCTAACGGCCACTCACATCTTTGGAATAAAATCCAAACCTGCGCCATGGTCCCCAAGGCCCTGCACTCCTTTCTGTCCTCTCCCTCTCTCGCCCCTCTTCTATCTGCCACACTGGCTTGACTACCCCAAGCTCATACCTGCCTGAGCACCTTAGCAGCAATCTATCAGGTTAGACCTTTCTGAAGGTTCAGCCTCAAGTTCAAATGCACCCTCAGAGAGGCCTGGCTTGATCTGGCCATTCCTGTGTGAGCAGGGCCCACGGTTATTCTCGGACTTGGCTCTTTTTATCTCCCTACCCCCAAAGTGCCCACCTCTAGCTGTAACCACACATTCACTTGCTTACTGTTGTCAGAATGCTAGACTGTGAAGGCAGGCAAAGACCCTGCCACGTCTGCTGCTCTTAAACGTTCTCCAACAGCTCACCCTCAAAGTGACAGTCACACCCATATCCCTCCCTAAACATCCTTCAAGAAACAGCCCCTGAGTGTTACAGCTCTCTTAGAATTTGTCTAGCAGGTTTTCCGGTTCTCATTGGAAGACCTCCCCTCCACATGCTATCAAAGTTTAATTAATTTAAAGAATAATTATAATAAAGAGACAGCCCCTGCTGCCCTCTGTCCTGTCACCTGCTCCTCACAGCTTGGCTTTGCCATGATGGGCTATTTTCTGGTCCTTCAACAACCAAGCTAATTCCCACCACTCTCCATCACACCTGTCTCTTGTCGCTTCCTGACTTCTTGTTCATGTACTTGTTTACTGTCTGCCTCTGTTGCTGGGCTGGGGTTTCCAAGAGAGCTGGGAATTTTGTCTATTTTGTCACTCTCTGAGCCCAGTCGAATGAATACAGGGCCTGGCCCATAGAGGCGCTCAACGAGGAATGGATGAATGGGCGAGCTCTGGGGAAACAACATGGGTAGTCGGGCAGGGTAACGCTTCTCTCTCTGAGCCTTGGTGTTCTTATCCGTAAAATGGAGATAAACATCAGTCCCTACCTCGCGGGAACTGAGTGTACGGCTCAACGAAAGAGAATTATTACTCTAGTGGCATAAACATCTTCCTTACTCAAATACCTTCCAGGGCGCAGTGAGCGCTAAATGCGAAGACGTAAACTGTTACTGCCTTGGGTTTTGTCATGGGACAATGATTAATTCCCACCGCACTATTAAGAAGCGTGCGGAGAAAAAAACTCCAAAAGGAGAAGATGGAAAGTTCTCAGAAGCAGAGCGCGGCTCGCGGCCACCAGGAAGCGTCCTCTGCCTCCGCCCCCAGCGTCCCCTCGCCCCTGAGCGCCCGCCCGCACCTTCACCCGCTGCGCCTCGTTGATGCACTGCTGGTAGCTGCCGATGTAAAAAGCGTTCTTCACGTCGAAGAGCTCATCCACTTCCCCGGAGCCGCCGGACGCCGGGCCGGGGGCCAGAGGCGCCATGTCGCTACGGTCTCGCCCGCTCCTCTTCCTGAGAGACACGTCGGCCGGAAGCAGAGCGTCACTACCGGGAACGCTGGGAAATGTAGTTTACTCAATTCCAGTGGCAGGGAAAGAAGCCAACGGGAGTCTCCTCAATGGGAGCAAGGGGGCGGGAGACACAAGTGCGTCTCGCAGGGCGTCTCGAGAATTGTAGCTTAATTTGTTCCTGCGAGCCACTGGGATCCAGGGAAACATGATGAGGCTATGGTCCTGGCTGGGAATGGCCGAATGAGCTGGAGAAGGTGGGACCACATAGGACGCCGATCCAATAAACGGGAAGGAGTTTTCGTGACGTAATCGGCGCGCGCCGGAAGCGCGATTCACACGGGTCCCACGGCAGGTGGCGTGGATGGCCGGCTTCGCTGAGCTCGGGTTGTCTTCATGGCTCGTGGAACAATGTCGGCAGCTGGGTTTGAAGCAGCCTACGCCCGTGCAACTCGGCTGCATCCCCGCCATCCTGGAGGGTGAGTGTAGCCAGGCGGCTTTCCTAAGAGGCGTTATCGCTCCTCTCGCCTCCCTTCCCTACTAGTAGCCTTTGCCCACGCCGGTCCCACGGGACGAGGGGCGGCCTTGGGCGTTGCTGGGAGCATGGGTTCCGGAGGCAGACTGGGCAGTGTTGACGTTTGGGCTCCACAACTGACTCGTTGCGTGTAGGCACACAAGTGACGTAATCTCTGAAACTTTCATAGTCTCAGGACAAGGAGAGTTTGACGAATAACTTGTTTGATAGTGCCGTGAAGGTTCGGCAGAGCTGGCACTACTATCTTCATTTTACAAATAGGAACTGAGGCTGTCGACACTGCTAGTATATCCAGGACTCCGTGGTCTTATGACGGGTCTCCCTGCTCTTCTGGCTAAACCCAGTTTTGCTGTTAAAAAGATGCCCACAGGAAGCCTAGCATGTGACAAGTTGAGAGATCGAATAAACAGAAATGAAAGCGTCAACAGGGCGCATAGGCTGCGTATTGGAGAAGGGAATTCAAAGTCGGATGCTCCAGGAGGGATCAGTATGAGGGTGGTAAGCTGCAGGCATCTCGGGTCAGATGGATATGGATCCCAGTCCAGCCTGCTACTCGTCGGCTGTGTGTCTTAAGAAAGTCTCTGAGACTCAGTTTCCCCTTTTGTTAAATGGAGACAATAATGGCTTCTCCCTTGTATGATTTGTTAGTTGCCCGTGATGGAATGTGGTTGGTGTGCCTGCAATGGAAAAGGCATAGGCCAGGACTGGGCTCGCAATAGCTGCTCATTAAACGCAGGCTATTGTAAACTATGTCCAATGGAACGGCTGTCTACACATAGAGTGTGTTGATGCTGTGTTGCTCTCCACCCAGGTCGGGACTGCTTAGGCTGTGCCAAGACAGGCAGCGGCAAGACAGCGGCATTTGTTCTTCCCATCTTGCAGAAGCTGTCTGAGGATCCCTATGGTATCTTCTGCCTTGTCTTGACACCCACTAGGTGAGCCTTCCAACGGGTCCCCTGGGTGTGCATTAACCAGCTGTGTTCTCTTGAGCAAGTGCCTTTCCCTCTCTGAGATGCACTTGCCCCATGTGTGAAATGGGGACAGAAATCGTGGTCACCTCGTAGGGGGGCTGCAGAATTAAGATAGTGTGTGTGACAATTTCTCAGCATAGGGCTTGACTTAGGGCAAGTGCTGGTCAGAAGGGAGATGCCAGTAGTTTTATAGTTCAAGAAATAGACGTGTCCCCTCCTTGGACAGCCAACCACAGCAGTTGACATAATAAGTCTCATAACGGGAGTAGGAGTGGTGGGCACAGCATTTCTTGATGGTGTGGCTTGGGGGGTTGGGAGGCCGGGGAGTCGAGGAAGACTTCATTCAGGGGGTGCCTTAAAGATGAAAAGGGCCTTGCAAAGGGAAAGGTATTCTAGGCAGAGGGACCTGCTGGTGCACAGATGCAAAGACATGAGAGCAGCAAGGAGCGGAAAGGGTGCCGGGGGCCGGGCACATTAGAGACAGTTCGAGAAGGGCCTTGAATGCCAAGCAGAGGATTAGAATTGATTCTGAGGGTGTGTGAGCAGAAGAGGGCAAGACAGGAGGCCAGGGAGAGGCATGAGCAGAGCTCATGGACGGAGGGTACAGAGCTGTGATCTGACCCAGCCTGGCCCCTTCGCACCCACAGGGAGCTGGCCTACCAGATCGCAGAGCAGCTCCGAGTCCTGGGGAAGCCTCTGGGCCTGAAAGACTGCGTCATCGTCGGTGGCATGGGTATGGGGCCGGGAGGCTGGGGGACCCTCTGTGTATGGGACCTCTGCAGCCTCAGACCACTTGCCCAGCCCTGCCTCTCCCCCTCTGCCCCCAGACATGGTGGCCCAGGCTCTGGAGCTCTCCCGGAAACCACATGTGGTCATTGCCACACCAGGGCGCCTAGCCGATCACCTCCGCAGCTCCAACACCTTCAGCATAAAGAAGATCCGCTTCCTGGTAAGCGGCCTGGCCCTGCCTTCTTGGACCTCGTGAGCTGGGGTCAGGGCCTCTGGGCCCAGTGTCCGCCTGGGATACTATCTCATCCATTTGGGAAACGTGTGTCCCCTAGACCACCTGGTAAAGTGCTAGGAACAGTGACGAGGACTATTCAGGGACCAAAAAGAGGGGGGTTCTGAGACTTGGGTGAGGAGACAGGCCTCCCAGACCTGGGGCCACAGATGGCACCCTCACCTCCACTCCCCCTTGCCCCCACGGCACTGCAGGTAATGGACGAGGCCGACCGGCTGTTGGAACAGGGCTGCACAGACTTCACTGCGGACCTGGAGGTCATCCTGGCGGCCGTGCCGGCCCACAGGCAGACACTGCTATTCAGCGCCACCCTAACCGACACGCTCAGGGAGCTGCAAGGCCTGGCCACCAACCAGCCCTTCTTCTGGGAGGCACAGGCCCCGTGAGTCCACAGCCACTGACAGGGCAGGCCAGCATGGGGGGTCACACCCAGGCGGGGTGAGGGGGCAGCTCCATCCATCAGAAGCCAGAACTAAGGCTCGGTGTCCCCAGGGTGAGCACCGTCGAGCAGTTGGACCAGCGCTACCTGCTGGTGCCTGAGAAAGTCAAGGATGCCTACTTGGTCCACCTGATCCAGAAGTTCCAGGATGAGCACGAGGACTGGTCCATCATCATCTTCACTAACACGTGCAAGTGAGCGTGGGTGGGCAGGGCCCTCCTCTCCCCGCCCATAGGCCTTCACTGCAGGAGGTGGCCCAGTGTCACAGGTCTGGGACACACAGCCCGTCTCAGCACTCCCCAGCCTCTGCTCAGACCAGAGGTTATGGGGGCTTTGTTCAAGGAGCCGGGGTCACCTCATCTGAAGGTAGCGCCCTCTGGCTTCAGAGTTCCTCAGCCCCACCCTTGATGGAAGGGCCAAGAAACCCCCGCAAGCACTGTTTCAGCAACCTAGTCATTGTGCTCTGGGGGTGTCACTGAGCTTTCCTGGGCCTCCAGTCCCAACTCGCAGGAAGTTGTGACAATTAACTGAGGCCTGATGTGTGTCAGCAGCAACATAAAGACCCCCGGGGCAGCTTCCATCAGCTCCTCCTTTGAGCTATTTGGGGACGTCATCAAGAAGTTATAGGCTATTCCAGCATTAGCCAGGACAACAGGGCAGAAATCAAGATGGTTCAAATGTATTGGCTCCCCGAAGAGAAAAGTTTGGCTGTGAGGTGGCTATCAGGCACAGCAGGATCCAGCAGCTTATGTGATAGTACCAGAGGTCTCTCTGTGCCCATCTCTGAACTCTGTTTTCCTCTGCTGCCTCCTTGGGAGGCTATGCCTTCTTGATGATAGTAACTACCCCTAGCAGCTCAGTTTCCAGCCCCCCAGCCCTGCAAACCCAGCAGAAGGAAAGAGATTACACCTGTTCCGAAGTCAAAGGAGCAGTCCCAGGCCTAAGGAGGGGTCAGCAGCGAGGACATCAGGCAGGGAGGACCTCTAACACCCTGCATCCTGCCTTTCCTTTCTAAGCTGAGCAGGGCCACCCTGCTTGGTGTTTCGGGGCTGCGTGCGGGCAGGAATGCCTTCCCAGGACCCCAGAACTTGGAGGGGTTAATGGGTGCATCCTTCCCACCAGGACCTGCCAGATCTTATGTATGATGCTGCGCAAATTCAGCTTCCCTGCCGTGGCTCTGCATTCCATGATGAAACAGGTGAGGCAGCTCGCTCTATACCCACCAGCCTCAGGGCCTTTGCACAGACTTATCCCTCTGCCTCGAACCGTCTTCCTACTGCCTTTTCTCTCCTGGTCTCAAAAGGCCACTGCTCGGCGAGAGCCTCCCTGAATACATCTCATTCAACCACTGTTCAGTTGTCCTTGTCTGGCCTTTTCACGGTCACCTCCTTCAGTGGACTGAGCCCCGTGAGGGCAAGGACTGTCCTGGCCTCTGCCCTCCCCCCACCCACTGGCGTTTCTCTCCCTGACCTGGCACAGAAAGAACGCTTTGCCGCCCTGGCCAAGTTCAAGTCCAGCATCTACCGGATCCTGATTGCGACAGACGTGGCTTCCCGGTGAGCGGCCCCTGGGTCTGGGCTCCACCCCTGCCTGGGTCACTCCCCTACGACGGCCCGGCGAGGCCCCAAGGCAGGGTCAGAGGGACAGGCTGGCTTTGGGTGTGGGTCAGGCAGCCCCAGCTTCTGAGAAAAGTGACTTTGGTGAGTCCCCGCCTCAGTTTCCCCACGTGGGTGTTGGAGCTGATTGGCCTCTGCCTGCAGGGGCCTGGACATCCCCACAGTGCAGGTGGTCATCAACCACAACACCCCCGGGCTCCCCAAGATCTACATCCACCGAGTCGGCCGGACGGCCCGTGCAGGTGAGCGGGCTGGGCAGCGTCTGGGCACCTGTCCCTCCAGCACGCCCAGACCCGAGGACCTAAGTTGTGAGCCGGTGGGACGTGGGTGGGATGTAGCCCACGGGCGAGAGCCACTAGGGGTAACGTTTGCAAGTTAGGGTAATCGTCCTTTCAAACGCAAAGGCGAGGGGTGTTCTGCTTGCCCCACGTGACCTGGGTCATGCTGAGTGGCATGAGGCTGTCCTCTGGGAAGGTGGCCCACACTGCCCCAGCCCCCTTTTCCTGTCTGAGTTCTCAGTCGGGGCCCGGCAGCAAGGAAATGAAAAGGCCCGAGAATAAGAACCTGCCCCTCAGGATGTGACGGCCAAGTTTGGTCCCTCACTGTGACCTTGGCCCAAGGGCCAAGGAGACATTCTTTTATCCGATCCCCAGCCTTGCCCGGGAGAGGCATGGTGTCTGTGAGATTCTGTCACACCTGGCACCTGGAGAGACATGGTTCCTGAGGACAGACTGGGCCTGGCCATTCTTTCCTGACCCCGTGGCGTCGGGCAGGTCATGTCTGTTCCCTGGGCTTCAAATGGCGGATAGCAATAATGATGATGCATCTTGGGGGCTGCTGTGAGGGTCGCAAACCTTGTGAGCTGTCAGTGCCCTTCTAGCCCGCGTCAGTCACAGAAATGGGGAGCAGAGATCTGGGCTGAGGTTCATGAGGACTAATGGCTGAGATAACTTAGCCCGGGCTCCCTGGCAGCCAAGCCAAAAAGGGAAATCAGCCAGTTACCAGCCTCTGTGTAAGGCCAGGCTGACAGGAGAGCTGCCTCTTTCTAGCATCCTACGGCTCCTCTGGGACAGACAGATAACTGTGGTGTGTCCCCACAGGGCGACAAGGACAAGCCATCACACTGGTGACACAGTATGACATCCACCTGGTGCATGCCATCGAGGAGCAGATCAGTGAGTGAGGCAGGGTGGGTAGAGAGCAGAGGTGGGCGCCTCTGGGTTAGACACCTGTTTGCCCCCATCAAACGTTCCTTTTGGGGCCGGGCGCGGTGGCTCACGCCTGTAATCCTAGCACTCTGGGAGGCCGAGGCGGGCGGATTGTTTGAGCTCAGGAGTTCGAGACCAGCCTGAGCAAGAGCGAGACCCCGTCTCTACTAAAAATAGAAAGAAATTAATCGGACAACTAAAAATAGATAGAAAAAATTAGCCGGGCATGGTGGCGCATGCCTGTAGTCCCAGCTACTCGGGAGGCTGAGGCAGGAGGATCGCTTGAGCCCAGGAGTCTGAGGTTGCTGTGAGCTAGGCTGACGCCACGGCACTCACTCTAGCCAGGGCAACAAAGTGAGACTCAGTCTCAAAAAAAAAAAGGTTCCTTTTGCCCAGTTCTTGAAACAGAAACTCCCCACAGTGGCCAACAGCAGCTGAAAGCCACCTCGGACAGGAGGGGACTTTGGGTTTTCAGACTGAGGTGTGTGGACGGTCCTTGAGGCCATCCACTGTGACATCAAAGGCCCCAGTGACAACCTAGGCCTGGGCCTATTAAAGACCCTTTCAAGTGGTTTAATGTGTAGCCAAGACAGAGAACTACTGATTGGGGTGTGTCCGATCACAGCACAGACTGTCCTAAAATTCAGAACCATTTCGACTTTAAAAGACATTGTTTCCAAGCAAAGAAGAGATAGCAGGCCGCTCCTTCCTAAGGCCCGACATCCCTGGTCTTGCCCACCTAACTCTTAACTGATACGACCCCGTGTGAACTTGTATGCCGCACTGCACGGGGAGCTCACTACATGGCCGAACTCCTTCCCTCCCTGTTCTGTTTCCTCCCCACCCCTGCCCGGGGCTTGGCTGCCCCCGCAGAGAAGAAGCTGGAGGAATTCTCGGTGGAGGAGGCCCAGGTGCTGCAGATCCTCACGCAGGTCAACGTGGTTCGGAGAGAGTGTGAGATTGTGAGTGTCAGAGGCGGGGCCTGGGGTGCCTCCTTCAAGACAGGGAACCCCTGACCAGCTTCTCCCTGCCCCCCCCCAGAAACTGGAGGCGGCCCACTTTGACGAGAAGAAAGAAATCAACAAGCGGAAGCAGCTGATCCTGGAGGGGAAGGTGAGGGCCGAGCTGGCGGGGGTGGGGAGGGAGGGCTGCAGGTGGGTTCTCGGTGCAGCGGGGAAGGCGCCCAGCTCAGCGACCTCATTCCCACGCCAGGACCCTGACCTGGAGGCCAAGCGTAAGGCCGAGCTGGCCAAGATCAAGCAGAAGCACCGGCTCTTTAGGGAGAAGGTGGAACAGACGCTGCGGCGGCAGAAGGCAGCAGGGCGGGCTGCCCGGGGCGTCCACCCAGCACCCCGCCCGGGGCCCGCCCAGAGCCCAGCCTGAGCCCCACACGGCCCCTGCCTCCCCAGTTTGAGGGACCTCTCCTGGGGTCTGCCCAGTCCCCCTCAGCAGACCCTGTGGGCAACGAGCCCCTCGTCCCTGTGCCCCCCGCTGTCCCCTTCTTGGAGCCTTGGCCGAGAGGCCGCAGAGGAGGAAGGAACACACTGGCCAGGAGGTTGGACTGAACTCCATGTAGTACGCCCGGGCCAGGGTCACCCCCAGAGGAGCCGTGTGCAGCAGGCGCTCAATAAATGGGTCTTTTCGACTTGCTCAGTGTGATTCTCCAAGAACAACAGGGGTGAGGGTGGGAGAATACGGTGTGGCCGCCTGTGCCTCTCTGGTCCCCAGGACACCACGTCCACTTCCTGCAGGCAGCCCCTACGCTGTGCGGACAGACCACCGGCCTGAGCTCCAGGCTGTGCCCGGGGCCCTCGTGGCGGTGAAGCCCCTTCTCTGGGTTTCTCCAGGTCCCGCAACTGCACCGCTCTCCAAACGCGTCGCAAGGTGTCACGGTCACCCTCGTGCCTAGTGAACGGCTATGTTCTGAGCACTTCCCCACCTGGCCCCATCTGGGGGTCGCGACCAGAGTGAAGGGGAACTTCTCCAGGGCTACCTGAGTCCAAACCTGGCCAGACAACGCGGGCTAAGCCGAAGGGGACGGGCAGAGGTACCGGGCAGAGCCAGGCTCCCGGCGGCCTACTAGGCACATGCCTCGGGCTGTGAGCCTCACTCCGCACCTGCAGGTGGCTAACAGTTGCCATGTGGACGTGGGGTCGGCTCAGGTGCACCCCAGGGGAGGCGTGTAAAGAGGCTGGTGACAGATGTTAGGTGCCCACACACCACACGTACACAGCCACGCTTAGAAATGTAATCTGGGCATCAGTACACACCCCAGGGATCTAGAAATTCTACACAATGGAAAGCTCAAAAACAGCCCCCGGCTGTGAACGGCCAGGGCCGGCTGGGGAGGTGTGGCCAGGCCTGCCCCGGGCTGAGTGGGGACCCCCAGTCCCTGCTAGGGCGAATGCGCCTGCCTGCCGCCCGCAGCCTGGCCCACGCGGTGGGCCGGAATCGTTCCTGTACAAGCAGCCGAGGGCCCTGCTCCCACTCAGACGCGGCAGCCAGGATCAGGGCGCGGCCTCAGCCAGGCGGGCCAGGCCCTCACGCAGCTCGCTCAACTCGAACAGCCGCACGTCCAGCAGCTGCGCCGCCCGGCCCACCTCGGCCCGCGCCCGCTCCCGCTCCGCCCGCGCCTCCTCCAGGCTGCGCTCCGTCACCCGCAGCTGATGTTCCAGCTCCGCGTTGCGGGTCTCCAGGTCCTGCAGGCAGAGGGTGGACAGGGTTGGGGACCCCAACAAGTCTCGAGTCACCAGCCTCGCCTGAGGCATCCAGCATCTGACGGCCATCCCCAGGGCCCCTGCTCTGGCCCAAGCCCCCTCTGCTTCCCCGCCTGCTCCCCGCGCCTCTGCTCTGCTCACAACTCCCTGTTCCCCTGGCCATTTGGGCCATTTTGAACACCACAGAAGTGATCATGTCCTTCCTCTACTGAAAACCGTCCTGTGGCTCCCATCACACTGGGACTAAAACGCACACCAGCCTCACTGGCCTCTTTGTCCCTGGACACCCAAGTTTCTTCCCACCTCAGGGCCTTTGCATGTGCTGTGCCCTCTGTTCTACACACTTCCCCAACTTGTCTCCCCCAGCGACCCTTTTAGGGGATTCAGATCCTTGAACATCTCTACTTATTGGGCTCCCAGGAAGTGCTCACTGAACATTTCTTGGATAAAGGCTTCAGCCAAAGCCAAGCCAGCCAGACCCGGATTCAAATGCAGGAGGCTCTGTGATCTCGGGCCGAGGACATGTGAGGATGTGACAGGGTCAAGCATCGGAATTCAGCAGGAACTCAAAAGTTGCTTGTTGAACTCACGGACGGATGTGAAACTACTACTAATCGTCGGTTACGAAGCACCTGCGGGCCTGGTCTTCCCGACAATTTAGTCTTAGGTAGACACCGTCCTGACTCCGGGTGCAGGCGGGAGACTGAGTCTCGAGGAGGCACGGAGCTGCCCAGGACCCACCAGGAAGGCAGATCTCCTCGGCCCCCATCACCCCACCTCCTGGCGCCCACACACACCTGCACCTTTTGCTGCGTCTCCTCACGCTCAGTGGTGTCCGGGGCCTCTCGGGGCCCGCCCGTCTGTGTCCTCAGGGTCTGGATCTCCTAGAGGAGGAGGGTCCCAGGGTCTGTCCGGGGTCCTGGCTCCCCCGTGGGCGGTGAGGGGAGGCCAGGCCCAGGCCGACACTCGGTGCTCACCTGGTCCTTGGTCTGCACTAGTGCCTCCAGCTGCTCCAGCGACTGAGCCGGCACTTCCTTCTCGCTGACCTGGGGAGCCTCCGCAGCTGCCTGGGCCTCCAGTTCAGCCACCTGTGCGGACAGGAATCTCAGCCCCTGATGCTCCAGCCAGGACCCCTGGGGAATCTGCCTCCTGCTGGACTTTAGGGAAGCTGGCATTGTCTCAGACCCATTTTATAGAGCAAGAAACTGAGGCTTGGGGAAGTGAACTGCTGAGGCCACACAGCCAGTCCACAAACCCAAGGCAGATGGGACAGGTGGAGACGCGGGCTACACAGTTGCTGCGGTCTCTGGGAGAGGTTTCTGGGAGGGAGGGGTCTCTGCCCTCACCCGCTGCCGCAGCCGCTCAGCCTCCGCTCGCTGGGCCTCCAGCTGCTGCCTCCACTGGGCGGCAGCGGCGTTGGCCTCTCGCAGCGCGCCCGCCAGCTTGTTGTTGCTGTCCTGCAGCGCGAAGAACTCGGCCTCCCACTGTACCTCGCCCACGGAGCTGCAGGGACGCGAGGGTCAACAAGGGGCGACCGCGGGCCGGGGGCCCGGGGTCCCAATTGATGCTAGATTAGGGGGCGGGGTGACGCTGGGCTGGGGGCGGGGCCGGGGTAGGGTGGCTCTGGACTGGGGGCGGGGTCAGGGCGACACTGGGGCGGGCTAGGGGCGGGGCCAAGGTAGCGCCGAGCTAGGATTTGGGGTCCCGGGAGGCGTGGTCTTGTCCGGACCGGGTCCAAGTAGGCACGTGGAGTCCGCCCAGTGAGACACTGTCCCAGTGGGAGACGGGGGAGGTGCCAGCCGATGGGGACACGGTCAGAATGGGGTTGGGGGTGGGGAGGCGCCCCAGGATTTATCACCGGCCTGGACCGGCATAGACGGCGCGGGTTTAGCCGAGAGGAGCGGCCGAGAAAGGGGCGGAGTCATCCGCGGAGGCGTGGCCAACGCGGGGGCGCGGTGGGCTGAGGACTCGGCAGGACCCGGGCGGGCGGCCTCCTCCGCTTCCCCAGGTCCTGGGTCCAAAGCCAGATCCCGCCGTCGGCCGCACTCCCCGGACTTCTGAGAAGCCCCCTCCTCGCCACCCCCCACGCCCTGCCGGGCCCCTCACCCCTCGGACAGCATCTTCTTGAGCCGCTCTCGCTCCGTGGGGCCGGGGGCGTCCGCGCTCTGGCTGCGGAACAGCTTCTCCTCGCCGGGGCCATTGGCACTGACAAGGGGGGTTGGGGGCACCTGTGGGTGGGGACAAGGATGGACTCTTTTTTTTTTTGAGACAGAGTCTCACTGTGTTGCCCGGGCTAGAATGAGTGCTGTGGCATCAGCCTAGCTCACAGCAACCTCCAACTCCTGGGCTCGAGCGATCCTCCTGCCTCAGCCTCCCGAGTAGCTGGAACTACAGGCATACGCCACCATGCCCGGCTAATTTTTTCTTTATATTTTTAGCTGTCCAATTAATTTCTTTCTATCTTTAGTAGAGACGGGGTCCCGCTCTTGCTCAGGCTGGCCTCCAACTCCTGAGCCCAAACGATCGGCCCGCCTCGGCCTCCCAGAGTGCTAGGATTGCAGGCGTGAGCCACCGCGCCCCGCCAAGGATGGACTCTTGATAAGCGGTGGCTTCAGTCAAGAAGAGGTTAGAAGATCATGGTTGGGGTGCCACTGGAGTCGTGACTCAGGTTAGGGGGTCCGAACTGACCTATGGCCCCAGCAGGTCCTGCCCAGCACAGGATCCAAGCGCACCCCTCACCACCTCACCCACCCTCCATGGCTCCCCAGGGCCCGTGTGCTGGGAGTCCCGTGCCCCACCCCCACCTTGCCTGCCTGGGCTTTCACTAATCCCCCAGGAGCAAACCCGCCTAAACCCGCCTAAACCCGCCTAAACCCGTCTAAACTCCAGTGAGGAAACACTCAGAAAGCTCCCCCCTGCTTCCTCATAGCAAAGCTCTTCCCTGAGGCCAATCTTCAAGATCACATTTATGACGCCAGCAGGAAGGGCCCTGAGGGCAGAGGCCGGCCTGGTTTTTCATCTCTGTAACCCCTGTGCCCAGCCTTGGGCCTGGCACACAGCAGGTGCTCAATAAATGATGTCGAATTAATTAATGTGGGAAAACACCCAGGGGCGGTTCATGGCTCTGCTCTGTGCCCAGCCGTTTCAACTTCTAGTCTTCAATGCTGCCGTCTGAGCTGGTTTTGTCACGGGCACCTACTGGGTGGCCTCCCTGACCCTAGGCTAGGCCCAGCCCCCCATGACATGTTCCCATACCCCTCCTCTGTGGTCACCACCATGGGTCTAACTTTATGTCATCTGGGAGCATTTGGTCTTGGGTACCAGCATGGTGCCCAGATCCCCAATACGGGTGGGCATGGGAGGGACAAGGAATGCCCACCTGGTGGGAGGCGAGCCCCAGGGCTGGACTGGTGAGCTCCCCACCATCCTGAGATTTCTCCCGTGCCAGCCTCGCCGCTTCCTTCACTTCCTGGAACTTCTCCGCAAACTGGAGGGCCGAGGGAGGGAAGGAGAAGAAACAGACAATCAACAAACCCCCAGGTCACCCCCATCCAGGGACAGCCCTGTTGCTTTGGAAAGAATCTTCAGAACTGTAACCATCCCCTTATCACACAAACTGTAAGAAGGAAAGAAGGTTTGGAAAATGATGATGTTCCAGCAGAGGAGGTATTACAGCAGGCTGCCAGGTGGCATTAAATCACAGAGGTGGCACGAAGTACATTGTGCCACACTGAGAAACGGATTCCCTTTTCCTATCTGACTTATTTCAACAAAGAGAGACTCAGGTTGGTGCTAATCTGTCTTTAACACCTGTTAAAAATCCCTTTATAACAACGAGAGAGTAGGAAAAAAGAAAAAAGAAAGGCGATACAAGGACACATTTAAAGAGAGAGAGAGAGAGAGAGAGAGAGAGAGAGTAGGTCTTGGGCTCTGAGAAGCATCCGCAATCAGTGAGAGAATAATCTCCGCTTCTGTTTTCGTTGTACTAAATGATTACGTCTACCAGGTGGTAAGCTATGACAAGCAACACCAGGTTTCCAGTTAGGATAGGATATGATTTTTCCCCCCATTTTAAAATAAATTTCCTTAGTTTAAAAATAATTTTGTTAAAGAAAATCTTAACAAATAGCCACTTGATTTGTGCAAAAGGCATCAGTGTCATTCACGAAGGGAAAATGATCTTTTCAAAAAATGGTCCAATGGCTGGGTGCGGTGGCTCACGCCTGTAATCCTAGCACTCTGGGAGGCCGAGGTGGGAGGATCGCTTGAGTTCAGAAATTCGAGACCAGCCTGAGCAAGAGGGAGACCCCATCTCTACTAAAAATGAAAAAATTAGCCGGGTGTGGTGGTGTGCCTGCAGTCCCAGCTACTCGGGAGGCTGAGGCAGGAGGATCGCTTGAGCCCAGGAGTTGGAGGTTGCTGTAATCAAGGCTGACACCACAGCACTCTGGCCCTGGCAACAGAGCAAGACTCTGTCTCAAAAAACAAAAAACAAAAACAAACAAAAAAAAATGGTCCAAGAGCAACTCAACATTTATATGGGAAAAAAATGAACCTGGACCCCTTCCTTGCACCACCCACAGAAATCAATTCAAGACCTAAATGAGGAAGATAAATTATAAAGCTTCTAGAACAAAACAAAGGAGAAAATCTTGATGACCTCAGCAAGGCACAGAAAGCACTAATCATCAAAGAAACAATGGATAAAGATAATAGGTGGCTCACGCCTGTAATCCTAGCTCTCTGGGAGGCCGAGGCGGGTGGATCGCTCAAGGTCAGGAGTTCGAGACCAGCCTGAGCAAGAGCGAGACCCCGTCTCTACTAAAAATAGAAAGAAATTAATCGGACAACTAAAAATAGATAGAAAAAATTAGCCGGGCATGGTGGCGCATGCCTGTAGTCCCGCTACTCGGGAGGCTGAGGCAGGAGGATCCTTTGAGCCCAGGAGTCTGAGGTTGCTGTGAGCTAGGCTGACGCCACGGCACTCACTCTAGCCAGGGCAACAAAGTGAGACTCTTGTCTCAAAAAAAAAAAAAAAAAAAGATAATATGGAAGTATAGAGACAGCAGAGGGTGGTGGATTATGCAGTATTGCTGGGGCGTGTGGGGAGGTGCCCAGCCAGCCCAGGCACTCATTTGGGAGTAAGGTGAGTAGGTGAAGAGTAAGGTGTATTCAAAATTGGAGCAAGTGGCCAAGAGAACTGGGACTCAAACCACGGAACCTGGAATAGGCTTCCAGTTCATCTAATGTCTTTTTTAAATTAATTAATTATTTTTTAAGAGATGGGGTCTTGCTATGCTGTCCAGTCTTGCCTTGTAACTCCTGGGCTCAAGTGATCCTCCTATCTTGGCGTCCCAAAGTACTGGGATTACAGGTGTGAGCCACCACACCCAGCATTCTGGCTCATCACACTCAGCCTGCCTATTCTGCAGGGAGACAGAGGCCTGGGACCTGCCCGAGGTCCCCCAGTGCACAGAGGAGAAGACCTAGGCCCAGCCCTGTTCCTCCCTCCACTCCTCTCCCAGCCTACCTGTGTCAGATGCTGCTCAGAGGCAAAGCCAAGGCCGTAGACAGTGTTGGCACGACTGTCCGCCCACTGCCCGAACTTCTGGGAGGTTTTGGTAAAGGTCATGTTGGGGGTGACGGTGCTGTTAATGATGGCCTGGGCAGGGGTGCAAAACAAAGTTCAAGGTTGATGGGACTGATAATAACAAACATGAAACCCCCTGTATCACCTGCGTCAGGGTCTCGGAGCCCTGAGCCATTTCAGGAGAGAGAAACTGAGGCCCAGGAAGGCTCAGGGTTTCCCACCCCCTGTGGCAAACAGCAAGGTCTGTCGCCAGGACCCCTGGTGCCTATGCCCCGCCCAGACCCTGCCTGGACCTTGGCACCCCCGATGCTGATGATGCGGTAGACATTGCGGGTGGCATCGTAGAAATAGGAGACAGTGAGCGCGTGCTTGCCGGCTGGGATCCAGTTCCGCTTGGTGGCCGGGTCAATCTGGAACACGTGCGCCCGTGTGCTGAAGATGGGCTGCTCCCTGCGTGGGGAGAGGGTGCTCAGTGGGGGCCAGGCACCCCCGCCCAGAAGCTGAGAGCCAGGCTGGGGGAGCTGGGAGCTCACCTGGCTGTGGACATTGGTCAGGCTGGGCTGGGAAGGCTCTAAGCGGCAGCCAGAGGGGTGGCAGGAGCCGCTGGCTTGGCCCCTGGGGAGAAAGGGGGCCTGTGAGTGTCCCTCAGGCCTGGCTGAGGAAGGCCGAGCATGTCCAACCTCAGGACCCACCGCCTGGTGCACCGTTCACAGAACTTCCAGCCAAAAGGCAAGAGAATTAGTACAGGTCACTACACTAGCCAGGGGACCCCATCTTTCTTCATCTGGGGGAAGCCCTGAAACACCCTGGGCAGGAGGACATGGCTCTCTGAGAGCAGCCAAGTGGCCCCCGACATCCCAGTGAAAATTCTCATTGTCCCGGTTACTAGACGCCGAGTGAAGCCGCTACATCCTGGGACTGGGCCGGGACAGCCAAGGCCCACGCTGCCCAGTCCGTTCGGCCACGTTCACCCATTACGTCCCAGGGTAGGGCCGTCCATCAAAAAGCGGAGCGCGGACAGGTTCTTACTGGGAGACCAGTTAGCCACCAGACCGGAGAGGAACCCCTCAGCCCTCACCCCACGGCAGAGGCACACCTTGGAGTCAGAGTCCAAATCCCCAGGGAGCCCCCAGCCTAGTTGAAAAGACAAGATATAGCCAAACAGCAGACTCCCCCAGTCCACCGTGCGGGCCAGGACAGGAGCCAGGACGGGAGACTGGGCTCCCCAACCTCCCATCTGGTTCCGCTAGCCGCCAACCCAGGAAGCCAGGAACGATGCTGGGAGGGGACTTCCTGATCCTCCCCCCGTACCCCAAAACCTGCATCCAGGGGATGTGCAGGGGACCCAGGAGGGGATTGGGGGAGGGGAGGCCCCAGCCCAGCGGCCTCCGTGGTCAGAGGCGGGTGCCCCCCCATCCTGTCCTGGGCAGCTGCTGTCCAGGTCACAGGGTCTGAAACCGGAGCCCCCGAGTGGAGGAGGGGTGGCAGGTCTGGCCTGGGCTGGGGGCGGGTCTGGGCCGCCGAGGTTGCGGAGGTTGCAGCGGCGGTGCACGGGGATCCCCGGAACCCAGGCCCTTCCGGTCCGGCCGCTCCTGCCGCGACTTGCCGCGTTTGGGGAAAGTTACTCACCAACTAGTCATGCGCCTCGGACGCCGCCGGACGCGGGGCTCCCGGAGGGGGGTCCGACACCGCCCGGTGACAGGAATCCCCAGTCAGGCCGGTGGGTGAGGCCCCGTCCCACGCGCCCCACTTCAGGGGGGCTTGATACTCATTCAGGACCCAGTCCTCACCCGCATCAGGACACCAGTGCGCACCCCAACTTCGGGACGCGCGCCCCGACCGTGGAACTTCCGAGATCCCCGCGATGCCCCCCGACTCTGGGTCCAGAACTTCGGGGACACCTCCTCTACAACCCCAGGTCCGTAACTTCGTGGACCCCCTCCCGCGCTGCCACCTCTAGCCCCAGATCCAGAACTTGGAGACTCCCCCTTGTACCCAACTCCTAGACTTCGAGGCCCCCCCTGCCACCCCTCCAGTCCCCTGTCCGGAATTCCGGGACCCCTCCCGCACTATTCCGCCACCCCAGGTCCGAAACTTCGGGGACCCCTTCGCAGCCTCCTCCAACGCCGGGTCCAGAACTTTGGGAACCTCCCGCGCAGTCCCCGCCCGGACCCCGACTCCAGAACTTCGGGACCCCAGCGCTTTCCCCAGCCCTGGAACTCGGGGGCCTCGCACGGCCCCCAGGCCCCGCGGGCGGAACTTCGGGGGCCCCCGCGCCCTCCCGTGTCCCCGGGACTCCAAGGCCCCCGCGCTCCCGGCGCAGGCTCGGCCGGCCGGGCTCACCCTGCCGGGTCGGCGCCCCGCGAGTGTCCGGGCGCCGGTCGGGTGCGGCCCGCGGCGCTGACTCCGCGCAGCCGGGCGCCCCGCTCGCTCCCTGGCTCCCCGGCCCGCGCCCTCCGCGCCGCCCTCCGCGCCGCCCGCGCCTTTGTCTGCGCCGCCGCCGCCCGCGCCGCCTCCGGTCCCATCGCGGCCGGTCCCGACGCGGCCGCCGCCCGCCCCGCCTCCCGGGCCGCCGAGGCCGCCCCGCTGCGCCCCCTGCCGGCCCCTGCAGCTGGGGGCGCGGAGGGGGAGGGGACGCGGGCTGGGGGCTGGGGCGGGGGGCCAGGGTTGGGAGCAGGGGGCGGGAACAAAGAGACAGACATCCGGGATGAGAAAGGGACCAGGGACAGGCGGAGACAGACAAGGAGACAGGAAGCAATGGACAAACAGCTGGACGCATAGAGATGCGACCGCACCCTCCTTTCACCTTCTCAGGGGCAGCCCTGACCTTTCAGGTCGCTGCTGCCTCTACCTGGGGTCATGACCTCCGGCCTGTGACGGGGGCAAGGTTCCTCCTGGCCTGCCTGAGGGGAGTGGAGGTGCAGGGTTGGGGCGCGGGGCGCTGGTGAGTGAGGCCTAGGGTCTGCATACAGTAGGTGCTCAGCGAGTGTTGCCAGGAGTCGAAGGAGACCCTAGTGGGGGAGGGGACCGGAAGCCAGGCAAAGAGAGAGAAGCCTTCCCACCTGTTCTTCTGCCCTGCCCTGATCCCGTGGCGGGGACATCTGTCCACCTCTGTCCCCCACCCAAGAAAATGATACAAATGCCAGCTATGGTTGGATTGAGGTTATTATTGCTGCTGTTTAGCGGGTCCAGAATCCAAGGGCTGAGGGGATGTCAGTGTCCAGTGTGTCCCCTCAAGCTCTGCTGGCCTGGGTTTGTCACCTCTGGTCACAGGGAGGCCCCCTTACTACACTTGGTGCTTCAGGACCTGAGCTGGGATCCTCCTCCCCAGGCCGAAGCCCAACCGAGGGTCCCACATGTCAACCCCGTTGCGGCCCTTTCTCTGGCTTCTTCCCCAAAGTCACACAGTGCCATCGGGTTTGCGGGCAGAGGCCATGTGTGTCCTCAGAACCAAGGCCTGCATTCCCAGGAGCTCTGAGCTTTGCGGTTGAGTTTTCCAGCAACTTGAGAGGTTTGTCCTTTTCGTGTCTGAGACCTCCACTCATGTCTCCTCTCTCTGGTTTTTTTGTTTGTTTGTTTGTTTGTCTTCAAGACAGGTTTTCACTTTGTCACTTGGGCTAGAGTGCAGTGGTGTCATCATAGCTCACTGTAACCTCCAACTCCTGGGCTCAAGCGACCTCCTGCCTCAGCCTCCCAAGTAGCTGGGACTACAGGCGTGAACCACCACACCCGGCTAATTTTTCTATTTTTTGTAGAGACAGGGGTCTCGCTCTTGCTCAGGCTGGTCTCGAACTGCTGACCTCAAGCGATCCTCCTGCCTCGGCCTCCCAAAGTGCTAGGATTACAGGCGTGAGCCACCACGCCGGGCCTCCTTTTATTTCTGTTTCCTCCTAACAAAAATCACACGTCTGCGCAGATAGGTTCCTTCAAATTACCTGTAGGTGGATTCTAAATCATGTCTCTGGAGACTTACTCCCAGGTCAAGATCTGAAGTCTCCTCCTGCAGGTCTCTGCCCAAGCTGTTCCCTCCACCTGGAATGGCCTCTCTGCTGGCATCTGTCCTGCCGTGTCCTTCCAGGCTCAGCCCCTCCGCCCCCTCCCGTCCTCCGGGAAGCCTCTCTGAGTATACTGGGCTTGTGAGGGAACTTGCCCTCCCCTGCCCCACGTCCCAGTCCCTTCCTGTGACTCCTCTGGGGCTGGCCCATCCATCCCGGAGCCCCGGTCTGACCCAGCACGAGAGTGACTGTTTGTCCCTCAGTGGGGGAAACTGAGGCATAGACTTGGTTTCCCCGGCTGCTTCTAACTTCACGAGGCGTGTGCACAAGGGAAGAATTTGGCTTCGCTGTCAGGCCTGAAGCCACGAAATACTTGAACACTGTGTGGAACAAAGAAAAGACCGTCTGTTCTGTGCAGAGAGTGACTTTTCCTTATTACCAACAAAATAATTAAAAAAAAAAAAAAGTATCTGGGAAAGCTGCCAGCAGGGCTGAGGCTTCTGGAAGCCGCTCAGAGTTTGCTAAGTGCCCGGCTGGCTGCAGCGCTGGGGCCATGTGGCTATTCTATGGGGGTGGCAGGTGAGGGGCCCAGGTTTGCTCCCAGTGTGGGCGAAAGCAGCAGTGTGAGAGAGGAGCAGGCCTCTGGGAGGGGCCGGGACAGTGCTGGCCTTGAGCAGCCCTGACCTGTAGCTGTCTCAGCCAAATCCAGGCTGAGGCATTGGCTTCCTCAGTGTGGACCTCAGTTTTCTCACCCGGAGAATGGGCTGATGCTTGCAGAGCTGGAGGGACGGGGGG
>NW_012150152.1:621500-628624 GCF_000956105.1 Propithecus coquereli | reverse complement strand
GGGGGGGGGGGGGGGGGGGGGCAGGGAGGCAACACCAGCAGCTTCTCTGTCCCGCAGGTATAGACAGGTAGAGGGCTGCCCTGAGCTGCTGTTCCCACCCCAGCCAGAGCCGCCTTCTGCCTGGGCCTTGAGGCCTCCCTTCCCAGGAACTGGGAATGTCCTTGCAGGGCAGACAGAGGCAGCGTCTAAAAGCGACAGCTTTCCTCTGAGCCTGGGGAATGGTGTAAAGGAATGAACTTCCTGTCACAGGAGAGCCCAAGCAGGGGCCAGAACAGCTTATTTAGCACCAGGGAAGCTCTGGTCTCTGCCTAAATCCGACCCAACCTTTGTGCTGAAGCGAAACTGTCTCTCCTATCCTTAGGGTTCCCGTTCCACCAGCGCAGGGGCGGTCCAGTCACCCTTCCCCAAAGCTGGGTGCCTGATGTCCCAGCGTGGGTCTCGGCGACTACTTCAGATCAGTTTATGGCAGGATTCGGTTCCTGTTCACCCCTTACACGGCTCTGTCCCAGCACCTAGAATAAGCCTGGCCCTGCAACAGATCCCCATGAGCACCTTCCGAAATAGGGGACCCCCGGGCTCCAGCCTTGGACCTTGGTGGCCTCTGGAGTCACATGAGCCAGGGAGTGAATCCCAGCCCTGCCTCTTACCAGCAGTGTAGCCCTGAAGAAGTCACTTCCCCTCTGTTTCCCTGTCCATAAAATGGGCATATGAGTGGTGCCCACTTCTGAGGTTTACTGTAAAGATCCAATGAGTTATTATGACCGTAGCCGCTTAATAAATGCTTGCCGTTAAAAACATTATATTTATTCTTGGTATGTGATTTTGATCCTGAGCCAAGTTCTTACAATTTTCTTTTTTAGCAGTTGAAGGACCCCAACCAGGCAGGAGCTCTTGAGGATAGAAGTGGGTCCAACCTGACATGATATCCTCTACATCTTTATCTCCCAGACCCTCGTGTGCCCCCTCCAGCCACCCTCTTCTTCCTTCTCCCCAGTCCCCCAGCCATAGCTAGTTGGGCCAGCCTCCAGACCTTATCCTCCTTGCAAACTCCTATTCATCCCTCAAAGCCCCACCTCCAATGCCCTCTCTTCCAAGAAGCCCTCCTTCCTCTTCCTCTAGACCCTCCCCAGTCCTCTTTTCTCCTTCTGGCCCAGCTCTGACCCCATGGGGCTGGGAGTTTCTGTGTCCAGCTCTGACTGCTCCCCCCACAAGCCTGAGAGTACCTCAAAGGGCTGAAACTAGGGATGAGGCTTCCCTAAGGTTTGTTGTCTCCCAGCACAGCGTGGGCACACAGGGAGCAGGCGAAGGGAAGTTTGACGACACCACAATATTGGTGATTTTGCATCACTGAAAGGAGACCCTGCCTTAAATTCAGAACTTGACTTATGCCCAAGGCCAGAGTTATTTCATTCAACAAACAGTCCCCAGGAAGCAAGGGAGCGAGGCTCCCTCTGGCCGAAGAAAGAAGGGGTTAGAGGGAGGCCTCCAGCACTGGGTCGTGAACTTGAGGGACCAGGACCAGGGTAGGTTGGGGGTGAAAGGAGGCAGCACTCGAGACCCCCCTGAGCACTAAACCTGGACTGGAGGTTCAGTTCCCGCAGATCTAATTACCCTAATTTGCCACATGCACTAATTACCTCCTGGGTGCCAGGTGGCGGGGCGGGGCTGCCCCATTTTCTGGAGGTAGGTCGGGGCCCGATTATTTTTGGCTGCGTCGTCCTTGAAGGCTCCGACATCCGCCTGCATGAAGGGCAGAAAGTGGGGCGGAGAAATTGCAGCCATGTCAGGAAGGATGCTGGGGGGTGTGGGGGGTCAGGTGGCCTTGGAGCTCCCTGAGCAGGAGGCTTGGGATCAAGGCCTGAGGGTCTCTGCCACCCAGCCAGAGACAGCAGGATCTGGAGGGGCTAAGAATCTGCCAGCTCCGCAGTGGACTGGTTTTTAATGTGACATCGTTGCTGGAAGAGGGGGGTTATGTGTGTGTGGAGGGGGTATCAGACCAGCCTGGGTTCGAATCCTGAAACCCACCAGCTTGCCGTGTCTCCCTGGGCATGTGACCTTTCATGAACTCCTTGCACTTTTCCTGAGGGATGGAATGGACATGATAATTCTTGAAGGGTATCTGGGCAGAGGGCACAGCACGTGCAAAGGCCCTGAGGTAGGGATCAGCTGGGTATGTTGGATGAACAGTGGGGAGGCTGGCAGGGGGGCCAGAGTAGGGTGAGTGGGAAGAAAGTGTGGGTGATACTGAGACCTGGGGTGGGGTGTCACAGGAGCTGAGCAGAGCAGAGCCTCCTGGGCCCTGGTGAGCTGTGTGGGTTTTGTTCTGAGGGTGCTAGGGAGCCATGGGAGAGTTTGGAGCCAGGGAGAGAGAGAGACAGCGATCAGATTTACACTGTAGGCCTCGGGCAGGGTTTCAGCTCCTAGGAGAGAATGAGGTGTCTGTTCATGTGCGGAATGGGGGCAGACCCTGCCTTTCTCTGAGCCTCAGTTTCCCCACCCTGGACAGAGTCCTGAGACTCGGGCAGCCCCAGGACATGCTGGGCGCTGAGCCAGGGAAGCCCCACCCCACCCCAAAGCTCCTGAATTCTGGCTGAGCGGCCTACACGGCCTCCTCTCCGCCTGTCCCCCCTCCCACACTCCTTCTGTGGCCTTGAGGGAACAGCTGCAGGAACAGAGGGCGGGAGGCCGTGGGGAAGGCGGCTCGGGGGGCTCTGGGGGCCGTGTTCCCGCTTGGTGACAGCCCACGTGGGGCTGCCGGGCGCCGAATGTTCTCTCAGCGGCTGGGTGACTCAGAAGCTGCAGCCTCTTCCCTTGGTTCTGCCAGAGGGGGACCGTTCCTGGTCTCCAGGCACAGGCCGGGCTCGGATTGGCCACCTGAGGCCTGGCGGTGCCCTCTAGGATGTCCCCACACCAGCCTCCCCAACTCCCCGGTGTTGAGCACTCCCCTGCTCTAGCACCTTCCATGGCTCCCCTGGACACCTCAGATGGAGAATCAAGGTCTTCACTGCCCATTGGCTGAGCCCCACCTCTGAGCCTTCGTACTGGCTCCCAGCTATGGCTTGGAATGAATGCCAGCTCCAAGACCGCCTCCTCCAGGAAGGCTGCCAGCTCTCCCCCTCACTCCACCAACCCTGACCTCCCAGGATGGGGGTGTCTGGATTCGGCTGTGTCTCCGCTCCAGACTGGGGGCTCGCTGGAGGCCAAGCCCCATCATCCAGCATTGGAGTGCACAGTGGAGGTACTGCAGGAGGAAGACGCCCCCTGTGGAAGCTCCAGGCCAGACCCCATGGCCTGAACTCTAACCTCATTTTTCTAGAAGGGGAAACTGAGGCTCAGGGAGCTTAAGTCAGTTCTGCAAAGTAAAAGTCAGCAGAGAGGAAAAACTGGGCCTCGAACCCAGGGCTGGGAGGCCAGGCCTGCTTCCTGTAGCCCTTGGAGGCTTGTCTACCCGAGGCAGGGAGCGGGGGTTCATTCATCCACCTGCAGGTAGATTTGGTGCGATCTGGGCTCACACTGAAGGGGTCCAACAGCCCGTCTCTATGGAGGCACCAGGGAGCCTCTCTGGGCCTCTGTTTCCTCCTCCATAAAATAGGAGATGCTCACCCAGGACTCGTGCTTATCGAGCACCTACAACCCCAGTACTGTTAGGAATCCCTAACAGTGGGGAACTGTTAGGAACTCCTTAGGGAGCTCACATTTGGTGGGCAAGACAGATGATAAACAAAAAATGAGGAGGCCGGGCATGGTGGCTTACACCTGTCATCCCAGCACTCTAGGAGGCAGAGGTGGGAGGATTGCTTGAGATCAGGAGTTCGAGACCAGCCTGAACAAGAGCGAGACCCCATCTCTACGAAAAATAGAAAAATTAGCTGGGCGTCGTGGGTCCCGCCTGTAGTCCCAGCTACTTGGAAGACTGAGGCAGGAGGATCGCTTGAGCCCAGGAGTTTGAGGTTCCAGTGAGCTGTGATGACACCACTGCACCCTAGCTAGGGCGACAGAGAGAGACCATATCTAAAAAAACCAAAAAACCCCAAGAAGATGATTCTGATAGCAAGGGAAAGAAAACCATCCAAAGCAACAGGCCAAGGCGGGGGTGGTCACTGAAGGCTGCTCTGGGCCGGCTGTGATTCAGAACAGCATGTGCAAAGGCCCTGAGGTGGGAACGTGCTCAGCCCTGGGAGCGGCACTGAGGAGGTGGGTGTGGCTTAAGCAGAGAGCTGGGGAGAGTCAGGGGGACATATGCCCTTCGAGGTCCACAGACTGGAGCACAGGGGCCTGTGGGCCCCAGTGAGGAATGTGGACTTTTTGCTCAGAGCACTCAGCCCCTAAAGACTTTGGGGCGGGAGAGAGGCACGACGCGCTTTTACGAGTTTAGATAAGATTAGATAAGATTTCTCCTATAGCCACATGGCACCTGGACTGACCAGGGTGATTCTAACACTTCCCTCCTTGGTTATCTCAATGCAGAGGGTACCTTGGGCCGGGCTTGCTAAACAGATGACATTGTTACCGTCACCCTCAGTATTTCTTTAAGGATGAACTAAAGCCCCTGGACTCTTCTTCCTCCCAGGGACTCTGGGAGGAAGCTGGGCTCAATGAGCCCCTTCCTGCCTTCCCTGCCTTCCTCTCGCTCCCCCAGGTCCTGGATGCCGGGCCTTGGTCTTGTCGCTGAAACCCCTGGCCTCCGAGAGGCGAGAAACACCTGCTTTCCGGAGTGCGAGTGTCGTCCAGCCCCGAGGGAGGTCACAGGGAAGAGAGAGTCGCTGAAAGAAAGAGAAAGGGTCACACACTGGGTACCGATTGCATAAGCAGTGGAGACGCTATGCACAGGCTGTCGCCAGGAGCCTGAGTTCGAATCCTCATTCTGCCTGGGAAACCCTGGGAGCAGCAGCCACACATCTCCTGAGCCCGAGGCCCCGCCTGGGAGGGAACCACAGCCGGCCCTCAGTCACACCTGCCTGGCGCTGGGCAGCTGCGCAGGAAGGGCGCTGAAGGGGCGGCGCAGCCCGCGACACGTGCCGGCCCCAGTGCGAAAGGAAAGCGCAGGGCTCCTTGCACACAAGTGATAAAGAGCCCTGCGGCGGTGATGTCAGAGCATTAAACTCAGACACCGGCCCTGGGTGGGAGCTTTTGCTGCAACCTTTTACAGCTGGGGAAACTGAGGCTGAGAACGGGGTGGGGCTGGTGCCCAAGAGCAGAGGGACCCACAGGGACCCTGCCACCTCCTGAAATGGTGGCACATGTGTCAAGTTGGGGGAGGGCGTTGGGACTCAGCCTCCCTGTTGCATCTTGAAGACGACAGAAGTTGGGATTCCAGAATTCTGGGAAACGCGGTCCCCATTTCTCAAAATCCTCTAATTCTCCGTTATAACAAATCTCAAAGTAGATGGGGACCAGGGGGCCAGAGTCTGGGGAAGGAGTTTAGTACTGTGACATATCAGGGCCCCCTGTCACATCTTGAGGTCCCTCAGGCTTTGGCATCCATCCCATGTTGAGCCCTTGTGGGTGTCCCCTCTGTTGTAGGTGGCAGCTTTCAGGGAGGCCATGACCAGGGGCTGAGGGGTCTCCAGACGGCCCAGCCAGGGGTAGGTGCTCAGGAGTTGGCTGCTGGCATCACTGGGGCCGTGCGGGGTAGAGTCCCTCCCAGGGACCTGGGGGTCCAGGCACGTGGGCCAAGATGCTGGGCTCCAGGTCAGGAGGTGGAGGGACAGGAAGGTGAAGACAGACATATAGACCTTGGGCAGCAGCTGCTCAGGGGGCTGGCTCCTCATTTCTAGGTGAGACCCTCTCCTGGGGGGACCACGTAGAGCCCATCTGGGACACTGCGGTGGTGCCCAAGGCCAGGACAGACATCGTGCCGCTGCTCGGCGGTCTCCAAATCACATCTGCTGGAGTCGGCAGTCGCAGCGCCGGGCGTGGGGCCCGTGGCGTTGAGCAGCACCGGGCCCTGGCGGGAGAGCAGATGTCTGGAGTCGAGTGGGCAGAGGGGCTGGCCCGTGAAGAGGCGTGTGGAGGCCAGGTTGGAGAAGGGGCTGCAGTGCATGGGAGTCCTGGGGCCCACTGCCCCCTGATGGTCTACACTGGGCTTCCTGGGGAGGGGGGTAGGCAGGGCACTTAGAGACCCCAAGCTCCAGCTTTCCACTCTCCCAACCAGTTCTTCCGCCCATCCATCCACGCACCCAGCCCCTATCCATCCCCATCCCCTATCCCCCATTTCCCCGTCCGCTTACCTATCCATCCATCCGACCACTTATCCATCCACCCACCTACCCATCCGTCCCCCAGTCATCCGCCCGCTTACGCATCCGTCCCCCCTCCCACATCTGCAAGTGTCGTCCGTGATCCACCCCCATCTTCCTCGTCCATGCATCCACCCAGCTATAATTCACTTCTCAGCCTAGCATATGTCTACTCGTTCTTCAAGCTCCAACTCCATGTCCCCTCCTCCATGCAGCACTCCAGGCTCTTCAGACAGAGCCCCTGCCCCTCCCTCTGACCCAGGCCTGACCTATTGGTGCTAAAAGTGAATTAATCTCTCTGGCTCAGTCTCCAGCCCAGGGCTCCTCGAGGGCCAGGCCTGAGCTGAGGCTTCTTGGGGGCCCAGTGGCACCATCGTGAGGTGGCCACCAAGGAAAAGACCAGCAATTTCTGCTCATGGCACATGGAGGCATCAAGGCCTCCAGGTGGGAGACGACCTCCCCACCCACCAATGATAAAGCCACCATCATTTAAGCCCAGCGAAAAGAGCCCCCGGGAAGGAATCCAGGCTTGGCCTGAGTCCACGTTGAGGGGCAGCAAGGAGCCCTGGGTGTGCAGAGAAATGTAGGTTTGTGCCCTACTCTGTCACTTACATGCTGCGTGACACTGAACAGATCCCTTTACCTCTCTGAGCCTCAGTTTCCGCATCTGGAAATCAATTTGTCTCACCCAAGATGAGAAACCAGGAGGAACTGGGCCCAGGGAGGGAGGCTGAGAGGCAGATGGCACTAAGGGGCCAGGAGGGCATGGGGTATGTGTGTACATTTCGTAATGGACACAGTGTTACATGTTTTCTCTTCTGACAGCCAGAGTGACCTGCGCTCATTGTGAAAGCAGCTTCAGGAAACACGGACACGCGCGATGTC
>NW_012150152.1:618853-620850 GCF_000956105.1 Propithecus coquereli | reverse complement strand
TCTAGATTTTTTTTCTTTATTTCTTTTTTCTTTCCTTAGCCGAAATGGACTCCCGCTGGTCACGTGATGTGTCAGCCAAGGCCAGCTCTCCACGCCGACCGGTTCGGTCCACGCTCTTGGGTTCGGAGACGTCAGTGTCATCTACCGCAAAGCTTCGCTATGACTTATTAATCTGATCTCCTATGGTTGGCATCTAGGTCGCTCTCTGGGGACAGCCTAACATGTGGAATCAAGTATTTTCAATGCTTTTGATAGACATTTAGCTCCTGAGTTTAGGTCCACACGGGAGACCTCACCGTGTTCCCAGCAGCGCGGCGTGAGCGCGTCCGTTTCTCTGAGCGGCTGACATTTGCAAATAAATATTGCAGACATTTGCTTTCCAAGACGTGGATCAAAATCAGAGGCCCCCCCCCCACCTCGAGGGGGGATAGGGAGTGACAGCTTAATGGGTACAGGGCTTCCTTTTGGGGGGATGAAGATGTTCTGGAACGACGTAGAGGTGGTGGCCGCGTGACATTCTGAATGTACAGGGGACCCTCGAATGATACCGGGGTTGAAAATCCACACGTAACTTTCGACTCCCTCGAGACTTAACTATGAATGGCCTGCTGTTGGCTGGAAGCCTCAGCAACAGCGTGAACAGTGGACTGACACAGATCTTGTATGTCACATGCATGACACGCTGTTTCCTTACAGGAAGGTGAGCTAGAGAAAGAAAACGGTAGTAAGAAAATCATAAGGAAGAAAAAATATGCTTTCTATTCTTTGAGTGCAAGTGGATCACCATGAACATCTTTATCCTCGTCGTCCTCACATCAAGCAGGCGGAGGAGGAGGAGGAGGAGGAGGGGGAGGAGGAGGAGGGGGAGGAGGAGGAGGAGGAGGAGGAAGAGGAGGAGGAGGAAGGGTCAGTCCTGCTGTTTCGGGGCTGGCAGAGGCAGAAGAAGATCCGTGTACAAGTGGACCCGCACATTTCAAACCCGTGTCGTTCGAGGGCCAACTGTACTGAATGCCATTGAATTGTACACTTTAACACAGTGAACTTTACGTTATGCAAATTTTATCTTGATTAAAAAAAAATCGGAGGCTCCAACCTGGGGTCTCTGGCTTCAAGAAAGTCCCCCTAAAACTCTGCTCAAATGTTGCCTCCTCCAGGAAGCCTCCCCTTCTTACGGCATCCAACCCCCATGCCCCTTCCAGCACTTTCCGTGTTCTCTTCTTATTTGTCTTCATAGCTCTCATTACTCCCGACATGATTCATTCCTTCATTCGTTCACTCACTCGCATGCTGGGCACACAGTAGGTCCTTAGCAAATATTTTTTGGATAAATGAACGTTAATAAGACAATAGTCACAACCCAATCATTGCTGTAATATAAAGAAAAAGGCAGAGTCCACCCAAAGGTGTTCTATGCAGCGAGCCGGGGATCCCAGTGCAGGCAGCGGCTACGCGGGGGTGGGGGGTTGCGAAGGACACATCTGCCGCCCCTCTCTGTTTGTCTGTATTTTTCTCCATTTCTTTCTTTTTTTTTTATACTCCTCTTCCTCCTCTTCTGTCTTCCATTTCTTTACAAAAAACAAGAGGGCAAAAGAATCGTGTGCATTTAACCAAATAGAGCCTGTGAAGTGGACAGAGACGTTTTCAACAGCGAATCCTCAAGGCGGAGAGAGAGGAGGGAAACAAAGTATCACTGGAGGTGACAAGTTGGGGGCACCCAACTTGGGCCCAACTCTGGGCTTTGGGTGGCCAGGCTGAAGGGCTGGAGGGGACACCCCAACGCTTGGCCTGAGATGGTACCTGCTGTGGCTGTCCCCCCAGCAAAAAACCTGCACCTTGGGGCCCCCTTGGTTGGTTTTCCTGGTCCCCGGCCAGCAGCACTCACGCTCTCCACAACGCTTTTTTTTTTTTTGAGACAGAGTCTCGCTCTGTTGCCCGGCCTAGAGTGCCATGGCGTCAGCCTAGCTCACAGCAACCTCACACTCCTGGGCTCAAGCAAT
>NW_012150152.1:608145-617677 GCF_000956105.1 Propithecus coquereli | reverse complement strand
GAGGCAGGAGGATCGCTTGAGCCCAGGTGTTTGAGGTTGCTGTGAGCTAGGCTGACGCCACGGCACTCTAGCCCGGGCAACAGAGTGAGACCGTGTCATAAACCAATCAATCAATAATCAGTCAATCAATCTGCTCCCTGGAAGGGGAGGAAGCAGGCTGAGGGGCAGGGTTCCGTCCCCACCCTGTCCTCACTGGCTGCGGGACTGTAGCCAAGGGCTCCTGTGTCCCCAGTCTCGGTTTGCTCCTGTGCAAAGGGGGCGAGCGCAGACTTCCACTGGCAACATGAGGAGTTGTCACATGCACACAGCACTTGGCGCCGGGTGACCCGGCATCAGAAGCCCCCCGCGATCCAGCTCAGCCTCCTCCGGCGGTTCCTGACACACACACACCCTCCAGAGCGCGAGGCTGGCCCCGAACCCCTCCCACCCGCTGCTGCCGCCACACCTTCGCATGCGGTGACCTCCGCCAGGCCGTCCTCTCCCCTTCCGCCCTGCAGAGCCGAGCTCGCCTGCTCCTGAAATGGACGGGATGCCCCCCGCCCCGCATTTGAGGCTACTCCACACCCACGGGCTTATGTAACAGCAGAGTGGTTATGACAGGCAGAGCCCCTGAATTCGGGGTTCAAACCCTAGCACGTTTCGAGGCCTCAATTCTCCCACCTGTGAAATGGGAGGGAGAAATACCTGCGTCCTCTGCCTTGGTGGGCTGGCCAGGGTTAGCGGAGGGGGCTGCATGTGCCTGGCGACCTGGCTGGGGTGCTCGGCCAGGGGGACACGCTGGGCAAGACGCAGGGCCCCGAAGAAGTAGGGGTCTCGGGCCAGCACGTGGTGGAGGCAGAGCTGTAACCTCTGTGGGCTACCATCCGAAGCTAAGCCATGCGACTCTGCGAGGTTGCAAAGAGGGGCCCTGGGGAGAGCGAAGAGGGGGGCTCTGGGCTGCAGACTGCCTCTGACCTCCGAAACCATCTCCCTCTGCAGCCTGGTGGCCTTCAGGTTAGCGGGTGAGCAGCCTCCTCTCTGGTCTCCTCCTGGGCCTCTGGTGGGCCCTGCACACAGGTGGGAGGCCTCACCGGCGGCAGGGCTGGGACAGAGCCCTCTCGCAGCCCTGGGCAGTGAGGGAGGCTGGAGACTCTCCCCCGAGGGTGCTGGGGAGTCGGGGGGCGTGGTATGAGCAGGGGAGGTCAGCCAGGCGTGACCCTCTGGGCGAGACAGGTCCGGGGGGCCAGGGAGGAGGCAGGCTGGGGTCTGGGCGGGAACCAGGGAAGCCGTGGTGGGGACAGTGAGCAGGACTGAGCTGAGAGCGGCAGGGAGAACCGGCAGGACCTGAGCGGATGTGGGTTGGGAGTGAGCGGTGTCAAGGGTGCCACACCCAGTGACCGGCTCAGGAGCTCGGAACAGGGCAAGAAGGATGGCCTGGGACTGGGGATACCTCGGGGACATGTGATGTTGGGAGAGGGACATTTGGGGACTTCAGAGCTGATATTCTAGGAGATGGTTCCTTTTCCAGTCTGCATTCCTGTGGGTCACACGGGGCACAGAGTCCATACTCAATAAATGCTTGCTGGGGGAAGCGACGGTGAGAGCTGCATACACAGGGAGGTCATGACCTGGGCATGCACTGAGTCCTACTGTGTGCCAGTCCTCTGCTGAGCCTGGGGATGCTACTGGGGACAGATAGAGAGACCTGGGCCTGTCCTTATGGAAGAACAATCCAGCACAGAAGACATAGCCAAAGAAATGAATGTCTAAGTATGAACAAAGCTATTTTGCTTAGAAAGAAAAGAACCGGTTCTACGAGAGCTTTTATCAGGAACTCAACTCCCTCTATCAGGGAATTGGGGAAGGCTTTTGCAGGGCAGCTGGAGCTAAGAGATGGAAGAACTTGGTGAAAGGGGCAGGAGATGTTCCTGGCAGACAAAACTGCATGTGCAAAGGCCCGGTGGTAGGGATGAGATACATGTCAGCGTGACCAAAGGGAGGCAGAGAGAGGCCTGAGCTCACTCGAGGGTAAGGGCATCTGGAGGGGCAAGATGGGGCAGGGCCTCAGTGGGGAGTTTGGAGTTTAGTCTAAGTGTGTAGGAGGTCAGGGGAAGATTTGGGATACCCTCTGTAGGGACAAGGAGCGTGAGAGGCAGAGTTGGAGGCTGAGGGAGGAGGCTGGGGGTGCTGTGGGTGGGGTGGGGAGAGGTGGGCAGACTTGAGATGTCTTTGGGGCTATGGGGTCGAGTTGCACCGGCCACAGGGTGAATGGAGGGCCAAGGGGGGTAGACATCTTACCTTCCCGGGACACCTGGCTTTCTCCTGCTGGTGGCCACTGTCCTGTGCAAGACACAGGTATGAGGATGTGCCAGAGGCTTTGCTGAGAGCCAGCCTGGCCCATGGGGACCCTGGGGGAGACTGGCATGCCCTGTCCTGGCTAGGAGCGGGGGAGGCACACGCCTGGGCATGAAGGCCGCTTGAGGATTGGCTGAGATGCAGTGTGAGGAGCAGCCGCTGGCCGAGGCCCCTCTGTGCCCCTCACGTCTGTCCTCCTCCTGACACCGTCACTCTGGCCACAGGAGCACTTTGGCCACCTGTGCAGCCGGCCGGAAGTGCCAGGTCAGCGATACTCACAGGAGCCCTAGGGACGCCCACTGTCGGACATCGTCCCCAGGGTGGGACCGCTCTGAGGCATGAGCTCTATGCTGGCTCTCCCAGCCTGCTTGTTGGTGCCACCTACAGGGCCCTTTCTCTCCCTGTCTCATGTCCCCACCCCCACCAGGGCTTCCTGGGGTCACCTTGTCTTGGGGTCAGCTACAGGGGGTCCCAAACTGACACAGGCCCCCATAGCTACTACTGAGTATGAATAGTGACTGAACTAAACGCCCGGGAACTGGATTCATTCAACAGTTATTTTTTAGTTTTTAATTTTTTCGAGACAGGATCTCTTTCCATTGCCCAGGCTGGAGTGCCGTGGCATCATCATAGCTCACTGCAACCTCAGACTCCTGGGCTCAAGCGATCCTCCTGCCTCAGCCTCCTGAGTAGCTGGGACTACAGGTGTGTGCCACCATGATCAGCTAATTTTTCTATTTTTAGCAGAGATGGGGTCTCACTCATGCTCAGGCTGGTATCAAACTCCTGAGTTCCAATGATCCTCCCGCCTCTGCCTCCCAGAGTGCTGGGATTACAGGTGTGAGCCTGGGTGAGTGCCGTGGCATCAGCCTAGCTCACTGCAGCCTCCAACTCCTGGGCTCAAGCCATCCTCCTGCCTCAGCCTCCCCAGTAGCTGGGACTGCAGGTGCGCACCACCATGCCTGGCTAATTTTTCTATTTCTTTTGTAGAGACGGGGTCTCACTATGTTTCGCAGGCTGGTCTCGAACTCCTGCCTCGGCCTCTCAAAGTGCTGGGATTATGGGTGTGAGCCACTAGGCCAGTCATTTAGAAAGGAGTCCGGGCCACCTCGCACACACATGCCTGGCCAGACCCACCCCGTCTCTGGAGCATTTCGACCCCCCAAGCTCAGCACTATCACCCGCTGTCTCACTTGCAGAAACTGAGCCCAAGGTAAGTGTTGGCCAACACAGGCCTGGCTCGAGACCCTTCCCCACTCCCTAACTCTTCCCAGTGGCCCCATTTGTGTGGGGCTTGAGGCCTGAGTTGGGGGTGAGGTGTCTTTTATGGGGAGGCAGGTGGCACTGAGGGTAGTCAGGCTGGCCTGGGCTTGATTCCAGGCTGGGACTTCCTTTCCAGATGGTTCTACACACCCTGGCTGAGGAAGACTGAAGGTTGGCTTGTCGTCCACCATACCCATTAAACGGCAGGGAAGTCCCAGCTCCCTCCTGCCCCGCCCAGCCCCTGTGGGGAGAACCTTCTAGCAGGAGGAGTGGGGGACACCCCCTCTGCCCACACACCTCCCCTGGCCCCTCCCCAACAGTCTGCTCATCCTCAAAAGCACCAAGGTCAGTGAGGTGTCCAGGACCACGTAGCGACTGATAGTGAGGAGTGGACTTGAACTTGGGACGTGCCTGGTGGGCCGGGGCTGTCCTTATCGAGGGGGCGGGGCCAGAGCGGAGGATGGGCTTGGGGCGTGGCTAGAGGTTGGGTTGCGCCTTGTGGGCGTGTCAGGGGCGGGGCCAGAGCTGGGACTGGGCGGGCAGAGATGTGGAGGAGCCCCGTGGTGCCAGTCAGGAATAGACTATGGGCCGCTGTGGCTCACGCCTGTCATCCTAGACCACAGCCAAAATAGCCTCCCCGCTCCACGGTTTTAAATCCTGATAGTTCTACAAACAAATATAAAATCTGGTCCATACCTCCTCTGGGGCAGTAGGATAATTCCAAATGGACCAGAGGTGTAAACATACACCCTGCGAATACTGGAAGAGGAAGTACGCACGTTCCTCTCTGGCCTGGGGGGGAAAGAGCTTTCCTGCCGATCACTCAGAGCCCAGGAGCACGAAGGGAAAGGACATGTGCCTTCATACATGTATGTGTATGTGAACATGTAAAATCAAACTTTTGCATGTCCACAAACATCCTTAGCAATATAAAATGATAAATGATGAAGTGAGGAAAGTACAACTTACATCACAGAGAAATGGTTAGTATATCTGATATATAAAGAGTTTCCAAAATAAAGAAAATAACAGAGAAGAGATCACTGTAAATAAATGCAAATAGCCTCTGAAAACCTGCCCCACCTCTCCCCAATAAAAGAAGTGCAAATTAAAACTCCATAGAGGACAGCCTTTTTGCTAGTCTCCCTATCCCTTCCTCCTTCCTGCTACCTAGAATGCGGATGGGATGGCTGGAGTTGAAGCAGCCACCATGGGCCATGAGATGTTAGGCACGCCAGCCAAGACGGAAAGAGGCTGGAGCCCAGAGGACTTTGTGGAGTGGTCATCATGCCTGCTCTAGACCATCTACATCTGAACTTTTATAAGACAGAAATTAAATTTCTATTTTGTTTGAAAAAGAATACATGGAGATAGAATGGTGACCCTACATCTTTGGTGAGGCTATGGAAAAATGGTACTCTTGTTCATTACTGGTGGGAATGCAAAACAGTGTCATAGCAGGGTGATGGAGGGGGATGTGGAAGTATCTAGCAAATCTACGTGTTCATTTGCCCTTTGAACCAGCAGACGTACTTCCAGGGATCGATTTCAAAGAGATTGTGTGCAAAATGCATTGTGATAACAGAGACTGGAAGCGACCTGCGGGGTGGGTGGAATGAACCACCCATCTGTCCACCCAACAGAGCACCACGCAGCGTCTGAGCTCGGTATCACTGGAACAATCTCCAGGGAATGTTACCAAGTGCAAAGCGCAAGGTAAAGGGCGTACAACATGCTATCGTTTATCCAAGGGAGAATGTGAGCGTATGTTTATTTGCTTATATGTAAAATGCAAGAATATAAACCTTCTTCTCTGTTGGAAGAAAGATGTTTGAATATAGGCCAGTTGCGTCGGCTCACACTTGTAATCCCAGCACTTTGGGAGGCCAAGGAGGGAGGAAGGATCGCTGGAGCCCAGAAGTTCGAGACCAGCCTGGGCAACATAGTGAGACCCCATCTCTACAAAAAAATAGAAAAATTAGCTGGGTGTAGTGGCATGCGCCTGTTGTCCCAGCTATTCGGGAGGCTGAGGCAGGAGGATCACTAAAGCCCAGGAGTTCGAGGCTGCAGTGAGCTATGATTGTGCCACTGCACTCCAGCCTGGGTGACAGAGTGAGACCTTGTCTCAAAAAAAAAAAAAAAATGCCGAGAAGAAAATCAAACAGGAAATGGGGGATGGTATGGCGAGCATCTGGGGGTGGAGGCTACTGTCTCTGGGATGGGCAGGGTGGCCCCCATTTGAGCGATGCCCAAAAGAGGAGAAGGAGCCAGACATGCAGAGAGATTAGGAGGGAGGGGACAGCACGTGAAAGGCCCTCAGGGGGCAGCTGGGTGTGTCTGAGGAACAGGAGGAGGGTGGTGGGGCCCGAGCAGGGGGAGCGAGGAGGAGAGGCACCCAGGGAGATGGGTAGCCGCTGCAGGAATAGGAGGGAGGTTCTACTGATATCATAGGATGATGGTTCTATTGTAGGAGCCACAGGTGGGTTTTGAACTTCTGGCTGTTAAGTTCTGGAATGCTCCTGTGGCTGCCATAGGGAGAAGGGACTGGGGGACAGTGGTGTCAGAGAGACCCAGGATGATCTGGGACAGCCTCCAGGGAGCAATGGACTGCCTGGGGGGAGGGGACATGAGAAGTTGGTCAAGCGGGGGAATGTTCTGGAGGCTGATGGAGGAGTCTATGGAGATCCCTGGATTTTCTGGGTGCTTGACGGAGCCTCCCCCTGATGTGGGAAGACTTGGGGAACACTGGGAAGGTTTGAGAGTGGCCTGGGAGCCTAGCTATGCCCTGCAATCCTGACCCTTTGGGACGGGCGGTCGGGTTGCGGTGCCAGGCCTGAGGTCGGGGCAGTTCTCCTGGTGGATTATCTCCCAGTGGACAAAGGCGCTGGACGTGGGTATGAGCTCGAACTTCCCTTGGCAAGGGCCTCCCACATGGGGCGTGCACACACAGCCTTCTCCCTTGGAAGAAGGCAGGAAAAGGAAAACGATATTAATATAAAAAGGTGGGGTCCTGGTGGCAGCAGACAGAATGGAACATGTGGCCATTCATGCAGGAAGGAAGCTCAGAGCTGACCGGTGCCTCCCACCCTGCTTCCTCTGGCAAACGCTCGTGACTTTAAAAATACTCTGTTTTGCTGATGTGGCAAAGCATGTTCAGCTGGCTGTTAGGACAGGCCCACTAGGGACTTGGGGAATGTTCCAGATTGAATCCAATGGATGTGGCTGGAATCCCTGCTATGTCTCTGGTTACCTGCTTGAGCTTGGACAGGATGGGCTTTTCAATATATTGTTCTGGAGCAACTGGATGAACCTTGATCCCTACCTCACACTGTATATAAAAAAATTCAACCTTGGAGAAAGCCCTTTGTCATTCTGAGCATCCTCTGGGAAATGGTCCTTAACTCACAGAGTTGTGGGATCGGGTCCCAGCAAGCTTGCCGAACACCTGGCAAAAAATAACTGCCAGGCTGGGTGTGGCGGCTTGTGCTTGAAATCTCAGGGCTTTGGGAGGCCCAAACAGGAGGACCACTTGAGGCCAGGAGTTTGAGACCCGCCTGGGCAATATAGCAAGACCTCATCTCTTTGAAAAATGAAAATAAATTAGCTGGGCATGGTAGTGCACACCTATAATCTCAGCTACTTGGGAGGCTGAGGCAGGAGGATCACTGGAGCCCAGGAATTCGAGGCTGCACTGAGCTATGATCATGCCACTGCACTCCAGCCTGGGTGACAGAGTGAGACCCTGTCTCAAAAATAAAAATAACAATAAAAAACCCAAAATATTGTATATTGAAAATAATAGAAAACAGTAAATATCATTTTGTAAAGGGGGGAAAGCCATGATGAAGATATTAATAACAAAACACATACAGCTTATTTGAAACAGGGTGATGTATAGCAAGTGACACAAAGCGACCCTCCAAGTTACCCTGGGTGGTGGCTACCCAGTTGTGCCCGTATATAAAAATTAACCACACTCCACACCTAATGCTAATGCACTTTAGCATGTTCCTGGGCATGTGCTGTAAGGCAGCAATAGAGACAAAATGAAAAATATAAATTTACGTTTCACAACAAATTTGGAAACATATTATCAAGCATGCTAACAGATGGGTTCAGCCGGCCCACTTGAGGAGAAAAGTGAGGTATATCTACACGTACAGATGTGCACTGATGTTCACAGCACAAGGTGGTGAATAAGACAATTTGCAGATTAATATGCAGAGTCACATTTTTGTGAGGACAACGAAGAAAGAGCGTGTGTACGTTTCTGTGTCTGTGCATTTGCACCCGGCAGACACGAGCTATTACGAATGGTGCTGTCTCAGTCTGTTCGTGTCACTGCAGCAAAACGCCACAGACTGTGCAGTCGATAAAGAACAGAAGCGTGTCGCTCACAGTTCCGGAGACTGGGAAGTCCAAGGTCAGGGCGCCACACGTCCGATTGTTTGGTGACAGCTGCTCTCTTCTTCCCAGACCCCCTGCAGAGAGGATGAACACTGTGTCCTCGCGTGGCGGAAGGGACAGAGGGTAACGGGGCCCAGCTAGTTTCCTTGCGCCCTTTTATGAGGGCTCCAATTCCATTCATGAGAGTGGCCCCCTCGTGATTTCATTACCCCGAAAGGCCTCACCTCTTAATACTATCACATTGGGTCTTAGGTTTCAACATGAATTTTGGGGGGATGCACACATTCAACCATAGCAGATGCGCAGGAGGGGTTACAAGCGTGGGCGGGGGCTCTCTATTCCGTGAGACTCTGTAAATTTGAATTTTTCACATTGATCGGATACAGCAGCCCCTGCCCGCCTTACCCGCGGTTTCACTTTCTATGTTTCAGTTACTCGCAGTCGACCTCGGTCCAAAAATATTAAATGAGGCCAGGAGCGGTGGCTCACGCCTGTAGTCCCAGCACTCTGGGAGGCCGAGGCGGGAGGATCGCTTGAGCCCAGGAGTTGGAGGTTGCTGTGAGCTAGGATGACGCTGCTGCACTCCAGCCCAGGCAACAGAAAAAGACTGTTAAAAAAAACAAAAAACAAAAAAAACCCAAAAATATTAAATGGAAAATTCCAGAAATAAATAATTCATAAATTTTAAATTGCATGCCGTCCTCAGTAGCACGATGAAATCTCCCGCCATCTCGCTGCCTCCCAGGATGAGAACCACCCTTCGCCCACCACAGCTGCTCTGCCGACGCTGCTCGCCCGTTAGTCACCCAGGAGCCGGCTGGGCTGTCAGGTCAACTGGGCGCAGCTTGGCGGTGCTCGTGTTCCAGCAACCCTAATTCTACCTAATTGTTCTGTTTTATTATAAGTTGTTAATCTCTCATTGTGCCTCATTTATAAATTAAACTTCATCATAAGTCGTGTGTATAGGAAAAACATAGCGTGTGTAGGGTTTGGTACTGCCCCTGGTTTCAGGCATCCATTGGGGGTCTCAGAACATATCCCCTGTGAATAAGGGGGAACTTCTGTACTATTTTTGTATTTAAAGTAAAATACTAACTATTTTATTTCATTTTATCTTACCTTTTATAGGAATGTGCCGCCGTGCCCAGCTAATTAATTTTTTCGTAGAGACAGGGTCTCACTATGTTGTCCAGGCTGGGTTTAAACTCCTGGGCTCAAGCGATCCTCCTGCCTCAGCCTCCCAGTGTGCTGGGATTACAGGCACAAGCCACCATGCCTGGATTAAAATAGTAAACATTTGAAAAAGAATTCACTTTTTTCCTAATAACTTTCATCCATGTCATGGATTGAGTCTGAACTCTGGATGGGTAACTACCTCTTTCTTTGCCTCAGTTTCTTCTTCTATAAAATGGACAGGAATAACACCCACTGGGAGAATTGATGTGGATCTAATGGCCTAGCCCCTGCCTCTAGCCAAGACGAGTTCCGAGGTGCTGTTCACGCTCCAGGGCTCTCCGTGGGACCAGGC
>NW_012150152.1:545099-607405 GCF_000956105.1 Propithecus coquereli | reverse complement strand
TGTTGAGAAAAGAAACTCCTAAGCCTTTGGCTTATCTGTATTTTCTAAATTGTCTGCAGTAGACGTGAAGCAGCCGTATTGCAAGACAAATAAATGCTTTGCTCTAAAAGATTAACAACTTTTGTTTAGGGAATGATAAGTAATGTCTGTTTGCTTTTTCTTTATGCTTATTTTTTTAATTTTTGTTATTTTAGACAGTCTTGCTCTGTCGCCCTGGCTAGAGTGCCGTGGCATCATCACAGCTCACAGCAACCTCAATCTCCTGGGCCCAAGCGATCCTCCTGCCTCAGCCTCCCGAGTAGCTGGGACTACAGGCACGTGTCACCACATCCGGCTACGTTTTCTATTTCTTGTAGAGATGGGGTCTCGCTCTTGCTCAGGCTGGCCTCGAACTCCTGACCTCAAGTGATCCCCAGTGCCCTGCCCTGCTTATCTTACTGATAAACCTTTTCTCCAACAGAGTCACAGTTCTTGGATGATGACAGAAATATAATGAAACCGTTTTCCAAGTGCAGGCAGGGAAAGGCTGGAAGGTATTACGTGAACACCCAACAGAGATCGTCTCCGTGGCGATGGCAGAGGTTGTGAGTTTTTTGTTTGTCTTCTTTTTTGCTTCTTTGATTATCAGGAAATTGCCCAACATTTTTTTAATTAGGGGAAATGGTAACAGAAGACCCTGGGACACAGCAATTACCCCAAGTGCACAATGTGGCAGGAACCAGCCTCGAGGGTGGGTCTCAGGCCCGCTGCCCAGTCCGACCTCCCATCAGGCCATTTCTCTGGCTGTCCCCGTCTCTCGAGGCCCTGGGTGCAGGCAGGGGAGCCCAGGCTCTGCCTTTCCTTGAAGGCTGCAGCACTGTGGATCCTTGAGCCGGGTTTGGGTTTGACTTTCGTGGAGGCTCCAAGAGTGGACCTCAGACTCCCCAGACCTCAGGGTGAGATGAAAGGAAGGGACACAGGAAAGGCCCCAGCTGGCCCAGAAGCAGGTAAGACCCACCCCCAACCTACAGCTGAAGGTTCAAATCCAAAATCCAGAACCTCTCCAAGCCGCTGCTTCTGTCTCTGGCGCTGGTGCAGCACTGGCATACAGTGGGTGCCATATTACTGCTTTCCAGAGGCACAATAGGTTTTACTGTTGCGACATAAGGACCTCACGAAAGACAGTGTCTCTCCAGCCTTCAGTCTTGAGCTAGATGTCTTGCAGGATGTCGCAGTGGAAGTTGGTCTAAGGGATGGAGCAGATCTCTCTGACCTTGAGGAAGGTCATTTGCCGCCTCTGCAGGTGCCGCTTCCCCCTGATGTCAGCCTGGGGGGACAGGGAGGCCTGAGAAGAGTCCCTGGCTGCCTCTGTGTGCCCACCTCACTTAAGGTCCCCAGACTTTTGCAGATTCCTTCTGCTGGGGTCACCTCCATCACCTCCCCACCTATTGAACTCCTATTCATCCTTCAATGCCCAGCATCAATACCCCCTCCTCCAGGAAGCCTTCTCTAAACCTCCAGGCAGAGCTCAGCTTCCCACTCTAGGGTCCCCCAGCTCTGACCTCATGCAGCTGGGGGTGTCTGTGTCTGGCTTTCTTTCCCAGCATGAGAGGACCTCGAGGACTGAGGCTTTCCGGGGGTCCAGCATCCCCCAGAGCAGGGGGCATCCATAACACTCTTCAACAAGTGATGTGAACGTGAGCATAGTGGCCCTAGCTTCCTGGAACTCCCTTCCTTTTTGGGAGGAGTTCAGAAAATTCGTTCATTCTGGGCTCGCTTCAGAGCACTGGTGGCCAGATTGCCCTGCAGGGAGGACAGAAATGCCTTTCAGGGGAGACTCTGAAATGCCAGGTCTGTTGTTCCAAGAGGGGCAGCCAAGGCTTTAGTACAGTGATGCACATCCGGAAATATTTCTTTATTTTTGTTTTGAGACAGAGTCTCGCTCTGTCACCCAGGCTAGAGTGCAGTGGTGCCATCATAGCTCACTGCAACCTCCAACTCCTGGGCTCAAGGGAACCTCTTGCCTCAGCCTCCCGAGTAGCTGGGACCACAGGTGCGCGCCACCATGCCCGACTAATTTTTCTATTTTTAGTAGAGATGGGGTCTCGCTCTTGTTCAGGCTGGCCTCGAACTCCTGACCTCAAATGATCCTCCCGCCTCGGCCTCCCAGAGTGCTGGGATTACAGGCGTGAGCCACCGCGCCCGGCCTGGGAAATATTTCTAATACAAGGAAAAATTGAGAATAGCTCCCCAAGACTTAACCCAAGAGGCCTGGCTAGATGAGTGCAGGGGTAGGGAACCTTTTTATGTTGGAAGTCCGCATTAATTTAGCGGTAAGCAAATAAGGCCTCATTCAAGAAACTTCAATTTGATTATACTTAAAAATGCACATTATTTTGTAAAAATCTAACTACTCTGTAATTGTTTCTAAAAATGGAAATGATTTTTTAATTTAAAGTTAACTAACCTTCTCACAACTTTGCTGTGTCTGCTTTTTGTTGGGAAGCATTTGACTATTTGGTGACAGCATGGAGGTCCGCAGTGTCAGCTGATCCTGTAGATGGGTATCAGTCATTTGTGACCTTAAGGGCGTCTTGATTTGGGTGAGGTAGGAGAATGCAGATTTGCAGCAATAAGTGGTTGAAAAGCAAGAAAGCGTTTTTCTGGCATGTTGCCGAAGGCGTGGGTATTCTGCATTTTTCCATATTTCAATTGGATCTTACTTAGCATCGAACAGTGACTTTAAAATGTCATCTATTGAGAGCTCAATCAATTCCATCTGTAGTTCTTTAGGTGCCTTGGTGATACCAACCAGGTGAGGCTGAAATGCTAATTTGAGTGTGACGTCATGATTCTCAAAGCCAGTGAATCTTTCATTGTGTTCTCCAATTAATAGGTCTATAACAGCTGCGCATTCTTCAAATGATTCGCATATATCATCCTGCTCATCAGCGACCTTTGCTTTATGGGGAAAATGTTCATCTGAAATTTCCCTTTGAAGAAGTGTTTTGGAAAAAGATACTTCTTTTGAAATGCTTGGATTTTTTTTTGCCACATATCATATGTAGACTTAGTCTTCCCTTGTAAAGAAATAGTCAAGTCGTTTTGATTTGACCAGCTGTCTCACAAAAATGCTGCATTCCTATGGATATGTTCTTTAATAATTTATATTGCTGATTCTGTTCTTCATAAAATTTATTATAACTATCTGTTCTCACAGAGATAAAATTTTGGCTCACACCTGTCCCTGCGATGGCTAACACACTCTAGAATGATACGTCAAATCCACACTGAATACCTCATCGTTCGATTTTAGCATATTATACGAAGCTGACAATGCTGTGTTGCATTTGCACTAATAGAATAGTTAACGATACTTATAACTTATTACAAAATGTCATTTAAAATAGTAGCTTTAGCACAGAGATTTTGCTGATGATACAATGCCACGGAAGCAAATTATAAACTAGATTGTATGCTGGGGGAAAAAAGGGAAGCCAGTCAGTGTGTAGAAATTGTGAAAGAACGCATCGTCGAAGTTGTAGGTGATGTTTCCAAGTACAAACAGCTGCCTCTTTCAAGGAGAACCATAGCTGATCGGCAGCATGAATTAGCCTTCAACTTAACGGATCAACTTCATGCAATACTTCGGAAGCATTGTATCGAGATACAATGAAAAGATGAGAGCATCTGGATCTGTTAATACTTTTTTTTTTGTCTGTGCAATAAACCCTTCATGTTTTCCTGTCATGGAAGGTGCACTGACTGTACGTACACTCACTAAATTTACCAAATTCAGTCCAACTTTATGACATTTATTTTCAAAGTTGTTGAACATATCTATTCCCCGAGTTCTGTTTGCAAGGGCGCCCAAAGCGAGTAACTCTTTGTAGCAACGAAACTCTTCTGTTAGGACCCGAATGAAGTATAAAATCTATGCCAAGTCAGTAGTATCAGTCGATTCATCCAAAGCGATTGAATAATATATATTTTCCTTCTGAAGTATTGCATGAAGTCGATCTGTTAAGTTGAAGGCTAATTCATGCTGCCGATCAGCTATGGTTCTGCTTGAAAGAGGCAGTTGTTTGTAGTTTGAAACATCACCTACGACTTCGACGATGCATTCTTTCACAATTTCGACACACTGACTTCCCCTTTCTCCCCCAGTATACAAGCTAGTTTATAATTTGCTTCAGTGGCATTATTTCCAAGTCTTCTCGATGTTTGAAAGAATTGCCTTTGCTTTTGCTTTTCATCTTTTAATTTCTGTAATGCAACCTTTCGTGCCTCTCCCTCTAATCTAAAATATCCGTGGTCCTTATGAGTGTTCTAATGCTGATGAGCATTGAATTTCTTTAATGTTGATATCACAGTATCACAAAGCAAGCAAATCAACTTATCTTTAGCAGAAACAAGACAATATCGCAATTCCCAATCCTCACTAAAAAATCTGTTTCCTTCCTTCAGAGTTTTCTTGCTCTTCTTTGACATGATGGGCTGTTAAGCAGACAGAATTAAAAAAATACTGCCGAGCTGTGCAACTATTCACAAATTCCACTTCAGACAGAAACACAGCGCACCGTTGTCAAAAGCTGGCAACAGACTGGCATACTTGACCCCAATAAACTCTTGCCAACCAGCCTCTTGAGGTGGTGGCGCCAGTCAGGTGGGGGAAGTTAGAACTAAATCACGAGCGTAGCAGCCGTCGACTTAGCTCTTACGGCTTACTGATGTTCTAGTTGTGCCGGTCGATCTGGGAGGGTTATTTTGTTAAACTTATTTTATTCTTTGGTATTTTAAATATATTCATTTAAAAAATAAAATAAAATATAAAATACGAACAAAAATGTATTAATAAAAATAAAAGGATTTGTTCTGTAAAATTTGGATTCGGTCAAAAGGCCACACTTAATTAAGAAACTAGAAAGCCACATGTAGCCTTAAGGCCGCAGGTTCCCCACCCCTGGCTTAGTGTCTGCGTGACACACCATGGTGTGCCCAGGGGATGGATGGAAACAAAACTATCCACATAGGTAGGAGACCACGTCCAGAGTAGCAACTTCACTTCTGGGGATGCGCCCAACAGAAATGTGACCTTCGTTCACCAAAGGACATGGACAAAAATATTCACAGCAGCACCATTCATAGTCACTCCAACTAGAAATCACCCAAATGCCATTGAATGAGGACAGAGACATTGTGTTTGAGTGACACTGTGGAATACTATACAGCCATGAAAAAGAGCACACCGTTGACCCACGACCATGGCATTGGCCTCACGGTTATTAGGCCAAGGAGTCAATGCTTCCATTTATATGAGATTCTACTATGGGCAAAACGAATTCACACACAAAAATCGATGGATGTAATATACCACCTTAACAGAATGGCGGAGAAAAACCACGCGATCCCATCAATTGACGCAGAAAAAGCATTTGACAACATTTAACACCTTTTTGTGGTAAAAACATGCAACAGGCCGGGCGCAGTGGCTCAAACCTGCAATCCTAGCACTCTGGGAGGCTGAGGCAGGAGGATGGCTTGAGCCCAGGAGTGTGAGGTTGCTGTGAGCTAGGCTGATGCCATGGCACTCTAGCCCGGGCAACACAGTGAGACTCTGTTGCAAAAAAAAAAAAAGATTGTAAATTTTAGATGATGTATATTTTACCATTGAAAAAATAAAACTAAAAAATAATAATAATTCATAATAGGAAGGTACCAGTGCACTCCCATCAGGATCTGCTATGGGCTGCCCGCATCGACCACTCGCAAATCCTCTCGCTTGGTCTGACTACAGTTCCTCTTGCTCGGGTGAGGAACGCAAGATTCGGTGACACGTCCTACAGCAGGTCGGCGCAGAGTCCTGGCTGGGACCCTGCTCTCTCAGCCCCATCCCTCAACCCTTCACCCCTGACGGGCACCTTCGGGCAGACCTGTCACCCCTGGTCTCTCTGAGATCCGACTTCTCTGTAAGGCGGGCCCCCCAGTGGGGCTGCTGGGAGGGCCATAGCATGACACCCGGTCACTTCTGAGGACAAGATCCTTCAATGCGATCAGTGCAACCTCTTGGAAGAACACAAGATTTTCCAGTTGCCATCACTCCTGAAGAGCGACTGAACATCAAACAGACAGAACATTCCAGGAGGAAATGAATTCTCTGCAACATGTCCCAACGACTCCCTTTCACTCACATGGGGCTTTTAAGCTTTTACGCATGCCTTGGGTGAGAACTGTCAAATCTCAACAAATCAGAGAAGAATCACAACTCCTAGGAGAATTTGGAGACGCCTCTCGAAGGGTGGAGGCTGCAGAAATCTAGTCCTAACTGCAAATGGAAGGGACATGCTTGGGAGCCGCATGGCAGCAGGGGACAGATAGACAATCTCCAGTCCCTGTGGAAACTTCAAAAGGTCTTACTAGAAAACAGGGGAGTGCACCCCGGGGCAGGGTCGAAGGGGCATCTGCCGCAGCTCTCCGTGGCCTGACTTTCCAGGTGCATGTCTGTTTAGTTGACAATCCGGACCACCATCCAACGTGGAAAGCAAGAGGGAGTGACCCTCAGACATCTGACTGCACGATCGCCAGCATTAATGATGGGGTGTGTAATGTTCTTTCTTTAGAAAAGTGATGACAATGTGGTCAGCCCTTTGCAGGTGACGCCAGGGCCTTCAAAAAGCCCTCAGCCTTGGGGAGACAGAACTGGACACAGACACTCCCAGAGGAGAGTGAGGGCTCTGTCTAAGAGGAAGGGAGGGCTTTTCAGAGGTGGGGCCGTTTGAGTGGGATTTTGAAGGATGAGTAGGAGTTCCCTAAACACAAAGGTGGAGGAAGGGCAATCCAGGCAAGGGAACAGCTTCTGTTTGGAAAAGTGAGCAGTGAGAAACAGACGATTGGCAGAAGGGCTGGAATGTTCTCCTGAGGACAGCTGGGAGCCATGGAGAATGTGAGAGCAGGGAAGGCCCATAGCCACAGTTGTGTATTTAAAAAGATTCCTCTGCAGGCTGCTGTGGAGGATGGATGGAGGTGGTGAAGGTGGAGGCTGCAGGGCTGATGGTCTAGACAAGCCGTTTGGGGACCAGGAAGGAAGTGGGTCCAACGACTCCACGGTCCCTCAAAACTCCAAGGTGAGAAGGGGAAGTCACCCCTGAGTCCAGCGTGATGGCTTAAAGGGCGAGAGAATGATGAGAAGGAGATGCAGCTCTTTGTCATTCACTCGACAGACAGTTACTGAGAGGCAGGCGTTGTTGGAGGAGCTATGGATGTGGAGGTGACCACGGCAGAAAAAAAATCCCACCCTCACGGCCCCCACACTGCAGAGAGGGAAGCACACAAGAAAATAAAATCGTTTCAGATTTGGGTGGGTAAATCAGGTGATGGAGCACAGACTGACCAAGGTAGAGAAACAGCTTCCTCTAGGAAGCCACGGGGAGGCTGAGCCCTGGAGGACAAGGAGGAGCCGGCCATGGGGAAAGTGGCGAGAAAAGCATTCCAGGCAGAGGGAACTGCCAGTGCAAAGGCACTGGGGCAGGAAGGAACTTGGTGTGTTCGTGGAATGGAAAGATGGAGCCCCTTTTCCCTGCCAGGCTGTCTCCACTCGGCAGCTCCCTGGTGGTTGCATAGGGGACCTATGGGGTCAGCTCATTGACCTTGTGTAGCCCAAGGCTGTCACGCTGGATGGCACCCGGAAGATAGTGGAGGCTTGCACGCAGTGCTCAGAGCTCAGCACAATGGCTCAGGACTTCACACTCGTACCCACTCTGCCCCTGGAACCCTTGAATCTGCCCTACTCCCATCCCGCAGCCCTCGGCCCAGACCTTGTCACTTCCTGTCTGCACTCAGGCCCTGAGCCCCACCGCCCTCCACCTGCGGGTGCTGATGAGCCCGTAACAGCCAATGACAAGTCCTGCAATGGTTCCTGAACCTCACTGCACCACTCCTCTCCTGCTCTAATGCCTACTGTGGCTCCCCATCACCCCGGGGCAAAGTCAAGCTCCTTGGCTAGCCTTGGAGCCCTCCCCTGGTGACATCACCTCTGTCCTCCCACAGGTCTGCCCCACCTTGTCTGCCCTGTTTGTCTCCCATCTGGCTTCCGGGCTTTCGCACTTGCTCCCTGTGTGTTCCCTCACTTGGGATGGACACATCACAGAAGGCCTCTCAGAGCAGGCAGGCTTATAAGGCTAAGGGGACAGGGACGGATATGGTGATGGCTGGAACTTATGTGTCAAGGTGGCCAGGCTACGGGGCCCAGCTGTTTGGCCACGTGCTGGTCCGGACGCTGCGCGGAGGTCTTCCGTAGATAGGTCACCACCTCCAGTGAGTCGGCCTGAAGCACGGGAAGCGGGAAGTTCTCCTCCCTATCCCGCGTGTTCCTTATCTGATCAGTCGAAGGCCTTGAGAGCAAAAACTGAGCTTCGTGGGGAAACAGGAGCCCTCAAACCCGCGACTGGGGACGCTCCCTCAGCCCCCGGCCTGCCGCCGGGCCCTGTGGCGTCTGCACTTCCCAGCCCCCACGTGCCCATTCCTTCACATAGATGTCTTTGTGGGTGTGGCCCACAGGTCTCCTGCTGGTTCCGCTTCTCTGGCAAACCGTGACGGATACGGGCACCAGCGGCCCAGCGGGCAGCGTGCGGACTCAGGGAGCTTCTGAGATGAAGTGGGAGCTGCCAGCGGCGGGACCTCGGCGCTCAGCCCGGCCTTTGCCCGCGGGTGCGGGCCAGGCACCTGCGGGCCAAGGGCACGCGGTACAGGCCTCGGGTCTCACGGCGCCGGGCAGGGCAGGCCCGAGGTGCTGACCAGCCCTCTAACCTCCACCAAAACAAACCCAGGACAGGGCGCCACCCGATCGGCCACCCCCAAGCCCCCATGGCCTGAGTCAGGCCACAGATGTGGGGCTTGCCAGCCCGTGGCTGGGGGGCTCAAAGAGCATGTTGGATTCACAGAGCAAAAACGGCCCCCTTCGGCGCTGTGCGAGTGGGGGCGGATTCCGAAGCCTGCGGGATTGGGTCTGGCATCTGCCGGCCCCGGGACTGTTCGGCTGCGGTTTAAGAAGTTTCAGAATAAGCGCTAGGCATTTACCGACACTGCCCAGGAAGGACCCGAGGGAAGGGCGCCCATGTCCACACAGACACTTGTCCGTGCACGTCCGTCCGTAGCAGCTCTGCCCACACTTTGCAAAAGGCGGAAACACCCCAAACAAGTGTCATCAACCAACGAGTGGATAGCGATGACGTATCTGCACCACGGAACACAACCGAGCCATGAAAAGGCATGAAGCTCTGACTCCTACAACATGCATGAACCCAGAACACGCGACGCTCAGCAAGAGACGCCAGACGCAAAAGGCCACGCGCTGTGTGACTCCGTTTGTGTGAAATGTCCAGAACAGGCAAATCCACAGAGACAGGAAGCAGATTGGAGGTTGCAGGGGCAGGGGTAGGGGGAGGGGAGAGCGACTAATGGGGACAGGGTTTCTTTAAGGGGTAATGGAAATTCTGAAAATAAATAATGGGGATGGTTCACATCTGTGAATAGATGAAAAACACCACTGAATTGTACACTGTAAATGGATGAATCGAATGGCAGGTGAATTATATCTCACTAAAGCTGTTTTAAAAAAAATTTTCCCCCAAACCCCACATTTACTGATTATCCACTGTGTACCAGGCACTGAGCTGAGTGCTTGAATGGACCCCAAATTGGAAGAAATGGTCATAAACAGAGGATCATAGTGCCAGGGTGTCCCTGCTCTCACAGCACAGGGAGGCGAGAGATGTAGCATTTGTGTGAACATGGGAAGGATGGAGGAGGGAGTGTGGGCGTTGGGTTTTGAAGGATGAATAGGAGTTTACCAAACTGAAGAGTTGGGGGCAGATCATGAACTTGACTTTATAGAATCTAATCAACAGAATAAAATCAACCTAATCTTCAAAATTAAAATGAAAGGGAATGCATCCTCAATTGTCTGCGTGAACTGAAGGGGTGTTTCTAGGATGACACTTCACAAGCCAGCCTGAACCACGCCTGGCTCATGCTGGCCAATTCCTCCATACAGTTGCTCATGTTTGCTACAGAGACAGCACTAAAAACAGAATATCAGTGTCTTTATTCATTAGCAGAGAAATCGGAAAGCTTGGGCTGCCAGAATTCCTCGTCGCTGTCTATGAGGATAAAGAGAAAGTGGAAATCTAGGCCTGACTGAGAACCTCCCCCAAGGACTCGCTTTCTGGGAGCCAGGTTGGATTCTCTCTGGCCTCCTTTCTCCCACTGTGACCAGGCTGTGGCTCTGGCGGGTGGCCACAGAGAGTGAAGAGGACGGACATTCTCATCTGAAAATAAACTGCGGCCCTGAATGGATAAACTAGAAACTAGGGCAGAGGAGGGAGCCAGGGAGGGGCTGAGGGGAGAGCGAGAATCGTGCCTTCCCTTGGAAGACGAATGAACGCCAGCACCGTTGCCCCAAGCGCCTGGTACCCGCCGCTCCGCTCCTGCTGAGTCCTGACCTCTGGGTCTGCTACCTCTCCCAGCCGGGCCCCACTGGCAGTCACAAAAGTCTTTCCCTTGCTCCTTAATCTGCATCTCGCTTTCTGTAAACCCAGCATGACCCTCGACCGTTCACTGAGTGCAAGATGTTCCTGGTGACCCATTTTACAGATGAGAAAATTGAAGCTCAGGGAAGGGGAAAGAGCAGGGACTGGGACTCAAGGGTGCGGGGTCCTAGGGGTCCTCCTCAGGCCTAATTGGTGGCAATTTTGAAGCAGGAGGTGTCTGAAAGGGTGGAAGTGCCTAGTAAGGCGGCTGAGATCAACATAGCTCAGGCGCGAAGGCCTGAGTTCTGATCCTGGTTCCGCCCACCTGCAGGGTCCCTTCCCGCTCCTTCTGGGAACAGCGTGCTTAGGCCTGGCCTTCTCCCATCTCAGCAGAGGTCAGCCAGGCCCCGCCCGTTGGTGCGCTGTGGGCCTTTGGCCACCGCGATTGGTTCTGAGATGGGCACATGCCCCAGTCTGGGCCAGTAAAACACAGTCCTGCTGTTTTGCTGCCACCGTCAGACAATAGAGCTCTTTTTAAGTCTCTGAAGTGGACAGAGGTCAGCTCAGAGTTGCTGGCTACCACCTCACCTGCAGGGAATGAAGGACAGCAGAACCAAGAAACAGAAAGAGATGCTATCTAGGGATGTTGCTTGAGCACCTTGATCAACCTAGGCCTGAAGCTACAATTTCCAATTCCATTAACCAATTAAATTCCTTCTTGGCTTTGTGTAGCCAAAAGAGGTCTCATGGATACAGCCCCTATTAGTGATGTGGTAAGGGTTGTTAACCAACCTCTCTGTGCCTCGGTGTCCTCATCTGTAAATGGGGTGTGATTGTCTAAGGTGAAAGGAGGATGGGTCCCAGTGCCCTGAGCCATGCCTGGTGTTATAAAATGTCCAGTGCTATCTAAGGATGCTCCCTTGGGTGCCTGCCCTGGGCTCCTAATTACTCGGATACAGGAAGGTATCCAGAGGGGTGCAGTTGAGCCTAACCATCCCTGCCCGTTGCAACAATCCACCAAGACGCGGAGGGCCAGAAGGAAGGAGGGAGCGGACATCTTAGGACAGAAACAAGGAAACCGTCAGAGGCTCCAGCATGGGCAGGGGAGACGAGCCACCTCCAGGAAGGGCAGGTGGCTCTGGGTTCTCGGAAGTGACCTCCCCGGGGCTGAGGGCTGGGGGAGCCTGCAGCGTGGTCTACAGCCACGTTTCAGACAACTGCGCGAGAACAAGGCTGTTCTGACGCAGCCTGGGTTAGACGGGGCACCGGTGCCTGGAGGGAACTCTTGCAGGGAAGACGTCAGGCTGTTTTGCCAAACATCTGTCCGGCATTCGGGGTCTGTGCCTCTGTGTCTCCTGGCTGGGTGTTCGCGCCCCACCCTCATCAGCCATCAAGGTGGCCCTGGGGAATGGCAACTCTGGGCACTTCTGGGTCCGGTGGGCATTCAGGCAAAGGGCACTTCAGCAGCCCAGGGTAGCTGAGACAGGCGACACAGGAGCCTGCTGTTAAATGGGGGGGATCGAGCGCCGTGGACGGAGCGGCTTGGAGCCTGCTTCCGTTCCCGAACTTCTGGGCTGCTCCTTCACAAGTATAAGTCATGGGCTGGGCTCAATGGTTCACCCCTGTCATCTCAGCACTTTGAGGGGCTGAGGTGGAGTTCGAGACCAGCCTGGGGAACATAGCGAGACCCCATCTCTACAAAAAAATAGAAAAATTAGCCGGGCATGGTGGTGCCTGTCATCCCAGCTGCTTGGGAGGCTGAGGCAGGAGGATCGCTTGAGCCCAGGGGTTAGAGGCTGCAGTGAGCTATGATTGCGCCTCTGCACTCTAGCTTGGGTGACAGAGTGAGATCTTATCTCAAAAAATAAACAAAGAATTAAAAACAAACAAAAGCATAAATCAGAGAAGCCAGACACGAAAGGCCTTCTAGTATAGGACTCCATTGATGGGACATGTCCAGAGCAGGAACATCCACAGAGACAGAAAGCACACTGGTGGTTGCCAGGGGCGGGGGGAGGGGAAGTGGGAAGTGATTGCTAATGGGAACGGGGTTTCCTTTGGGGAGATGGAAATGTTCTGGAACTAGAGGTGATGGTTGTACAACACTGTGACTGTACTAAATGCCACTGAATTGAACGCTCTAATTTTATGTAATTTTGTGTTATATAAATTTTACCATACATAAAAAAGTATAAATAGGGCTATGTTCCTACTGTGCTCTGAAGCCTCCCATGGCTCCCCATTGCCTCGGGACAAAATCCACACTCCTCCCCCAGCCCAGGAGCCCCTTTGTGGTCCCACCCCAGAAACCCCTGCCCTGTTTCTCTTTCTCTGTCTCCTCTCTGACAGCTGCAACTCCTCCAACAGCCAAGTTTATTCTCACCTCAGGGCCTTTGCACATGCCATTCCCTCTACCCGGCATGCTCTCATTCATCCTTTAGGTCTCCAGTGACGCCTCACCTCCCAGACCCCCATTGTCGCCTTCCCTTTCTACTTGGGATGTTGCCTTCAAATCACGGACTGCGGTTTATCATTTCGTTATGGTTTTAGATGTCGGCCAGAAAATTCTACCAGGAAGAAGCAGTTAAGTGCTCCTCAAATGTGCATGAATGAGTGAATGAATAAATGAATGAATGGGCAAACAGACAGATAGACGGACGAAGGCCACAGAGGCCCTGCCAGGGAAATGCCGGAGGGACATTCGCCACAGCCTTGAAATAACAGCCCTGGGAGGAAGCCATGCTTATTCACCCATTTGACACAGGAAGAGACTGTTTGGGTTCGAATCGGATGCTTTTTTCTCCTAAGACCACAGCTGCCTGCGAAACAAAGCCGGCAATTGCTGCCAGCACGCGCTTCGTCATTTTTACTTCCTGTGAACATTCTTCAGTGGATCTTCCTTTCAAACTGCTTAGGCATGTGTTCTCGCTGCAATGAGGCACACGGCTGGCGGGGTGGGGGACCCCGCCCGTCTCCCCACGAGGTGGGCGGCGTGGAGCAGAGTTGTCTTCTTTGTGCTGGAACACAGGCCAGCATTCCCATGGTTGGGAGTGCGTCTACGTTTTACACAGTTTTTACAAAAATCACACCATGCTTTGCAACTGGATTTTCTCTTCCAGGGTCTAACTCATTTCTTAAAAGCTCAGTCATATTTCAGATCCAAAGGCCTTTAACATATCCCTGTATTTGCTTTGTCCCCAAGATTCTGTCTGTGCAAGCAGGGCTCCAGACGCAACTGTGGACCAACTTATGTCTGGTTTTTGGCCTTGGTGGGTTTTCCTTTGATCTCAGGGGGTTCAGTGGGCAGAGAAACACGAGCTGCTATTTATTGATTGATTTAAATTTTTTTTTTTTTTTTTTTAGAGACAGGGTCATGTTCTCTTGTCCAGGCTACAGTGCAGTGGCTCACTGCATCCTCCAACTCCTGGGCTCAAGTGATCCCCCTGCCTCAGCCTCCTGAGTAGCTGGGACTACAGGTGCGACTATAGGTGTGCGCCACCATGTCTAATTTTTTATAATTTTTTGTTTTTTAGGGACAAGTTCTATGTTGTCCAGGCTAGTCTCAAACTCTTGGCTACAAGCGACCCTCCCACCTCAGTTGCTGGGATTACAGGTGTGAGTCACTGTGCCTGCTGTAACTTTGCCAATATTAAAAACATTGGCCCAGGCCAGGCGCGGTGGCTCACACCTGTCATCCTCGCACTCTGGGAGGCAGGTGGATCATTTGAGTTCAGGAGTTCGAGACCAGCCTGAGCAAGAGCGAGACCCCGTCTCTACTAAAAAAAATGGAAAGAAATTAGCTGGACAACTAAAAATATGTAGAAAAAATTAGCCGGGCATGGTGGCACATGCCTGTAGTCCCAGCTACTCGGGAGGCTGAGAGGCAGGAGGATCGATTAAAGGTCAGGAGTCTGAGGTTGCTGCGGGCTAGCTGATGCCACAGCACTCTAGCACGGGCAACAGAGTGAGACTCTGTCTCAAAAAAATAAAAAATAAATAAAAATATTGGCCCAGATTGGTTTGCAAAACGGCTGGAGTGTGGCGCAGCTGCTTTGCAAAACAGCTTGGCGGTTCCTCAAAAGAGTGAACAGTTACCCTATGATCCAGCAATTCTTCTCCTGAGTATAGACCCAAAAGAATTGAAAACAAGTATTCAAACCAGAACTTGTACATCCATGTTCAAAGCAGCACTATTCCCAACAGCAAAACGGTAGAAACAATCCAAGTGTCCATCAACAGATGAATGGATTTTTTTTTATTCACTCCCAATTTGCAAATGAGGAAACTGAGGCTCAGAGAGGCGGATCACCAGCCCCAGGTCACATGGCACGCGGGGACATGTTAAGACTGAGGATTCAAATACTCACGTTTGCTTTGCTCCTAGCAAAAGTTAAGTTATCACAACGCGGAAGCTGAAATCTTGCAGCTGAAACTCCCTTTCCTCACATTTAGACCAGGAGTCCAGCCTGGGGACTCTGGAGAAAGGTTCAGCTCGCGAGGTCCCCCTTCTGGGGTCTGAAGGAAGCGGCTGGTGCCAGAGTCATGGAACTGCAATTCCTGAGAAGCCGAATTTCTCCGGCCATGGGCTTGGTGGGAAATAGAAACCGCGTGTGTGTAGATAGATAGGTGCCTGCGTGCATGTGTGCATGTGTAGGTCTCTGGCACACGTGTGTACACGTGTCTGTGTGCGTGTGTGTGCATGTATTTTTGTGCATATATGCATGTGTGAACATACACCTGAGTGTGCATGCGTGTGTGTGTACACACACGTGGTTTGCATGGGGTGCACACATGTGCACACACACGCGTGTACATGGGGAGCTTCTAAGAAAGATGAGACCAACTGGAAATCTTCGTGTTTACAATTGGAGCTCTTGGCCAGGCGCTGCAGCCCACGCCTGTAATCCTAGCACTCTGGGAGGCTGAGGCGGGAGGATCACTTGAGGTCAGAAGTTCGAGACCAGCCTGAGCGAGGGCGAGAGCCCATCTCTACTAAAAATAGAAAAATTAACAAGGCATGGTGGCACATGCCTGTAGTCCCAGCTATTCGGGAGGCTGAGGTAGGAGGATTGCTTGAGCCCAGGAGTTTGAGGTTGCTGTGAGCTACGCTGATGCCACTGTAGCCCGGGCAACAGAGCAAGAGCTCCTGGCCTCAAGCGATCTTTCCTCCTTGGCCTCCCAAAGTGCTGGGATTACAGATGTGAGCAGGGCACCCAGCCCCTCTATTTTTAGATGAGATGCTACCCAATTCATGAATTGCAAATAAAAGCCAAGGAGATCATTTAACTGAATTTGTTGAAATGTTGTCTTTTGATGATACGTTGGCAACAGCCACCTCTTGCTTTATCATCTAATGTTCCAGATGAGGGAAACCAAGTCTCAGAGGGGAAGAGCCTTGCTCAAGGTCACCCACTGTTGTGCTCCAAGCAGGGCCTTGGTGGCCTGGGTCTGTCTCTCTGCCTCAAAGCTGGGTCCCACACATGAGGCTGAGACTTCAGACATTTTACAATGTACTTGGTCATTGTCTTTTCATCAAACATTGATTCAGTGCTGGGGACTTACAGGAAAGATCCAAACCCCACCGGCTGAGACAGAGGTGGATATGGACACCCCCAGCCCAGGGTGGCCAGGGAGAGACCTGGGGAAACCAGAGGGGGAGCTGGGCATCTTTCTGGGGAGAGCAGGAGGGCTGCCTGGAGGAGGGGACATGGGACGAGAACCTTGAAGATTGAAAGGAGGTCTACATGCATAGTGGGGCATGAGGGCGGGTGGGGTGTCACCCTCACCAATGGCCAGCTGGGCAGCTAGGAGCCCCCTCAGCACTTGACATTCAGGTATTGGAACTGGTACTTGACTCCCAGACTCCATTGTAAGTCCCAATGCTGAGCTAGAAAGGTTGCCGCCTGCTGCAGCAAGCTGCCAGGCTACACCCAGACGGGGAAACTGAGGCTCCAGCAGGCTCCCTGACTTTGAAAGAGGGCTTTGAAGGACAGACGGACAGCTGACTGACTCGCCGTGCAGCCTGGTACCCAGCTCTTCCTCTGTCTCTGTTTCCCTGTCTGTACAATGGGGCTGGACAGCTGGCAGTTGGGCAGAAATTTGGTGCTAGCCCCAGCACTGACTCGTCATCCCCGGCTCCTCCCTGCGACCAGCCCCTAACCCCCAAACACACGGCGGGAGGACACAGTACCCCTCTCCTTTGGACGCTCTGTCTCTGCTCCTCTGTAGATGGGGCAGAGTCCGGGGGCAGCCCCATCCTTGAGCTGGCTTGCGGGGGTGAACAGGGAGAGCCAGGAAGTGGTTTGGGGATCCCCACAGGCCATGCTCACCTCACAGGGGTGGAGGTAGGAGGAAAACTGGGGGCCAGAGAGTGGGATGTGGAAGGACCAGTCACAGTAACAAGCCCAGTGGCTCTGAACCCTCTCCCTGGGTCACTGTGCTGAACCCTGCACGCTGCACTTCACCAGAGGAAACGGAGGCCCAGAGGGCCCCACTGCCTGGCCAGCTGTGGAGGCTCGGCTGTGGCATCCCTGCTGCTGGTGCACCTCTGGCCCTCGCGCCCCCGTGCCTACCGTGGGTGGGTATCTGGGCAGTATTTGGACAGAGGGGGAGATCGAGGCCTTGGTGGCACCCCCTCCTGGGGAACACCCATAGCCAGTGCAGGCTCCCGGGCTGTCAAGGTGGGGAGGTGGGTCAGGGCAGGGGTGATGGGGTCAGATGGGGGGATCTGGAGGGGGCAGAGGCAGGTGGTGACCAGGTCCATGTCCCGAGGGGTCAGGGGCCAGTGGGGTGCAGCTGGCAGCAGAGCCCGCCCCGAGGGCCCATGAGAACAGCTGCACTTACCCTTGTCAACAGCCCCCACGTGCTCCCAAGGCAGGGGAGCTGGGGAATCCAGGCGCCAATAAGGTCACCCCCAGTCAGATCACACACGGACAATGTGGGGGGAGGCAGTGAGGTGAGGAGACCCCCCCGGGGGACCCCTGGTCCTAGAAATGCCATTTTGTGGGCTTTATCCACAAAGATGCCTGTTCTAGGATGTAGGGGCCAAAATTTGGGGACAACTCAAATGGCTAGGGGTGGGGAACTTGTGAGGTGAATGACATCATATATGTAAGTATATGTGTAAATTTATTTCAGAAATTTTTTAAGTGAAAGAAAGGGCAGAATAGAACGTGCAGTGAAGTGTACTTTGCATTTTAAGGATTCTATCTAAAATGTGCTCGTATGTACCATTGTCCGGGCGTGGAAGGGGACCCAAGACCTGCTCTTTCCCCACAGGCCATGGAGACCGCTGAGACCGCCCGTGGCACAAGGAAGCCAGTCCCGAGTGGCGCATCACACAGGAGGGCGAGGGGACACCTGCGTGCTTTGTTTTGCACACACCTGGGTTGGGGTTTGTTTCTTTCACCTTTTGCAACGAGTACTACGCATGTGTTGCGTGAACGTGCACGTGGGCACGGCTGCACGCGGGCACGGCTGCACATGGGCGCGCAGGCGCAGCAAAGGCTCATCGCTTTTGCCACTGGAGCTTCCCGGCAGCACCGGGGGCAGCAGAGGCTGAGAGCGGCGTATTTCGGTTCCAGTCAGCCCTAGATGACAAAGCAGCAGGGAAATTTTGACTTCCAAATGGGAGAAATCCTTCCCAGTTTGCAGAGAAGAAACTGAGGCCTGAGGTCCAGTGGCCTGCCTGGGGTCAAAGCCAGGACGGGCGTCGGGAGCTGCAGACCCCAGCCTCCGGTCCTAAGTGGCCTCTCCAGCCCCAGGGCAGTACGAGGAGCTGGGGAGCCGCTGCCGGACAGCAAACGCCTGTCGGCTGCTCACCCGCCACGGGGTGGCGTCGATGCAGTTCCAGGTGACTTTCTCAGGAGTGGCACTGAAGCTGGTGGCCAGACACTACTAAGAAGGTAAGTGTGTGAGAGTCTTGGCTGGCCACAGGGCCACTGCCACTCCTGAGTGCCCTCCAGGATGCCGTGGGGAGAAGCGAGGCTGGGGTCCTGCGTCAGCTTCCTGAGGGGCCCTGTGGAGTCTTCTCTCCCGCTAACCCAGCCACCGGACTGTCCCAAATGCAGACTCACCTGCCCTAGGAACCCGGGCACAGCGCCCAGGCCCGCCCCTTCACACTCGGGCAGGTGAGGATCCACAGGTCCCACAGGTGTGGGCTCACTCCCCGCTGTGCCCTCGGCGCCCCCTCACCAGCAGAAGGGCCGAGGGGCTGCAGTGGAGTCCCAGGCAGGTGGGCAGCACCGGGAACAGCGGGGAGCTTTGACGATGCCTGGGAAGCTGCTCCTCAGGCAGGGGAGGCCCGGGCAGGCCGTGGTCTTACTCTGGCAGCTGGAACCCCAGCCCTGGGGTGGGGTAAGGCCTGGGGGGACATGAGCAGGGGGCAGGGCTCCTTCTTCCTTCCCACCTTCTCAAAGGCAGGTTTCTGACTCAGTGGTACTGCTTCCCCTGCCCCCAGGCCTCCCAGAACAGGAACTGCCCTCCTCACCGTGCTTGGCTCTGGCTGCTGCCTCCTGTCTGGCATCCCCTGGGCTCTCCCGGTGACGCAGGGACTGGGGTGTGCCAGGCGGGAGAGGCACGGCCCGGGAGCCGTGCGTCTGCACTACCACCTGCATGCGCTCGACTGGTCTGATGTTAACAGCACATCAACGGAGACCATGGAAAATTGTGTTTCCTCTACATTTATTGCAACTGCTAAATGACTAACAACATTCACAACTTCTTAGATTTATAAAACAAAACTTCCATTTTATAACATCACAAATGTCTTCTAGGTTTTACCAGGGACCAAACACACTAAGATTCTCTAAGTGATTTCCAGTGATGGAAACAAGCCACAGACAGTAAGCACCCGAAGTGGCGAGTTAGCACTTTCCGGATGCCTGTTGTCCTCACGGGAGAGACCCTGGAACTGGAACGACAGAAAAGATGCCGTGACTTGACAAGGCTGTGCCACGGCGCATCACGCTCACGCGCAACGTCTCTGCAGGGCGGCCTTGGTTAAGAGCTGGGGGAGGAGGACACGAGGGCCAGCAGCATCTCGTCCCCAGCCGACGGCTGGAAGAAGGACGCACTGCCACGCAGGCTCCCCGACCCCGCTCCCAGAACACCCTCACCGCCTCGACGTCCAGTCCACAGGAAAGGCGTCCTTTGAGTGCTTACGGGACTTTCTAGGCTCAAGAAGTAGGTGTGCCCTTTGACACCTGCCACGGGCTCCCGAAAACCATCTCAGCTTAAACCGGGACGTCCCCAGGGGGAACAGCAGGGGGCTGTGGGGGTCAGTGCCCACACCCCAGGAATTCCTCAAGTACTTGGCTTTCTCATAAACAGAAGTGGAGACAGTCAAGCACGAGCATGACGGGACGAGGCGCACACAGCGCTCAGTGCTGCACTGTGGTGAAAGAGCTCGACCTGCCCCTGGCGGTGTGTGCACCTCGCTCGGGGCCGACGGCCCAGCCCTGTACTCTGAGTTCTACCCATTCGCCTGACCCACAGCCAACATGGAAGCTGCCGGAATGGCTGGGAAAGAAACAAGATGAACCCCTGCACCTGCGGTTCCCCCGAACCAGTTTCACCCCAGACCACCACAGGCCAGCTCGTTTGAGAGTCGGGTCACAAACCTGAGACCCATCGTCAGTGCCGGCAAGCCATCAAGATCTGCTGGTTGCCAAAGCAACAGAAGAGACCAAAAGCAAGCAGAGCCTCGGGGGCTGTGGTGCTGGGCAGGGTCAGGGGTCAGACAGACCAGAGAAAACCCGAGGAGCTGGGATGACAGCCTGAGAGGTCTGCGGCTTAAAGAAAGCAAGGATTTCTTCACAGCCAACGAAAGTGGCTCTTCCCACTCAGTTCTGTGACCGACACCCTAACCCCTTGCTGTGTCCCCCAATCCTGGAGTGTCAGCAGGATTCCAAGTCTTCTAGATTTTAGCAGGTATTTAAAACTTCAACACTGCTGCTTTATGAGGAAGGGATGAGAGTCCCACAGCCTGAAAATTTCACATGTAGTTACAAGCAGTGGCGCTCTGGGGACTCTGGAAGGCGGTGGCAATCACACGCCTTGAAATAGCGAACAGCTGCGGAGCCCACCCCAAGAGGAGCCTTTCTCTTCCTTACAAAGGCTGTAATGACACAAGTCTTTACACAGCCACACGTGCAGAAAATGAAGAGTCTTGGAGGGTTTACAACCCCCACCCCTTTTGTAGGGGGAGACTCCATATGTGGTTTTTTTAAAAAAAATCAGACTGTAGTTTGCTTACGTTGTGGATTCTAAAGAGGCATAAATTTGAGGAAAGTTTAATTTGTTGAATGATTACTGCCACCGAATGCAGCTATACTATACTGTTGCTAAGACTGCATTAAGTCTCTCAAGACGTATTTAAGAGATGAGACACCGTTCGCACGTTCATCCAATCATCTTTGACCCTTCAGAGTGCTTCAGAGCTCTGGTGCCAGAGTGCAGACCTGGCCCTTACTGAGGTCTCCCCCACGTAAGTGCTGGGGAAGAACAAGCAAATACCATCTGGAAGCACTGCTGCACCACACTCGCTGACAGCACTTCTGGGCAGCAACAGCCCTCAGGCTGGAAAACCAGCCCGAGGAGCTGGTCCTCGGCACTTACAGGCCAAGGTCCCTGTCGGGGCAGCACCACCTTCTGAAGAGGACCCAAGACACACCTGGAGGGATTTGCTGCTGAAAGCATTTGGAAGAGAGAGGAAAGGCCAAAGCATATTGAAAATGGTGCGTTCTTTTTCTTTAAGAGAAAGAAAAGCCAGCGAAACCTCGGCCCCAGAGACCGCAGAGATGTTACACACCAAACCGTACTTGGGCACTGGCTCCAGGCAGGTCCGGGGCGGGGCTGATGTTTTAAGGGTAATTGCTGCTTCAAGGCTTATCTTTCTCACCAGTGGTTTTGATCTATTCAGGAAGAGAACGATTCTGTTCAAAACTGTGAGAAGGGAAACTACAAAAAGAGTAGAAAGATGAGGACACAGGCCCAGGGCCCTTCACAACGAACGGACTTGAAGACCCTCAGAAAGGTGGGCAGCCAACTGCCGTCCTTCGTGGCAGTGGCTTCCGCGTCCGCCCTCACGCTGGCACAGATGGCGAGCCCACTCTTGACTAGGGAATGGTCTGTTTACTGGTCACGTTACAAGGCAGGTGGCCGTCCTATGTGAGAGAAAACTTGAGCAGGAGAGAAGCGAGGTACAGAGGCTCACTCCTTCACCAAACCTGAAAGGTGAGAAGTGGGACACATCCATAGCCAAAGACCCTTCTGTTTCCCTCACAAACTTCTGTGATTGTTTTTTTGGTAGTGTTTCGACGTTTGTTTTTTGGGCAGTGGGGAACATCACCTTTTTAGAGGGAAACGTCTTTGCACCAGGATGTCAGCAGGAGCAGAAGTGCTCGTGCGCGGGCTCGTGCACATACCTATTTGTTGGCCCGTTTGTGCCTGTACATCTGCATCATCCTCTGTCGGAACACGTCGAATGTGTCTTCTTTGTGCTCCTGCCCGTCGGCACCCAACCCCTCCCCTTCCGAGGCGGTTCCCCTAAGGAGCGAAATGGACAGTCAGTCGTGAACCTGAGTGCAGGGTCTGGCACACTGTGAGGTGCAGGTGCTCGGGACATACAGCACACACATCCGAGAAGGGAACATTGAGACGGGATTCACATGGAAAACGAGGGGTACTCACCGCGGAGAAGCACTGGCTTTCTGAGGGTGCCCAGGAAGCCCTGATCACAGCAGAATGCCTCACCCGTAGGGGCTAAGCTCAGTTTTAGTGAAATGCCTGCTGGATGCTACTAACGGGGTTTCAGCAACTCTGGGCCTGTGATCCCTACCCTGGCCGCCTGCTTATGGATTCCTGGAAAAGGGAAAGTAGTTCTAAAACTACCCAGAAATACCACTGGCTTTTATGATGATGATAAATGTGGCTGAAATGACCAGGGCCAAGAAGCCGGTTAAATGGTCTACTCATCTGAAGACTCCTTTTGTTAAAAAACCAACCCAACTGCCAACTTTAAGCCATTTTCAATGTGAGGGGAACCAAGACTCAGGCTGCAGGTCAAAGGACTGAGGCCAGAACCCGCCCACCCAGGCCACAAGTGCCTGCTGCGTACACGCTGACGGGCTCCCGGATGCCTTTCCCGAGGGAGCCCAGGCCGTGGCCCTCCTTCCAGCCCATCTTCTGCAGCATCTGGAAGCCCAGGTTCTTGTCGGTCAGCTTCTGCTGGGCAAAGTCAAAGTCCTTGGGTTTCTGCGGAGAGAGAAGAGTCCGGGCGCGTGGGCTGCAGAGAAGTGCCTGGAGCAAGGGTCTGTCCTGGGCTGCACCTGGACACACCCCCGGCAAATGCCCTCCTCACTTCCCAGATGCTGAGGATCAAGCCTTGGTCACTTCCGCAGTTCCCTGAAACATCCCCGGGTGGTGGGGGGGCACTTCTAAAGGTCAGAGGCCACCAGCCTGAGGTTCACTCCTAAGGCTGGAACCTGGTGACTGGCTCTTGGTCCTGTCTCTCAGGTACACTACAGCCCTGCGCTAAGACTGTGAGAAAAACTGGGTATGGGAATAGCAGGTCCTGGGGCCAGGGAGTCAGTAGGAAGAGTCCTGAGTGGAGACTGGATAAAGAAGGGTGGCCCTATGACAATCAGAGGGTACACCCCAGGGCAGGGGACACCAGGGCACAGGCCTGGAGGCAGTATAGCAGGAGGGAGCCAGATGGTAGGTGAGAATTAGCTGGTAGAGCCCTTCCTGAGCCTTTACTCATTGCTTCATCCACTCCCTGGCTGCCTTCCATGTCTGTCTGTCCCAGAACTGGGTTCTACTTGGTTGCTGGGGTCCGCGTCTAGCGCAGAGCAGACCTTGCTGAGGCTGGTGTAGCTGAGAAGGGGCCTGCCGGTGGTAGGGAAGCTCAGCTCCCTCTGGAGGAGGAGCACGCACAGCTCTAGCAGAAGGACTGTCCATTCACTTATAAATGCGCATGGGCACTCCCTGTGTGAGGGAACCTAGCTGGGCAGCCCAGCACCTTGCCCTGTGTTTCTTTCTTTTTCTGGCTCCTCAGGAGGTTTCTCTTTCTTTCTTTCTTTTTATGTAGAGATGGGGTCTTGCTATGTTGCCCAGGCTGGTCTCAAATTCCTAGGCTCAAATGATCCTCCTGCCTCAGCCTCCTGAGTAGCTGGGATTTCAGGTGTGTATCACCATGCTGGCTTTTGATGTTTTTCTTTGAGACATTAACTGAACTACCTGGGGAGACTGAGAGAGCCTCCCATGCTCTTTAGAGCAAGGAAGGGAGGTGCTGAGGAGGATTAAGCAAGGCAGCCGGTGCTGGGGGTCCAAGCAGGGGACAAGTGTGGGCACAACTAGGAGAGGGCTGGATGACCCCGTGTGCAGGAACCAGGGGGAGGAGGATGTGCTGAGTGCTGTGAGCTCAGGGCCTGGGGCGGCCAGTCCTCACCAGCTCTGCGACCTGCCCCATCCTGTCCTGCAGGCCTCACAAGGCATGATTCAAGCAAACGACAAGCCTCCCTCCCTCTGCACTGAGGTGCCCAGGAAACAGCTTCCCCAGCACCAGAGGCACATGGGGGAGACACTCTGGAGACAAAGGAGCTCAGAGGAGACCAGGCAGAAAAGGCAGGGCCTGGGGGGCCCAGCACCCACCTGAACATGGGACAACAGGGAGAAGGGAGGTGAGCACAGGACCTCAACTCATGAGGGAGGGAGGGAAGAGGGAGTGAGTGTGCCCACAAGGAGGATCTGGGCCCCAGGGTTTCCTGAAGCCTCAGTGTCCTCACCCTGGAAGGGGATAAAACAACCTGGAAAGGCGCTGAGCGTTCACTGACATGAAGGGAGGTGTTAGGGCTCAGAAATCGATACCCGAAAATACAGTGCTTTAACATGTGGGACTCAAGCAGCATCCTCAAGTTCCCTCTGACACCCACCTCCTGCCTCTCCCCAAGCATCGGGGGAGGCTGCTCTCAGAAGTTCCCTTGGCTACCTAGAAACCCGAATGCAAGCGCCTTCAAGCCCTTCCCTGGAATTTCATTAACCAGAAATTAAAACTCACATCACAGAGGTGGCGGCTGAACATTAACCACCACACCCAGAGCCCAGCCCTGTGGCTGCTCTCCCAGCCCATTCCATTCTTAGAGAGAATGCTTTATAAGACATTTGCCTCCGGGGTCCGTCCACCTCTCCTAAAATCATTTGCTTTCCCTCTGCAATTGCCCACAGCCCCCACCTGCCCTCTCCCCTATGAAGAGGATATTTTAGCTTCAACCTTTTTTGAGTTTTCGTATTATCATTTCTTCCGTTTTTATAAAATGTATGATTCAATTCATATTGTTTTATGCAGTTTCTGTGCTTATGCACGTTAACAATTTTTTCCTGTTAACCTATCGTCAATTCATTTTGACAGACTTAGACTCTAAGCTTCAGAGAAGAGAAATTCTCTTTGCCCCTTCAGAGGTGCCCCCTAAGGTATAAAGAAGCAGTGTGTGCGTGTGAATCTCCATGCACGTCTGCTTCTGTGTGTGTGCACCTGTGTGTGCATGTGCATGAGTGTGTGCACCTGTGTGTACATGTGCATCTGTGTGTGCGCCTGTGTGTACATGTGCATCTGTGTGTGTGCGCCTGTGTGTGCATGTGCATCTGTGTGCACTTGTATGTGCATGTGCATCTCGGTGTGTGCGCATCTGTGTGCATCTGTGTGTGTGCACCTGTGTGTACATGTGCATCTGTGTACCTGTGCACATCTGTGTGTGCCTGTGTGTGCATGTGCATCTGTGTGCGCCTATGTGTGCATGTGCATCTGTGTGCGCCTGTGTGTACATGTGCATCTGTGTGCGCCTGTGTGTACATGTGCATCTGTGTGCGCCTATGTGTGCATGTGCATCTGTGTGCGCCTGGGTGTACATGTGCATCTGTGTGCGCCTGTGTGTACATGTGCATCCGTGTGTGTGCACCTGTGTGTACATGTGCATCTGTGTGTGTACCTGTGCGCATCTGTGTGTGCGCGCGCCTGTGTGTACATGTGCATCTGTGTGCGCCTGTGTGTACATGTGCATCCGTGTGTGTGCACCTGTGTGTACATGTGCATCTGTGTGTGTACCTGTGCGCATCTGTGTGTGCACGCGCCTGTGTGTACATGTGCATGTGTGTGTACCTGTGCGCATCTGTGTGTGCACGCGCCTGTGTGTCTGTGTGTGTGTATGCTTGTGTGTACATGTGCATCTGTGTGTGTGTGCACCTGTGCGCATCTGTGTGTGCATGCATGAATCACTCAACACAGGAGGCCCCTTCACAATGGCACGTGGTGGCCTTGGCAAGGTGGTGTGGGCAGAAGTCTCTCTGCAGGATGGCTAAGGAGGGGAGCAGACAGCAATGCAAAGACATCTGGGCAGGCCAGGGGACACCAGACAGGAGCTGCCGCACTGGGAGGCCCCTTACCAACAGGAAGTGGCCCGGAGAACAGAGGAGGCAGAACCCGCGGACTGAGATGAAAAATGGCGATCTGTCAGGCCCTCCTGGGAAATACACACAGCCTGGGCCCTGGGATGGAGGGTGGGAAAGGCAGGAGAATGGCTGGTTGTTGGGGGCCAGGGGTCCCCAAACAGCAGGCCTGTACCTCTCCCCCTTCAGGAAGGCTGCTTGGGGATGCAGTGGGAGGAACATGGGCCGGCTTGGCCTGGAAGGATTTTTGTGAACATTCAATTTGTGTTTAACAATATTGATGTCTGGCTTCCTGGACAGCTGGAGGAAAGCAGTGCCCCATGTGTCAGCGTGAGGTGTATACAGAGGAGAGTTGCAGCCACCACGGCCTCCTCCCCACCTGCAGTCCCCCTGCAAAATAGGACAGGTGCAGAGCCCCAAGGAGAGAACAGTGTTTGTAGGACACCAGCCAGGAACTGGGTTAAGTTTAATCTCACAGTACCTCCTACCTACAGGGTAGGTGTGGCATCCCATTTTACATAAGCAAACCTGCGGCTCAGGAGTTACGTGCCAAGCTTATAAAACTGCTAGGCGGCAAAGCTAAGCTTGAACCCGTTTGTGACTGACTCCAAGGCCCAGCTGCCCCCTCACCTGGCTATGCCCTTAACCAGGCTACACAAAGGGGTATTGGGTCCTGGCTCAGCTTAAACCCAGCACACCAGTCAAGACCATGAGCTTTTGACTCAGGAAGGTCACTCCTACCTGCTGTAATTGGGGTCAGACTGACCTCTTCCGAGGGGCACTGAAACACCACTCTCCAATACCAGCAGAGAAACCTCTCCTGGCTCCCTGCCCTCCTCCTTGATGACTAAGGACCTGCAAAGTCTTTCTACATGTGTCCCCGGTGACCTCGCCCAGGCTCAACTGCCCCCATACCCGGCAATGTGGGCCCCTGCTCATCTGGAGTGCACCTGTCCCCATGTCAGCAAACTGTAGCTCTGTCCTCCTAACTGCCCAGGCTGACGACCCTGGGGCTACCTGGACTCTTGGTGTTAGCTCTTCCATACTCAGCCCACCAGTGAGTTCCACGGACTCCACCTTCAGCCCTTCTCATTGCCTCCCCATGCCCTGGTCCAACTGCCCTAAGTCTGAGCCTCCTCCTGGTCCCCTGCTCGGCCTGGGACCCACCCCACAGGCTGCTCTCCACCACAGTGGCCACATCTTATGCCCAAACCTCTGCCACAGGTCCCTGAGGACCTCCCTAGGAGAGGGGCCTAACTTCTGTCTAGTCCCTCCAATTCCACCCTTGTCACAAAGGCCTCTTGCTGTCCCAGGCCTCTTCCCAGGCCATGCCTTCCCCAGATCTCTATACAGCTTCTTGTCACCTCTTCCAGGCCTGTGTCAACATCACCTGCCAGGGAGACCTTCCTTGGCCTCAGCGGCGCCCCCACCCCACCTTCTTCCCCTTCCCCTTGACTTGCTTCTCTGCCCACAGCTCCCCCATGACTAAGTCACACCCTTTTCTTGTCGCTGTCAGCCCTGCTCACTGCTGCTCCCTGGTGGGCAGCTGGGGCCTGGCGCATAGGAGGTGCTGATGGATGAATGAGCACATGCCATGCTCTGCTTGCTAGCAGAGCACAATTAGGGGCTGCTAAGCTTGAACTTCTTAATGGCCAAGACATTATCTTGTTCATCTCTCAAACCCCACTGCACACATCAGTCCTCAATTATCTGTTTAATGGACTAATCACTACCCTCGTATGTTTTGGACAAGGGCCAAACAATTTTAAAAAGTCCCTGAGGGAAAAGTCTCTGCTTGTGTTTTGTACATTAAACCTGTTTGAAATACAGCTTAATCATAAGCTGAAGCATCCTTTAAAACTCCAACAAATTCTGACCAACTATATCTTGAGTGAGGGCTTAGAAATGATTAAGCTCACCTTCTTTTTGGACATGGGACGACCCCGAGGCCTGTCATAAGCGATTCGAACTGGTTCATGGACTGGAAGACAAAAGAGAGGTATATGCATACAGACACACATTCCCCAGATTACTCAGAGAGAGACGGGAGGTGCTGCAGAGTTGTGGCTAACAGTCTCTCTGATGGCAGAAGGTGCCCTACGTCCTGCACAGCAGCCGCTGGGCCGCGGCTCCTCTCGTGAATGGCTGTGACCCACGGAGCGAGCTGAGAGGCTAGACATGCCCAGACTAGGTAGCTTGGGCCATGGTGAAGGGCTCACTGGGGTGTGCCTTGCTTTGGGAAAGTCCATCCAAACCTAAGACTTGCCACATTTATAACAAAGGACCCAATACATGGATTAATTTCCACGACCACAAGAATATATTTTGCTCCAACAAATGAACTACTTACAATGCCACACCCTCCTAGTTTATCTGTGGCTAATTCACTGGTAAAGAATTAAAGTCCATCCAGATCTTTCTTTTTATTTTTTTTGAGATAGGGTCTCACTCTGTTGCCCGGGCTAGAGAGCAGCAGTGTCATCATAGAGCACTACGGCCTCAAACTGCAGGGCTCAAAGGATCCTCCTGCCTCAGCCTCCCAAGTAGCTAGGACTTTAGGCGCCACCACCTCTGGCTAATTTTTCTAATTTTTGTAGAGATGTGGTCTTGCTATGTTGCTCACGCTGGTGAACTTTCTCATAAAAAACCACACTTCCATACAGAACACTGAATCACATTATTGTTAATATTATTTTTTCATTTTGATGAAGGGGGAGATCAGCAGGGCTGGTTTTTGTCTCATCAACCACCCAAACAAAGAACTGAGAGCTTCTAACATAGAAATAAAGAAATCCACTTCCCCCTAAGGACATATGTAACAAGCACTGGATAAGCCATCTGCCACGTACGAGAAGTTCTGAAGGATGCAAGGGTTATGGCAGAACAGTCGCAATTCATTGCAGCCCCAAGGTTTCTAAACACCAATCCTGAGGACCACTCCAAAGCAGGAAAAACTATAAAGACACTGTTGCCTATGAATATGAGCGTCTCAGTGACGGAGAACACACAGGTGACTATTTAATGCAGTCCCATCATGGGCACTGTTCACTCCAACAACTTCACGCACAGGTTTGCAGCAGCAGCACGCGAGAAGCACAGCCTGGGCCTGACCTTGGGGAGGCACCACGGTTAGACATGATGGCACAAGGAGCAACCTGTGCCATGGCCAGCCCATCATTTTCTAGGAAAAGCAGAACCTCAGGCACAGAAAACAGTCAGTGGTTGCCAGGGCTGGATGGGGGCAGGGGACTGCAAAGGGACAAGAGAAATTTTCTGGAAGTGGGCTTTAGTCCTGCTGGACTGGGAGGTTCCTGCCTATGCATATTTGTCAAAATCCCTCAGACTGTCCACCTGAAAAGGGTGCATTTCACTGCTGGTAAATCGTACCTTAAGAATGGTGACTCTTCCCACAGAGAGCAGGGGATGGCCTCCACGACCAAGGCAGGCAGAGCACAGAGCCCACAGGTCCCACTGACAGCTGCCTTCGACTACCCACTCTGTGTCCCCCCACCTCAGTGTCATGATATGAAGCAAGTGTCACTACCCTGGGCCTTCCACAGGCTCAGAAGGCTGGCTGTCCCATAAGGTGGTGGCAGGAAACAGCTGAGATGACCCAGGTCTACCCGCTCCAAGGTTAGGGATGCCCCTTCCGGAATCTGGGCAGTAAGAGGAATGCCTAACAGCATGTGGAGACTACAGGCCACAGACTACCCAAGAAGCATCTCCTTAGAGCAATGACTTCAGACCAACTAGACATGTGAGTCTTACATTGACATTTTGGAGTGGTGTGCAAAACTATTTTAGAACTATTTAAGATTAAAACCATAATACCAGAGAACCCCATGCTGTGTTGGCCACTTTGGGGACACACCCACCCATAGACTCCTCGGGGTATGGTTCTTGGTTGGTGGGCCACGGAAGGCAGTGGAGGGATTTTGGGGAGGTGTCGTCCTGCCAGAACACTGAGGTCCCCTACAAGGCTGGTGGGTGTGATGAGAGGCAGGAAGGATGACCAGGGCCAGAGGGTCAATCGTGTGGCTGAGCTAGGGCCAAAGGCAGGTGCATTCTTCATCTGTTCAGGCCATGTCTCCACTACCTTCCATGGCCCACCAACCAAGAAGCCTGCTGGGGGTGGCTGTGCCGACAAGTGAGCACTCACCTTTTGGCTCCTGGATGAGACACACTCTCTTGGGAGCTGGAATCATGCCAACCTTCAATGACTTGCTGCTGATCCTCTTCCGGGGGAAGCAGGTGCCCGAGGAGGCCTGTGACAAGGCAGGCACTCCGGCTGGGTCATCTTCGGCAGTCTCGCCGGGGAGGCCATCGGCAAGGAGGCTGCCCTTGGACTTGCCGGCCCCTGCAGGGGCCTCCTCTGCCCCATCCCTGTCATCGTCGTCGTCATCGTCGTCATCATCGTCCTCCTCCTCAGGCATCGCCTCTGGGCTCTCCAGCTCAGCCTGCTGCTGAGGGGCCTCATCCTCAAATTCTGCTTCCCCTTCCATGTGGTCTAAGGGGCTCTCCTGAGAATCTGCACTCTCACCGCCAGTGTGGAGGTTGAGTGGCGATGACGTGAAACAAATTGACGGGCACAGTTCAAACACTTTCTTCCGGTAGAATCTGAAAGCAGCACTGTTTTGGTCATGGAGAAACCTGGGATGTAGACAAAATACACTGATTAACCAGAGGGAATCTCTAAACATATTTTTTTGCTGAAACTGCCTGGGATGGCTGTAACGGGGCTGGGGGTGAAAGAGTAGAATGAATAACCCGATCTCTTTCTACACAGCTATGGTTTGATGGTGCAGCTTCTCAATGAGATAGCATGTTTGAGGAGCAACTTAACAAGGAATCGGAACGTAAGAGGCCTAATTGCTTTTGGAGGGGAGAGAGGTGGAGGAACAAGGTATACAGGATAACCTGGGAACATGCTGGAATAGAGATCTGGCCTGGGCCCCACCTCACCCTTTCTGGTTACTTCACTGGCCTATGGGCCTCCATGTGCCCATTTTGATCCTCTGGTTCTTTTTACACTCCCAGGTGTGAGACACATGGAGTCCGTGCACAGCTACTGCTGGAACTCTAGCCCCAAGGAGCTGTGAGGCACCCCCAGAGGCATGCAAGGTAGCTCATTGCCTGCAGCTACACGAACATGGCAGTGAGGCTTCTCTGCCCCTCAGGATTCTGGTGACCTCCCCGACCCCTAACCACAGCTATGGGGCTGTGGCTGGTCTGAGAAACTAAAACTCTCCTCAAGGCACCCAAGTGCAACTGGACCAAAGGAAAGGCAGCCCTTGTTCTTGGAGAGTGCAACTCAACCTCATATAGGTGCCAATTCCTCCCCAATTAGCATATAAACATAATTATTTATTAGTAATAAAAGCAATTTTTCTGGATTAGGACAAGATGATTCTGAAGTTTTTTTTAAAAAAATAAATATGAACGAGTGTTTGGGAAAACTCTGAACAAGACCAATAAGGGGTTCCAGCCCCACCAAGTACTGCGAGGTGCCATAAGGCCTCTAGAGTTAAACAGTGTAGTGGTCCATAAGGCAGACCAAGAGGATGGAATAGAAACACCAGAAACACTGCATTTGATAAAGGTGGCCTCTTAAATCACTGCAAAAAAGGTGGTCTTTTGGGTGAATGGTACTGGAACAACTGGACAGCTTTTTAGAAAAATAAATGAGATCATGCTGTACCTTCTGCACCCCAATAACCCTTACATAGACTATGGGTCTAAATGTACAAAGCAAAACCATACAAATTCTAGAAGAAAATATGTAAATCTCTTTATAAGCTGAGTTTGTGGAAATTCTAACTATGACTCAATATCCAGGTGCCATAAAACAACAAAATGATAAACATGACTATATAAAATATTTCTGCACCGCAAAACACGCCAAAAGCAAAGCGAAAGATAAATGACAAAGTAGAAGGAAATATAGGCAACCATGGCACAGATAAGAGCTCCTGAAAATCAAGAAAGAAAAAGTCCAAAATCCCAATAGAGAAAAGGTCAAAGATTACAAACTTCTGCTTTCCAAAGACACTGCTAGAATGAGAAGTCACAGGCTGGGAGAAAATATCTACAAATCACACATCTCTAAAGGACTTATATCGAGAATCTGAAATAAACCCTCAAAATTCATTAATGAGTAAATAAAAGACCCAATAATAAAACTGAGAAAGACCTGACTAGACACTTCACTAAAGACATACAGAAAGCACACAAACACATGCAAAGATGCTCAGCGCCATTAGACCTCAGAGAAACACAGATGAAGGCCACAGTGAGGACCCCTGCCCACCTCCAAACACACACACTGGGATGGCTGCAGAAGAGGACAGTGCTCAGCTCACGCAGTCAGGTCCCAAATAAGCAGAAGGCTATGTTCCATCATTTCCCATAAATGCTCTGAGAAATGTTAAGTTTTCAACTGTATTTTTAATTAGACTAAAACACAACTCTCCAGCAAGTTGGGAACAGCACAAGGAGTCCAGTGGCCCCCAGCAGGGCTATGGCTCAGTAATAGGAACACGTGGCCCCCCAGGCAGCCTCTCTCTGAGGGGGCGCCTCCACGTCACCCTTGGGAAGAACCCCAGGGACAGAGCTGGCTCCCAGCCCCAGTTCTCTTGTCTACAGGCTACATGCTGACGGCCCCCGCTCATTGGAGGAGTGGAAAGGGCAAGGGTGTCCACTCCCAGCATGAGGACGCCACGCCACCACTGTGTGGAAGTGCCTGTTGTCCAGATCTAAGCAAGGACCAATTATCGCCACACGAGCAGGAAATCCTCATCTCTTTCTCTTCCCCTGGACAACTGTGACTGGGCTTTTGGATGCAGATGAAACATCCCTCCAGGGAGGCTTTTCCTGATGCCCCCGATGAGGGCAGGTCCCCCCTGATCCCTCAGAAGAGACGCTTCTCCCTCACAGCCCTGGCACAGCTGAAGTGAAGTTGTGACTTCTCCCTGGTGTAACTCCTGAGGCAGGAGTGCGTGGGCCGGGCTGCCCTGCAGTCCCTCAGGACATGCCTGTGGGGTGAATACACTCACATCAAAAGGGTGTGATGAGACCCAGGGGGTACGTACCACAGTTCGGGGTTATCGATGCTGTTTTCTATGCTGAATTGTTCTATCTCTGGTCCCACCTGAGCAACAAATCTGGCCAGTTTCTCTGCAGTCTCCATTGTTTTCACGTCAACTATAAAACATAAAGCATCTGTCATGCATCGCTTCTGAGCTGCTGCTTCTTTCATGAACGTTGTGGGACTGTGGAGGCTGATTATAAAGATGGCCCCAAGTGTCTCCCCACCCATCACCATGTGACTCTGTAGCTCTGTCCAGCAAGAGATGGACTGTGTCTCCCCCCTTGAATCAGGGCTGGCCGTGGAACTCGAACTGGCTATAGAATGTGGTGGAAGTGCCAGTTGCCAGTTTCAAGCCTGGGCCTCAGTGGTCTCAAGCATCTCCACTGCCTTTTCCGGAGCCCCGACCCCAACCGTCAGGTGAACAACCCCGGGCTGGCTGCTGGGGGTGGAGACAAGCTCATGGCTCAGCCACCCCCTTACCTCAGCTGACAGACCCAGAGAACCTGCCACTGCCCACAGACACATGTGCAGCCCAGATCAGCAGATGCCCCCGCCGCCAGCAGACTCAGAGCAGTACCAGACACCTGTTTTAAGCCTCAGCTTGGAGTGGCTTGTGACACAGCAACAGCTAGAGAAGGCAGCCACTGTGGAGATTTCTTTGCCGTCTCCATTCCCACCTAGTGCTAAGTGGGAAGGGCTGGTCAGAGGTCAGAGGTCAGAGGTCAGGGCTACTGTACCAAGGGAAGGTAATGGCTAAGGTGACCAGGAGAAACGGAAGGGGTTAAGTCAGTTCAGAAGAAGTGCTGCAGGTCAACTAACCCTGAAGAGACCTTGGGGAAGAGGAGGTAGAATGTGAGAAATGTCAAGGGAGGCAAAGCCACGGTGAGACATGGGATCCCAAGCAACAGGCACAAGGCATGACTGCCCCAGCACCAGGACCCTGTCGGGGAGCACGGAGGCCGTGGGCAGCACCTCCTGCCAGCTTCACGCACAAGAAAGGAGGAAGGGGCAGCAGGACTCACATGTGACCCTCTCAAGGAGGCAAGAGAAGTGCCTCCACACGCACCTGTCCTGGCCAGGTCCCTGTAGCTGCTGCCTCACCCAGACTGCTGAGCCCCTGGCTTTTGGAGAGACCCTGGACATGGGAGAGTTAGAACTGGGGCCCAGGGGAGGGGGGCAGAAGTGAGCACCCACCATCAGCAGATGGGCAGGGAGAGGAGGTCCGAGGGGCTTCAGAGATGTCCACTCCTGCTGGCCTGGGGGATGGGCCTGAGGTTTCTGGGGTGGGGTCACAAACAGAGGGTCCAGCAGGGTCTGGTGGGCAATCCTTCACAGCTTCATTTCTGTCTGGCAGTGATGGCTTTGCCCGCAAGGGGCCTGGAGCCTGCCGGCTGTGGTGCTTCAGCCTTGTGCCCAAGGACAAGGGGGTCTGGGTCCCGGTGCTCGTTCTCCTTGCCTTCCACCCCCGGAGACCTTGTGCACGGAGGAGCCCCCGACGCTGCCATGGAAGCAGTCTCTTCTTGAGGCTGCGGACTGTCCGGGCATACAGCATGGCCCGCATGGCACATTCTGCTGAGGTTGGCTTCCGATCAGCTCCTGGTAAGGTCTGGCTTATCCGCTGCGTTTCTGCCAACTTCAGCTTGTAATATTTATACTCCAGACTATTTTCATCAGACAAAAACCTATATGACAAAATAGGTATAACAGGACATTTGTGAAAATTACTACCACGTACCAAATTGTTACTGCAACCACAAAGCCGTTTTAAGTGGTGGCCTCCCCATTGTCCTCTGCTGCCCACTGAGGACCCAGAATACCCACCTTGCCAAGACTGGCTGCAGTGCAATCAGGAGTTCTGACTGAGCAGTACTTGAGTTCCTCCTTGATTTCCATCATCAGCAGCCATGAGGGAGAGCACAGCTCAGCTAATGGTCACCTCATAACACAAACCAGTCACCCTGGAGCCACAGCACCCTGGCATGCAGAAATGACACCCTTCAAACGGCCCAGTCAGGCGGAGCACTCGGTGAGCTTTCAACTGCCTCACTGAGGCAGGTGTGATGGGACCCATAAGAGAGCGGTAACTGAGGAGCCTGTGCCCAGGCATGAAATCTTATGACACAGTTGTCATGATGAGAAAACCATACAGAAAAGAGAAGGTTGAGCTATATCTCCTAATGTAAAAATCCGTAACATACCCAGAGAAAATGGCGAGGAGACCTACATCAATATGTATCATCTGAAACTGCTCTGTGTACATATCCACTCCAGGTATATTTGCTTTTTTCACATAGATTGAAAGAAAATAAGGCAAACTTAATAATTAGCTGTGGAGAATGGAATAGAAAGAGGTGTGGAGGGGAATTTTCATGTTATTTATATATGTGTATACATTTTCTTCTCAAAGAACATCATTTTGTTTTTAATTTCATTAGCGTCTTCTTTTATCTGCTAATCCTTCCCCTTTTTATGTCTTTGAACTTTTGTCATCATGTTCCTTCTAGCTTCATAAGTTGAATGCTTTTTACTTCCATTCTATTTCTAATAAATGCACCTAACTCACTTTTCCTCCTAAGTATTGTTACAGAGACATCTGGTATGTAGTGTTCTCCCTGTACTTCCCTCTAAATTGTTTCTAATTTCAGCTCTAATTACCTTTCACTCAAAAATTATTTGTTAACAGAAGCGTCTTTTATTTTGGTTGCTGCTGATTTCTAGCTTGTTGCATTGCACAATGTGGCCCCAGTTGGGGATGTGCTATGGTTTTCTCTGTGTTCTTACACATAACAGACTTTTGTGAATGTTCGATTTCAGTTTGTGTTAAAGAAGAAGGAATATTGTTTGGTGAGTACAGCAGTATTTCAGGTGGGTTTCAGGTTGCTTGATGTTAAGTGACCACACATTAGGTATTAGATGAACTTCCAGATTACAAATGACATGGAAGCCGAATGGAAGCGAGGTGGCCGTGTGTTGTAGGGTGCTGGCAGCACCGCGTGATGCTGGTGTCCCTGGCAGGCAGCTCCGTACTAAAGCTCCTGCTGACATTGTCAAGATCTGGCTGGACCTGAGGAAACAGGATGCGGCTGGCTCCACGGCTGCCCTGGCCACTCTGTTAGACTGACAGCAGCCTCCTGCAAGATTGCACCCGAACAAGCAATAGTTCCTGATTAAGAGAATGTTGACCAACATTGGTGCTCTGGTTCTCAAGTCAAATGCAGGCCCACCCAGGGCCAGCAAACTTCTCATCAAGGGTAGAGAGCAGAGTCAGTGCCAGGTGACCTCACAACCCCAGTCACCCATGGCTCTGACCGATTCCCTTTCCCCTGGATGGCTCTGATGCTAAAGGCAGTCTGAGAATGTCAGCCTCAAATCTGTGTCCCCAAGTTCTAGTAGAACATAACATCACAAGAACATTCACAAGCCAGCCTGCTGGGGTCAAATCTCAGCATAGCCACTTAAGCTGTAAACCTGTCTGTGCCTCAGTTTCTCCATCTGTAAGATGGGGAGGATGATAAGAAGTAGCTACTTCATCATGTTGTTGTGAGACTTATATGCTTGCACCATGAGGCAAACGCTGTGAACACTTCCTAGCAGTCATTAACTGTTCAACAAATATTAGCAGGTTATCTCTGTTTATGCTCTTTCACTGTGTTATTAAACCTACCACGGCCTTATCTGGATTACATCATCTGCCCATTCCAGAGAAACATTCACATCTCCTATTATGGTGATGGACTCATCCATTCTTCTTTGTATGGTTTCAGATTTAAACTATTTCTAAATGTTGTTTATCTACATAGTTCTAAGCTGTGTAGTTCAAGCATCAAGATTCATTATTTATGTTTGTGATGCCTTTCCCTTTTAATAAAAACCTCCTTTGCCCGTTGTAATGCTTTTCTCCTTGATGTCTATTTTGTCTGAACTAATATTTCTTTTTTTTGAGACAGAGTCTCGCTCTGTTGCCCTGGCTAGAGTACCATGGCGTCATCGTGCCACACTACAACCTCAAACTCCTGGGCTCAAGTGATCCTCCTGCCTCAGCCTCCTGAGTAGCTGGGACTACAGGTACATGCCACCATGCCTGGTGAATTTTTCTATTTTTAGTAGAGACAGAGTCTCACTCTTATTCAGGCCAGTCTTGAACTCCTGAGCTCAAGCAATCCTCTCACCTTGGCCTTCCAGAGTGCTAGGATTACAGGCATGAGCCACCACACCTGGCCTGAACTAATATTTCTCTATCTTCTTTCTTTTTGGTAGCATTCACCTGCTATGTAACTTATGAGGATTCAGCCAGCTAGTGGTTAAATGAGTAACATGCTTAGAAAGCTAGCAAGTACACAGAAAGCACAAGTATTTGTTAAATTAAAAGTATTCAATAAATGATGCTGGCACAATTAGGTTATCTGGGGGATTTTTAACTTTTAAGTTATATGTCTACCTCATTTTATTACATGAAAATAATCCAGATAAACTCAAGAATTTTGTAAAAATAAAACCACAACAAACTCTAACCCTCCCCCTGGTAAATCACACTGGGTAGGAACAAAGCTCTCCTATTTTTACATGGATATTAATGCCTTTCAAGCATCTTTAGTAATTACAACAGCAAGAATACTGAGTCCAGTATGGGTACAATTTTGAACCTGCCAAGTGGCAGCAGGAGTGTCAATCGGTACAAATTACCCATGGAAAATATCTGATGGTAAAGATCAATGGTCTTGGCCAGGTGCAGTGGCTCATGCATGTAATTATAGCACTTTGGGAGGCCGAGGCGGCAGGATCACTTGAGGTCAGGAGTTTGAGACTAGCCTGAGCAAGACCCTGTGTCTACAGAAAAATAGAAAAATTAGCTGGACATGGTGGTGTGTGCCTGTAGTCCCAACTACTTGGGAGGTTAAAGCAGGGGATGAGTCCAGGAGTTTGAGGTTGCAGTGAGCTATGATGATGCCACTGTGCTCTAGCTGGGGCAACAAAATGAGACTTGGTCTCCAAAAAAACAAAAAAATGATCAATGGTCCCATTGGGGGTAACTCTGAGCCCCCGAGGAGACATCAGGCAATGTCTGGAGGTATTTCTGGTTGTTACAAGTAGAGGAGTCTACTGGGATCTGAGGGATGGAGGCCAGGGATGCTGCTACACAGCCTATGTCCAAGACAACTATGCCATGACAGAGAGTGATCCAGTCCCAAGTGTCAATAATGCTGCAGCTGAGAAATACTGATGCAGATCAAAAGACTCTAATAAGACCTTTAACCCAGCAATTTCGATCCCAGATATTATCCTAATAAACCACCAGAAATGTAGACACAAATACAGGTAAAACATTGATCATCATAATGTGATTTATAGTGGGGAAAAACTGGCTATGACCTAGGAATCCACCAATGGGCAATGGTTGAGTAAGGTATGGTACCTGTGTGCAATGGAATCTTATGCAACCACTGATGATAAGGACAATTATGATAACTGACAGTCACAGGACACAAATCTAAAGTACACACTGTGGGGGAAAGTGGCAGAGCTCTGAGTGACTGCATCTTTGCCTTTTTACTTTTCTCTATTTTTACAAAGGGCACATGCCACTTTTATAATTTAAAAAAGTTAAATTTTTAATTTTCCACTCCTAGCCATCTAATATAGAGATAATCTTAAACATGCAAGAAAATGTGATGCATTAAGCTATTTACTGACACAGTTTAAAACAGCATACAATTAAAAACATTCTAAAAGTCTAGTAAGAGAAGAATGGCTAAGTAAACTGACCACCTACCCTACAAACTAGTGTTTGTGGCTGTCTAAAATAATGTTTACAAAGAGTAGGTAAAACAAGCATTTCCTCACATTACTAAAAAGAGTAGGATCTTTTCTATCACAGTATAATCACAACTATGTTAAAAACAAAATCCAGGCTGAGCGCAGTGGCTCATGCCTGTAATTCTTGCACTTTGGGAAGCCAAGGCAGGAGGATTGCTTAAGGCTAGGAGATCAAAACCAGCCCAGGGAACACAGCAAGACCCCATCTCTACAAAAAATTGTTAAAATTAGCTGGGCATGGTAGTGTGCACCTATAGCCCTAGCTACTCAGAAGGCTAAGGGGAGGGGATCCCTTGAGCCCAGGAGTTCAAAGCTGCAATGAGCTATGATCACACCACTGCACTCCAGCCTGGGTAACAGAGCAAGACTCTATCTCTAAAAAAGGGAAAAAATCCAAACAGCCCATGGTGAGCAGAAAGACTGGAAGCAAATACATGAAAATGTCAGCGGACGTCGGCAAACAGGAGAGTTCCTCTACTTTCTGTTCTTCTTCACGTGCTCTAATAATCAAGTATTATATTTAGGATGTAAACAGTAATTTAAAAAAGTTGTTCTAGTCACAGGAATAGGTAGTAAAGCAAAAGACAACAACAGTTTAACAATATTAGAAATGAACGGCAAACAATGGCTGTGATGTATTACTTATTCCTCTTACTCCCTGCTCTTTGCATGCACATTTCATTGCACCTTAAAATAGCACAGCAGGGACTTTGAGATGCGTTCACAGGAGAGAGAAGGCCACCCACCCAGCTGGCCTGCCATTGGTCTGCAGCAGAAATTTATGGAAACTTACCAAAAAAATTTCTAATTAAAAAAAAAAAAGGTTAATAGGTATTCACAGAAAATATCTGCTGAATATATAAAAAGATTGAAATGAACCCAGGTAAATCTGACCCACCCTTTTGTTCTTCCTGCCAGAAGACACTACTACTCAAAATAAACATCCCACCCTCTGCTCTCAACAGCATCAGTACGACTCACACTTCCCCACAGGCTCTGTGGGAGGGGTTTGTGGATTGGACATTTAAAGACCTACCAGTAAGCAGGGTCCTCCTTGAGAACAGCTCTCTCTTTGGGAGACAGGCTGCCTTCGACAACACGTGTAACAAGCTGGTCAATGGTGTCAACCACCTTGTGATCTGCTCGTTGGGGGACCACTGGAACACACAGAATAGCTTTACTGAGAAATATGCCAAACTTGGGTCCTGGGAAGACCAGAACAGTGAGTTGGGGGCTTAGCATTGAACCCAACCAGGCACCAACAGCTGAAATCCTCATTCTCAAGACACCAGTGTTGAAAAGAGGAAAACAGTATTTTATTCTAGAAACCAACATGCAAAATCTCCTCTTAAAAAATATAACGGCATGACCACAGGACAAACAGTCACAGCTTATGATAACTGGACAGAGCAATTTATGTATATATTCTAGCAAAGGAAATGATATATAGCAATTTGATATCATTTTCATGTATCACGGTATGTAATAACCTAAATGTTCATAGCATTAAATTTGAAAATATAAAGGTGTAAAATGTATCTAGATATAAATACATTAAAAAAGTATCTAGATTATTATTCTCAATATAAAGGTGGGAAGACAAAATACATAAATATGGACACATAGAAAAAAGAATTAGAAGAACATATACCATAATGGTAACAGAGTTTACCTATAGGACATAGATTTAGCATGGATTTCATTTTCTTTGTGCTTTATCTTTAAAAAATAAACATACATTTGTTTTATGATCAGAAAATGTATATATATGCCAGGCGCAGTGGCTCATGCCTGTAATCCTAGCGCTTTGGGAGGCTGAGGTAGGAGGATCGCTTGAGGCCAGAAGTTCGAGACCAGCCTGAGCAAGAGCAAGACCCTGTCTGTCGAAAGGAGAGGGAGAGGGAGAGGGAGAGGGAGAGGGGGAGGGGGAGGGGGAGGGGAGAAAAGAAAAATTAGCCGGGCGTGCTAATGCACACCTGTAGTCCTAGCTACTTGGGCTAGGACTATAGTCCTAGCTACTGCAACTCCAGCCCAAGTGACGGAGCAAGACCCTGTCTCAAAAAAAAAACCCCAGGAAATTATCTATAAATTTACCAAAAAAATTTTCTAATTAAAAAAAAAAGGTCAATAGTTAGGTGTTCACAGAAAATATCTGTTGAATACATAAAAAGAAAAACATTTTTTCAAGAGTAAAATCCCTCTAATATGACTGTTTGAATTTATATTACCAGCAACACAGAAGAGCATGTTTCCTCAAGTGATAAGATTATTTAGTTTCCTGATATTTGCTAGTTTTAATAGCACGGAATGGTCTATTTGTTCAGTCACTCAATTAAAATTACCGTTGAAGAGACTCTCTGTTGAAGTGAAGAGATTCTCCAGTTTGTTCTGTGAATGACTGCATGATCCTGTCCTGGCCCATGTCTGGGCTGCAGCATTGAGCTTATTCTAACACCAACGTGAGCTCCTCACACAGGGAGGTCACTCCTTCGGCTGTCATGTCATTACAAGTATGTGCTCTATGAAATTGCCGTTTTCTTCCTTGGGTCTCTTTTTATAGACCTGCTAGTTTTACACAATTATACAAAAGTATCTAAGGTTCAAAGTCAGAAGCTTCCCAAGATAATGAAATTTGGGGATCCCTGCAAATTTGGTCATCTCTAGCTACGATGACCAAAAGTAAGGACCAGAAAAGGGGTCACAGCTTTGGCCCAGCAATTCTATTCTTGAGGATATATCCTTTAAAGGAGAATTATAAAATAAAAAATAAAACTAATGGTAATAACCAATATACTCAACCAAAGATGTTGTCCTGGCGTTTCTAACGGGAATGGCAGCAGTGATGGTGGTGGGGGGAGACAGCCTCATGATGTCTGTTGCCAGCAACCCAGACACAGAGCCTAGGCCTGTGGATGCCAATTACATGTGAACCCAGCTCTGTCTGGCTTCAGAAGCCTCTAGTAAAAGGCAGCATGGGTCCGACATCAAAGGAAAGGTGAGGTAATTTATGTTAGGGCACTATCATGACATAGAAAATGCTGTAGAAACACAGAAGAGGGACTCTGGACGATCACCTAAAAGAAGAGACAGTAGTATTTTCAGTCTAGCACATCAGGAGCTGCAGGAACATCTGGGAATATCACAAGATTGTGGGAGGGTGGGGAGCCACTTTAGGTTAGGGGTGATGTTTTCCTCCTTCATACAGTATTTTTCAGTACCCTATCACTTTGCAGGGTGTGAGGAGGAAGGTCCTGAAGCCCTGAGCCTGCTTCTGGAAGGAACCCTCTCCGGGAGGAGGTGTGCCCACCCATATGCAGTGGGACCTATCCAGTGCCTGGTATAGTCGGGGCTCCATGAGGGCAGTGAATGAGCCAAGAAAGTCAGGGATAAATAAGACTTCCCCACTGGGCTGGGGGCAAACTAAAAACCATGCTGGGGGAAATCGAGGGAGTAAGAGACGGAAACATGGCTACTGTGTGCTCATGACCTCTGGGATGTCTGGGCTGTGAGAGCATCCACTCTGGGAGCTAAGGGGGAGGGAAAAGGGAAACCAAATGGCCCATTGTTTCTACTCCTCTTCCTTGGCCTTTTCTCTTCTCTAGAAAGTCCACAAAATGTACCTAAGTGATCTGTCGACTTTAGCCAATCTAGAAAAGTAAGTGGTCCCAAGTGAGTGCAAAGAGAAGGAAAAAAAGAAAAGTAAGTGGGGTGAAAAGGTACCTTCACCTCCTGGAATGACCTGGCTGGTCCCTGCACATCCCTTAACACAACTCAAACATGGCCTCCCCAACTCCCTAGGCTTGGCTGGGGCCTCCCCAGTGTCCCCCTGATTCTAGCACAGGGTCTTACTGTGTTGCCCAGGCTGAGGTGCAGTGGCTACTTACAGGTGCCGTTACAGCACACCACAGCCCAAACTCCTAGCCTGGAGGGATCTTCCTGAGTCAGCCTCCAGAGCAGCTGGGCTCAGAGGCACTCACAGCCACACTCAGCTCAGGAATGACTAGTTTTTGTGATTTCTTTCGGACCCTGAGGACTCCTCAGAGAGTGTCCAGGGTTTCTTCTCCCTTGTAATAACACCGTGGGGACATGTTGGAGCAGGGGTTCTTAACCTTGGCTGCAGGAAGGCATAACCCTCCAAGAAAGAAATTGTGTACGAAGATATATGCATTTTTCCTGGCAAAGGCCACAGCTTTCCGTCAGATTGCCTAAGGAGTCTGTAACCTCGAAGTGTCTAAAGACTTCTGTGGCAAACAGAAGATTTCTAACATACATTCACAAAATGAATGGCAGACATACATACTGGCCAATGTGAGTTTTCTACTAAAATCCTGATTTATTCCCAATTGGCTAAAGAAGTTCTGTGTAAAAAATCTCAAATAGGAGACATTACCAAAAAACACAAAAACAACAAATAGAAACTTTTGCTGCTTTCCTTACCTTCACTCAGACCACTCAGAGCCTTGGCCTGAATTTCTAGTTTCATAGGAGGAATCATTTTCGCTTCCTCTCGTGCGGGTCCTGGTTCAGCTTTCTTGACCTGGAGGGGACACCCGCTGCTAACCAGCCAGGCCTTCAGGTGATCTATGTACTCTCTACCAAACAAAGTTGAGTCCTCAAAGTTTGGAAAAGCGGCAGGAGAGGGAGCTATATCTTGGAGGCCGACGGCTTCTAAGATTTTCTCTTGCCTGAATGAAGAGGCCAAGGAGAATGTCTGTCCCAAAAGAGCCAAAGACTTCCGGCAGAGAGAATTGGTGGTCTCTAGGGCAACAGCCAAGTCCAGGGGGTTACTGAGGGTCTTCATCTTGACACTCAGCTCATAGGCATTGCAGGCCATGAGCAGAGGAGTGACGCTCTTCAGAAGACGGTCTTGAAGTCTCATTATATACTTATCAAAGGGCTTTATGATTTCAAAAAAGCAATTTTTGGTCTTCACAGCACCTTTGTCTAGAAGCATGTTTAAAAATTCATTATCAACTCTGGGTGTTTTCAAAGCAGAGTGCTTTAAAAATTTGATAGTAAAAAAGCAAAAATCTCTGTGTTCTGGTTTTAAGGAGCATTTGAATGAGGCAAGCATTTTAGCACAAGTTTCAGTTTCGAGTTCAAAGAGAGTCTGGAAAAGCTGGGAAAATTTAACATCATCTTTTATGGTGTGAAATCCTGCCCATTTGATTATTTCTACACCAAATCTTGAAAAAACATCAGACTTATCTATGAGGTCAAAGCTCATCTTTCTTCTGGGGAGCCGAAGATTCTTCAGATCCAGCCCCAAAGGGATCTTCTGAATGGGAAACTGGATGTCTTCTGTCCCTGGATTTGTCCCCAGGGTCACATCGGGACTGGCGGTGGTTTTCTGGATTTGGTTAGTGCCCTGAGTTTTGGGAGTAATACGATTTATAGCAGGTACTTTTTTTGTGCTCACACTTCTCAGTGTGACAAGTTTCCCGACACTGCCCTTAGCTGTGAGCAGGCCCTGAGTCTCCCCCTTTCCTAGGAGGGCACCTTCCTGATCAACGATGTTTAGAGCTCGGCCTCTGGCCTGGGCTTGACCACTGCCCCTGAGCACAGAGTCACCCTCCCCTGGATGGTCCACGTCATAATCCCGACTCTCCTTCTCCAAACACTCTTTCTCAATCAGCCTGGAGGAGCCGAAGTCCCCCAATACTGCAGAAGGACCAAAGCTATATTCCTGTGACCAAGAGGACTCTTGAGAAACTGACTGGCCAAAGTCTTGCTCCCAAGAGCCACGGAGCGCAAATTTCCAGTCCTGAGAACGGAAATGTCCCAATTTCCGGTGGCCAATAACCTGGTCCCGGGAGTCAGGGTGGGAAAATTCTAGATCCCGGCCACATTCTTTGTGAAAGTAGTTGTCATCACTGATGGAAGGGTTGCTCGATCTGAAGGAAGGCCCTGGAAATACATCACCTCTCAAGGTTTCTCTCCCCGTGTCTCGAGAGTGAGCTACAGATCCACTGAGGGAGTATCTGCTGTCGCTGTGAACGTCATCATACATGTCTGCTCTGGATCTTGGGACCACCCTTAAGAGATCTGAAATAAACGATCCAAAAAAAAAAAACATATAAAAGGTACCTTAAATCAGTGGTTGCAAACAGCTGGTCCATGAACCACCAGCCAGCAGACATGCTTTATATGCTTGAGTGCTTTTTGCCAATTCGTATTTGTTGCCAACATTTGAAATGTGTGTGGTGTCACTTAAAAATCTGGATTGACTTCTTGTTAAAACTGAAGACTGGACGAGTGCGGTGGCTCACACCTGTAATCCCAGCACTCTGGGAGGTAGAGGTGAGAGGATCATTTGAGGCCAGGAATTAGAGACCAGCCTGGGCAACATAGCAAAGCCCCATCTCTATAAAAAAATTTAAAAATGAACCAGGCATGGTGGCACATGCCTGGTGTCCCAGCTACTTAGGAATCGGAAGCAGAGGATCATTTGAGCTCCTCTCTTTAAAAAAAAAAAAAGAGAAAAACAAACAAACAGAGCTACAAGCACTGGGGGGGGCCTACCTTTGCCCTGATTGATAGTCCGCCCAAGCTGGGCAATAGCTGCCCCATAGGTGAGACATGGACTCTCCAACTTGTCACCAGTGTCCCTCACTCATTCAGATCCCCTACCCTGACTCTACGGCCATCTGAATTTACAATTCTTTTCTTTTTTTTAGAGACAGGGTCTCACTGTAGCCCAGGCTGGAGGGCAGTGGCACAATCATAGCTCACAGCAGCCTCGAACTTCTGGGTTCAAACAATCCTCCTGTATCAGCCTCCTGAGTAGCTGGGACTACAAGCGTGCACCACCATGCCTGGCGAATTATTTTCTTATTTTTTGTAGAGACGGAGTCTCGCTATGTTGCCCAGTCTGGTATTGAATTCCTGGCCTCAAGCGATCCTCTTGCCTGGGCTTCCCAAAATGGTGGGATTATAGGTGTGAGCCACTGCACCTGGCCTATAATCCCTTTTTTAGACCGAAGGAAGGGTGTTCGGTCCCCAAAAACCTGGACTTTACTGCAGCTGGAATGCTTCTGTGTTTCTACTTCTATCTCACAGCAGACAGGTTTTACACAGGCTGCCACCTTCAACTCCCCGCCCACAGTGCCACCATAAGGCTGGAGCCACGGCTGACAGTACCCACAACAGCAGACCCAAGGCTGGCCGAATCAATCCCTTAAAAAGGTCTGCCAGGCTAATCAACCCCCTCACTGGAGCTGAAAAAACAAAGACCCAAGCAGGCAAGAGGGAAGGCAAGAGCTAAATAAGCCATATCAAGGGAGGCCATGATGGAAATTGAACAGTGTCTATTTTTGTCATTGGTGTAGAAAAGGGGAAACGTACTTGCATTTGCTTATTTACATACAGAGAAACTGTAAGAAGCTAGGAACAGAACTGAAGTATGGGCCTATGGAAACAGTAGGCCTCAGGACTTCTCATGGAGTGCCCTTCTAACTTCCTAGCTTTTGAATCAGAATCTATCACCTAGTTTTAAAAAATCAAATGAAAAGGGAAAGAGAGGTGCCAGAAGGTAGTAATGGGCTAAGAGGCCAAAGGAAACCAAAGTCCTGTGTAAATGCAAGTTCATTTCTTCAACAAGTACTTATTGAGTACGTATGTTGTGCGGGCAACTTTAGACAGTAGGCCATGAAATTACAGCAAGGAAAGGAGACCTCTCTCAGACTTCTCAGTTGAGGGAGCCAGACATAAAAATATATCAGGTGCAAGTAAGTGCCAAGAAAAAAAATTCAAGCTGGTGGAAACATGAGATGGGAATGCCATTTTTTAGAGAGACAGGGTCTCACTATGTTGCCCAGGCTGGAGTGCAGTGGCTATTCAAAGCATGATCGTAGCACGCTGCAACCTCATACTTCTGGGCTCAAGTGATCCTCCTGCATCAGCCTCCCGTAGCTGGGACTACAGGCATGTACCACTGCATGTACCACTGTACCCAGCTGATGCCATTTTTAGACAGACTGGTCAAGGACAGTAGCTCTGACAATATGGCAGCAGCAGCCTGGTGTGAGGGGCTAGACCATCTGGTTGTGAGCGGAAGCCTTCTAGGCAGAGAGGACATGAGGACAAGGCCCTGAAGTAGGACCAGTAGGTGGCCAATGTGGCCAGAAGGGAACAGAAGGAACGAGAGGCAAAGTGGTAGGAAGGTGGCTCCCAAACTCTGCTACTGGAGTCCCCAGGGGACCCTCTCCCCATACCTTATCGAATTAATTAGGATGGGGAGTGACCTGGACATCAGGATTTCAAAAAGGTATTAAAACCCTCCTGTCCTGGCCTTTGGACGATTCTAGTGCGCATTCTGGGTGAAACAGAAAGCCACTGAAGGGTTCTGAGCAGAGGGATGACCTCACTTGCTATGGTGTAGAGAACGGATTGCAGGGAAGGAGAGTGGATGTGGATGTTCCAGCAAGGAATCCGCTGTGATAATCCAGGTATTGATTATTGGCACTGATGGTATAATTAGGGTGGGAGTATTAGAGACAGAGAGTGGTGGCTGGATTCTGCACAACAGAATTTTCAAATACCCTGGTTTAAGAGAAAAAGGGAAAGTTCAGAGTGGAACAGACACAGAAAAAGGCTGACCAACAGACCATGCAGCTTTGTGACAGAGATGTTCTACAACCACCTAGCTTCCTGCTAGGTTTCTAGTCTCCTATTCCTTCCCCCTAATCTTTCTTGAGGTAACTAAGATATGTTACCTCTTGAGTCCCCAGGTAAAGTTAAACCAAGACTTAAATCTTCATCTACATAAACACCTAAGTATTCCGAATTATGTAAATGAATCATAAAAGTACTGAAAAATGCACAAAACACCACAGATACAGTTACTTCTGAAGCATAAGAAAGCAGTTAAGAAAACTTTTAATTTCCTCTTTACTTTTTAATTGTTCCAATCTTTTATAATGAGAACGTTTACATGTAGTATTCAGGTAATTTTTGAAAACTCAAAATCTAGAGACAACTTCTGAGCCTTGGTTTCTCCAGGTCCAAGGTATGTTTATTACTCCTACTCCAAACACTCAGACTTACTCAGCCAACACTGAGGAAATCTATACCCCGACACTGGTGCAGCTGGGAGCAGCACTGCATGGAGGAGGCAGGCCCAGGGCAGAGAAGTAAATGGTATATAGTGTACTTCCCTGGAGTGGGGAAGTGCAATCAAATCAACCTCAAGGTCTGCTGAGGCTTCCTAGGGAAAGGTCCCTGTGTGTCTGAGTTTTGGTATCTGAGAGAATTAACCAGGCAGAGCTGGGACAGGAGGGATTCAAAGCACAGACAACAGGCAGCACAGTAGCACTGAAAGGTAAGGCCCAAGACAGGAGGTGAGGGACCTTCACGTCATCCTGCAATCTGCGTAGGCATCGTTTTTGATTCTGCTGGCACGGTGTGTCAAAACTTTCCAAAGAGAATGTTTGCAGGCAGCACCTACACTCAGCAGCTCTATAAGTTCCCCATGCCCTTCTGTCTTGCACACACCCTATGACCTGGCTGCTCCTGTACTCATCTGAGGATGCAAGCCTGCAATGGAGAGCCCCAAGATTCCAAAAAGGGCAGTGGCCCAGTGAGGTTGGCACTAATAGATCTGGAGAACAACTATACGGAGGGCAGATTTGAGGAGAATGAAGCCAGAAGCAGAGATACCCTGCAGGAGGAAATTGTTGCAATAATCCAGGAGAGAACTGGTAAGAGTTTAATCCTGGACAGTAGTGGTGGGATGGAGCCAGGAGAGCAATTCAAGAACCTCTCTTTAGGTGGGGAGGATGCCTGGCTACGAGAAGCTCCAGATAATGACAATACTACATTCCACACCATGATGTGACAGACAGGTGGGCCCAGAGAAAACATTATTACAAAATCCTTATTACAAATAAGGAAAGTAAGGATCAGAAGAGTTGCATAGTTTGCCCAAAGTACTGAAATCCTCCTGCCCTGGCCCCTAAACATCCTCCTTTCCCCCCCCAGAAATATTTTACCTTGAGCTTTAAACTGAAGAGTTGTTTCACCTACAGCCTCACCACTGGGGTCTATGTGATATCGTTTAGCTTTTTCTTGTAATACAGAATCAAAAGTCTCCTGAGCAATTCGCCTTGCTGCCATGTTTCTTTGACCTGTAGTTAGAGAGGAATAAAAACACACACACACTAAGAATTACAACTCATGCTCACAGACCCCGATCACTCTATTTCACCTAGTCCTCAAAGTAACAAGGCAGTAATCCATATCCTGGCATGGTACTTCAGAGGCAAGCCCATCCCTTTAAGGGGGCCTCTGCACGCATCAAGTTCACAGGTGTGTTTGTTGAGAAGGAGAAAGACAGACCTGTGAGTCTGTGTTCTCAGAATCCACTAAAAGACGCTCAGTAAAAGCAATCCTGAGCCAACACACGGTAACTGACCGTAACAGCAGAGGAAGAATGGGAGCACCATCCTCGCAAATGGTGGGTAGGAAAAACATGATCATTCTTTTCCCATTTCACAGACTGGGCAAAGAGGCTCTAAAAACTTACTTCTCCTCTGAGAGAAGCCTCTTGACCAGTGAGTGGAGGAATCCCAGACCAGTGACAGAGCTCACTCTGCGCTAGGTCCTTGCATGATCTCCTTTGCTTCTTGCAACACCCCCCTGAAGAGGGGGGTCCTATTTAGAATGACATTATACAAAAGAGGAAAAAAGGGGACTCAGGATAAGTGACCTACCCAAGGTCAGACAGCCTGGACTTGAACCTGGCAACAGGGCACTGGTAGCGGAGACAAAGCCCTGAAAAATGAGTAGGAAAAGACTAAGAAGCAACATTTAGGAGTCCAGTGGCCCGCCACCTCCAACTTCAAGAGGCAGGCCTGTCCCCACCTTACGGTCATGCCCTATAACCATCATCCCCACCGAAGGGCTGAAGCCCCTTCAGCCTTTTTCCCGGGGCGCCCCCTTGTTCTGTGCTGGAGAAGGGCAGGGTCTCCGAGTCAGGTGACCCGGGTTTAAATGAAATGACCTAACCTTGCTGCGCCTCTGTTCCCCACCTAAGGAATGGGAAGCTAACATCGGGGGCTGCTGTGGGGACTGAACCAGTTCCTAAGAGGTAAAAGGCCCGATGCGGCGCCCGGCCGCCGTTATCACCCCAAGAGCAGAGGCCGTTCGAGGCTGAGGCGGAATGAATGAACAGGTGAACCAACGAGCCCTTTGCGATGTGGCTCGCCTTCTCCCGGCCTCCGAGGACGAAGAAATCGGGGTGCCGGGCCCTGGAGGCCGCAGCCCGCCCCTCAGGCCAGTCCGGCCGAGACGCGTCCGTCGCCGCAGCCTGAAGGCCGAGCCCGCGACGCCATCACCGAGCCCGGGGCCCCCAGGGCTGAGCCCGAGCCTCCCACCCTGGGGCCCACCCGCCGACAACGCCAGGTCCCGGGCCTCACCCGGAGCCCACCGCGCGCGGAGCCGCCCCCGCCGCCACCTCAGGCTCCTCACTCGCCGCCGCCGTCGCCGCCGCGCGAGGCGGGGACATGCAAATGAGCCAACGGTCTCCGCAGCGCCGCGCCGCGCAGGCGCAAGCCGCCGCCGAGCCCTGGTGCGCAGGCGCAGGCCGCCGCTGCCAAGCTCTCTTGCGCAGGCGCGCTGCCGGCTTCTTCTGGGCGGACGCTGCCAAAGGCGAAAAATTTCCCTGCCGGGGGCGGCGACACCAGTGAGAGGTCCGGAAAGGGCGGCAAAAATGCTCCCGGCGCGCACCAGGTGGCCCTCTTGGCTTTACTGGCTTTCGCGGTCACCCTTGGTTGCCCACGGAGCCGTCCGGGGGATCTGAGGGAAGCCGAGACGAGGAGGCGCCAGGGCGCCTGCGCGCGTACGGCGGCCGGTAGGGGGGAGCGGCCGCGCAGGGAGTGACAGCCACGAACCCCACCCTTTCCTCACGTGGCCGCGGAGACTCGGTGAGCAGCGGCGGCCACCGAGCCCCGTCGCGCGCGGAGAGGGGAGTGGGCACCGCGGGGTCGGGTTGGTGGCTGTGACGCGACCCTAGGGGACTTGGTTTTGGGGAATGAAAGAATCTTACCGAAGCCGCCCGGGGACGAAAATTACCCGCTTCCCCGGCCTCCGCTTTTATTTTATTCATTCATTCAACACCTGTGTGCTGAGCGCCTGCTGCGCGTCGGGCCCGTCCTAGGCAGTGGAGGCAGGAGGCTAGACGGTACAGACAAACGAACGACGTAAGAGAGTGATGGGATCGGAGCGTTAGCCTGAGTGGTGTCCAAGGGTGTTCCTTGGGTAGCTGGGAAGGATGGGAACGAGGCAGGGAAGCACAGATGGGAAAGTCTACATAGGGAAAGTGCTGGAAAGGAGACTTTGTTTTGTTCTGAGTGGGTTAGGAAGCCACTGCACGGTTTTGAGCAGGCGACTGAGGTGGTGTCTGTGGGCTTTCAAGGCTGCTGTGTGGGAAATGGAGGTTCAGGGTGCGGCAGGGAGGAGGCTGGTGAGACCTCCCATGAGGGAGGATGGGGCCTGAACCAGAATGGGTGTGGCTGGTAAAGGGAGATGAGGTCATTAATTCAAGGTCCCCGCATGCCATGGCACTGTTTTGTTAATGAGCAGAACTGTGGCTTAGGGAGGGAAACTGGCTGCCGGCTGGGAGCCTTGCTAACCTTTCATCTTACCCCCAGCACACCCTGGACGCATTCTGGGGACTGATAATGCTGTTTTCCCCCCTCTCCTGGCCTGGGCTGTTCCCCAGGTGGCTCCTACATGACCATCCTCAGGTACCATCTTTCTCATATGTTCCAGATCTGTACTTTCTTCCTCCCACTCAGCCCTGTGCTGAACATTGGAGGATTCTATTCAGGGGTGATCACAGAGCCAGCCCTCCCCAACTCAGTGAGCTCAACACTGGGCAAAGAGAGAGGTTTGTGGGGCGGAGCTGGGGCCAGAGAGCATGGGATGGGCTCTGTCTGAGTGATCAGGGAAGGCAGCAGCCTGGAAGGGCTGGTAGAAGCTCCTCAGAGGACCCAGGGGACGGATGATGTTACTGAGGCCAGATAGAGTGATGGGGTCCTGGCCAGGCTTCTTACTGCCTGTATGACCTCTGCAGGCTCTTCCTTCTCTGAGCTTCAGATTCTTCATCAGTAAAGTAGGCGTGACGACATTCCCCTGTAGTGTTATAGTCCAACAGGGTTGTGTTGCCTGCTGCACAGAGAAGAGCCATTACACTGAGACGGCCAGAGTTGTGGCAGAGAAAGAGGTTAATATCACAGAGCACCAAGTGAGGAGATGGGAACAGTTTCTCAAATCTGTCTCCCTGAGAATTTGGGAGTAAGGGTTTTTAAAGATAGTTTGGTGGGCAAAGGGTTAGGCGATTGGGTCTGCTGATTGGCTGGGTTTGGGGTGGAACCAAAGGTGTGTAGAAATTCCCTTTGCTGAGTTGGTTCTTGAGCGGGGTTGCAATACCAGTTGAGTCAGTTCCTTGTTATGGGCCACTGGTCTGGGTGGGTCAGCTGGAATGCAGGGTCTGGAGCATATCTCAAAAGCTGGCCTGAGGTTTCACAAGGTGATGGTATCTATGGAGAGAGTTAAGAGTCTTGACAACCGTCAGCTATGTGACTCCTGACAAGCAATTATAGGCAAGCAAACTAGGGGACAATGGCTGGTTATCGTTATTTTTAACTATGCCTGTGCCTTTGTAGAGTTTAGGCCCCTACCACAGTTCTCACCTTGCACCCCATTATTAATTTATAAAAGGTGGTTTCAGTCACCCCTGGGCTTGATTCCACCTCATCCCTGAGGTGTGGGCTCATGAGATGGAAAGGGCAGATGACCAATCTGGCTTCTTTCTGCTAAGGGAACAAGGGGCATAGTTGGGGTTGAGGCCAGGGTGAGAGGAATGAAACCATTTTGCAGTTGTCTGCAAGTATTCCTGGGTGCTGGGTTTCAGATCTAAAATTTGCATGACAAAAACATTAGTACTTTCATTGACAGCCTTAGTGCAGTACTTAAATGGACAGCAGACTGTAAGATAGATAATGAGCCCTAGGATAAGGAGTGAGAGTCCCAGCTTCAGGAGTCCCTGCAGAACTGATCTGAAGTTCTGGGGAATCCAAGTGAATAATCCCAAAACCAGTCAGGTGTGGGGTCACTAGTAGAGACCTGTTATAGCCACACAGTTTGTTGGGAAATTTTTTCTATTCGGATTTCAACTTCTTCTGAGGTGTTTATATAGATACAACAGGTAGTGTTTAACACTGTACAGACTCTCCCTTGTTTAGCACAGGAAGTCTAGTGCTGCCAGGTTATCTAGGACTACCTGAGCTAGCAAGTTGAGGGAGCTTTGTTGAGCCCTAAGGCTTTTTGTAGTGTCTTCTGTCATCAGTCCTAGAGTCATAGACAGACAGACTTCTAATCATGTCTCTGTTGATATATACTCTGTAAGTAGGGACTAGTACTCCCAGCAGGCTTTGCCACCAGGTGTCCTGGTATCCTCCTGGCAGCCCTCTCTTAAGTCTATGGGGCAGGGAGTGGAGACTCTGTTAGGGAGGGTAGTAAAAGGGGTTGTGAAGTGACCTAGCAGGTGAGAGCCTCTGTGTGCAGGCTGTCTATATAACAGTGGGCCCACGCCAGTGACGGAGGGTCAGACCCCATGCCACAGACAAAGGTATATCCTAGGGCCATGCATGTAATGTCTCCGAGATTGTATTCATTTATGGGTTTACTTATAGAGAGTTTAGCCAGCACAGAATCAAACCAAGGGTCATGATATTCATAAGCTTTCTAAAATCTATCTACATGTTGTTTCAGGTATATTACCTGTTGGCATAAAGCTGTCAATTCCCCATCCAATCCTGGTTACATTTGTTAGTCTAATAAGCTAAGGATCGAGGTGGTCCCATGGGCCACTGTTCTCTGCCGATCTTGAGGAGTTGGGACAAGTCAAAACATGGAAGTAGGGGTATCCTGATGGGTGACCAACTGAACTTGAAAAGTAGTTAAGGACAGAGGAAGATCTAAGTGAGTGGTCACGTCAGGGATGTCTACAGAGTCAGTCATGGGGGTCACCGATGGCAAATGTTTGTCTTGGTTGGATTTGGGAAGATGCCAACAAATCCAACGATCAGACAGATGTCCCCCTTTGCGATATTTTGGGATAGTTTAATTACTGTGTTGTCATGCCATTCTAGGCCATGTGACAAAAGAAGGAGGGATAAAAAGGTGGCTAAGGTCACAGCCCCAAAAGGTGGCATCCTCCATGAGCCTAAGTGTTCAGGATGTGTAAGCAAAGGAAAGCAGGGAACCATTATGGCATGGCATAGACTAGCCCAGATACAGATGATCCTGGTAATGGTGATAATTAGGGTGACGATAACATAACCGTATGAATTTATCATCTTTTTCTTGGGATTCAGGCAGGACAGGCTTTTTTCTATTGTTACCTGCTGAATCATAACCTTACACCTTTTCTGCATTGACTTCTTTTGCCTGAGTAACAAAAAACACTGCACATAGGGGATCTCATCCCATTTTTCTTCCCTTCTACAGAATAAATCTAACTGTTCTGATCCCAGCAAGCAGTGTGGCCAGTGTGGTGAAGAAAAACTGTTTGCGGGGCAATGGGGAAAAGCTGAAGGACTTCCAGTTTTTGAGAAGGCGTCCCAGCCAGCTACCTTCTGGCATGGCAGGTGCCTGGTTCCCCGTACTGTTGTTGTTCTGGCACAAATTCATCTCCAGCTCTCAAAAGGGAGTCTCCAGTAGTTTATAGGGACACCCAGTCTGCTGGATTGGACCCAAATCAGACTTTCAATTTTCTTGGCCTGATCGGAAGCCCAAAGTGGCAGAGAGAAAAACAGTACGATAGGCACAGGTGTAGCCCCACCAGATGGACCGCGGCGCTCCCCTCCTGCTGAGTAATGCCACGAGATAGTGCTTCTCAAAGCAGAGCTCAGCAGGATTTTAGAACCCACGCTCCCACTGTGATATAGAGTCCTGTGACTCCCACGTGCAGACCCCTTCGCTGTCCGGCAGTTGTGAAGAGGCTGAGGTGACCTGGGAGCGGGGGCGCACTTCACTCAACCCTTTAGGCTTGAGCTGAGCGAGCCCAGACGGTCCCTGCGATAGTGGGAATGGGGCCTGTGGGGGTTCCACTGGTCCCCCGGCGGTATAGAACAAACACTGCCACAGTTTCCCAAGCCCTTCCCCTCAGCTCCGGAGGGGTGAGTGGGAAGATACCCAAGATGAAGTGTGGGGGAGGTGCAGGGACACGGAAGGGAGCCACGATCAAAGTAAAGTGGATACCACACACACGCATACACACACACACAGTCAAAAGTTCAAGACCATTCTTCCGGACAGAACTCCTATGAAATGACTCTTCCAATAATATAGGGACAGCCAGCCAAGGCCTGCAAAGGAGGCACAATGCCTCCAGCGAAGCCAGTAATCCGGAGAAGGAAAGGGGTGGAAGATGTGTTTCAAGAACTCACCAGAGACATCTTCTAGTTCCAGAAACTGTTTCTCCGCTGCAAACAGTTCCAAGCACTGTGTGTCAACAATGTCCCACTGGTAGGGACGGTGCCAGAGATGGCCCTCAGTCCAAGAAAACTGAGTGGCCACTAAGGCACATCTCTAAACCTGTGCCACTCATGAGAGGCTGCTAAACCACGGGAAAGCGCCCATAAGGGCGATCCCAGATGAGACCCCAATTTTTAACAGCCCAACTGGGTTGTATTGCCCGCTGCACAGAGAAGAGCCAGTACGCTGAGACATCTGCGGTTGCCGCAGAGACAGAGTTTTATGTAGCAGAATGCCAAGCAAGGAGACGGGAGAAATTTCTCAAATCTGTCTCCGTGAGAATTTGGCTGGGTTCGAGGCGGAACCATAGGTGTGTAGAAATTGAGTTGGTTCTTGGGTAGGCGATGCAAGACCAGTTGAGTCAGTTCCTCGGTGTGGGGCCACTGGTCTGGGTGGGTCAGCAGTTCCACTGGAATGTAGGCCCTGGAAGCTATCTCAAAAACTAGCCTTACAGCCAGGTGCGATGGCTCATGCCTGTAATCCCAGCACTCTGGGAGGCCGAGGCGGGAGGATCGCTTGAGCTCAGGAGTTCGAGACCAGCCTGAGCAAGAGCAAGACCCCGTCTGTACTAAAAATAGAAAAAAATTAGCCAGGCATGGTGGCACGTGCCTGTAGTCCCAGCTACTCGGGAGGCTGAGGCAGGAGGATGGCTCGAGCCCAGGAGTTTGAGGTTACTGTGAGGTAGGCTGACGCCATGGCACTCTAGTCCAGGCAACAGAGTGAGACTCTGTCTTAAAAAAAACCAAAAACCAAAACTAGCCTAAAGTTTCACAAGAATCATGTTATCTGTGGGAGCAATGAAGAAAGCTAAGAATCTTTATGACTCCTAAGTAGTAAGCAATTATAGGAAAGCAAGCTAGGGAACAATGGCTGGTTATAGATATATTTCCCCTACCAGAGTTCTCACTTGTGGCCCTTTATTAATTTTATAAAGGGCCATTTCACCAGGACATTATTAATTAAGAGGTAATTTGGCCAGTTTCTGCAGGGGAGTTAGGGCACCAAACCCCACACCTCAATCCTTTGCAGATAGGTCCTCTCCTCTCTGCTCCTGAAGAACAGGGTTCCCAAGGATTTCAAGGTCAGAGGTCAAGGAAAAGAGTAAGAGAATTTCGGCTGGGCCGGGTGGCTCATGCCTGTAATCCCAGCACTTTGGGAAGCTAAGACGAGAGGATCGCTCGAGGCCAGAAGTTCCAGAGCAGCCTGGGCAACATAGCAAAACCCTATCTCTACAGAAAATAAGAATTAAAAAAAATTTCTCCGTGGGGTGCTCAGGGTGGTAGTGGGAGGGGTGCCCTGGCCAGGTCTGAAGGGCAGGAGCTTCTGGGCTGAGTGCTACAGGATGAACTCTACTCCCACCACCTGGGCCAGGCTTCCACTCGGGCATGTGAACAGTGAACGGCCACCCTGTCACAGAGGCACAGTCCTACTGAAACCGCCCCTTGTAAATTAATAACAGGGTGCAAGGTGAGAACTGTGTCTGGTGCCTAAACTCTACAAAGGCACAGGCATAGTTAAAAATAATAACCAGCCATTGTCCCCTAGTTTGCTTGCCTGTAATTGCTTGTCAGGAGTCACATAGCTGACGGTCATAAAGATTGTTAACTCTTTCCATAGATACCATCACCTTGTGAAACGTAAGGCCAGTTTTTGAGACATGCTCCAGGGCCTGCATTCCGGTGGAACGGCTGACCCACCCAGACCAGTGGTCCCACACCAAGGAACTAACTCAACTGGTCTTATGACCCCTGCCCAAGAACCAACTCAGCAAAAAGACAATTTCTACACACCTATGGTTCCACCCGAGCCCAGCCAATTAGCAGACCAAATTGCCTAGCCCTTTGCCCGCCAAATTATCTTTAAAAACCCTTTCTCCCAAATTCCTGTGGAGATGGATTTGATAACTTCCTCCTGTCCCCTCTCATGGCAGCTGCAATGTTAACCTCTTTCTCTGCCGTAACCCCTGCTGTCTCAGCGAATTGGCTTCCTCTTGAGCAGCGGGCCTGGGCGGTGAACCTGGCTGGGTGGTCACGCTGGTATTACTGAATTACCTCTTAAGCAGTAAAGGAAAGGAACAAAGAGCTAATGTTTACTGAACTCCTGCTCTGTGCAAATCCTGTTCTAAGGGCTTTATAGGAGTTGGTTGAATTTTCACTACTGTGTGAGATGGGTTCTGTGTTTTTATCTGTTCCCCGCATGGGGGAGTTGAAGAGGGGAGGGCCTGGGACTTGAGATCCGCAGGCTGGCCGGGGAGCGGCCCTGCTCCCCCAGGGCGGTGTGCAGTGCCATGCGTGGTGAGCGTCTGCGTGGACGCAGGTGGAGTGCTCTGCACGTCCTGTGCCGCCTCTCGCCAAGAGAAGCGTGGGCTAGAGGGCCCTGTTTTCCACATGGCCCAAACTTCCCCTGAGATTTTTACATTTTTATTATTTTAATTTTTAAATTTTGTTAGAGATGGGATGTCACCACGTTGCCCAGGCTAGAGTGCGGTGGCTGTTCATGGGTGCAGTCGTTGCGTCCTGCATCCTCAAGCTTCTGGGCTCAAGCGATGCTCCCACCTCAGTTTCCCAAGTACACACTGGGATTTTTGCCAGATCCCCGCACCACTGTCCTAATGCCCCCGTGCCTTTTTCCACCCCCCCCCCACACTTTTCACGTGATATGTGATTCTAGAGTGGATCCAGGACCAGGAAGAAAACGCATATTGTTTTAAAGGAAAATATTAAGACAGGTGAGAAAGTTGATCATGGACTGTATATTAGGACTGTTTATTGTCTCAGTGTTGAATTTCATTTATATTGTGGTTGTGTAAAAGAATGTTCTTTTCATGGGAGATTCGTGCTGATATCTTTAGGAAAGAAGGGGTCCGGTGCCTAGATAACACTCAGAGGGCGTACATGCACACACACACCCCCCACAGATAAACGCAGCCAAATGTTAACAATTGCTGATGCTAGGTGACGGGCTTGCCAGTGTTCTTGCAACTTTACTGTGCGTTTACAAAGTGATCTATTTTCAGCCAAGTGCAGTGGCTTGTGCCTGTAGTCGTAGCTGCTCAGGAGGCAGAGGTGGGAGGATCACTTGAGGCCAGGAGTTCTAGTCTAGCCTGGGCAACATGGTTAGGACCCATCTCAAAGCAAAACAAAAAAAAAAGTGACTTACTTTAAATGGAAACTTGATATCAATTCCACAATGGAAACTTGATATTACTGTAATAGACATTGTAGATATAATAAAACAATTAAAATGAAAAAAGTTATTAACCTTTGTTAGCCTCTGGGCCTACGGCCTGTTTCTCCCTTTGTTACAAAGGAAGGTTGGCAAACTTTAGGTGCTAGTGACCCACTTGCACCCTGCGAGACCTTCATGTTGAGATCCTATGCACTGTGGAAATTACAAAGGGAATTGCCGTTTTTACTGAGTGCTTTGTCTTATTTAACATGACCTGTCCCCAAGCCCCCAGAAGGGAAGGCTCTGCCCAGAGTTAATGGGCCATCTAATTACTGCAACCCTTCCCCTGGTTTCCAGAGTGTGCCTTTACTGCATACTGGGTTTTATTTGCTTTTTTTTTTTTATGTATGTGTATAACCACATACACACACACATATTTTTTAAATTTTTTTATTTTTTATTTTATTTATTTTTTTTTTTGAGACAGAGTCTCACTCTGTTGCCCTGGCTAGGGTGAGTGCCGTGGCGTCAGCCTAGCTCACAGCAACCTCCAACTCCTGGGCTCAAGTGATCCTATTGCCTCAGCCTCCTGAGTAGCTGGAACTACAGGCACGCGCCACCATGCCCGGCTAATTTTTTCTATATAGTTTTAGTTGTCCGATTAATTTCTTTCTATTTTTAGTAGAGACGGGGTCTCGCTCTTGCTCAGGCTGGTCTCGAACTCCTGAGCTCAAACAATCCGCCCGCCTCGGCCTCCCAGAGTGCTAGGATTACAGGCGTGAGCCACCGCGCCCGGCCACATATTTTTTTTAGAGATGGGGTCTTGCTATGTTGCCTGGGCTAGATTCAAACTTCTGGGTTCAAGTGATCCTCCCGCCTCAGCCTCCTGAGTAGGTAGGACCGCAAGTGCACGCCACTACACCCCGCTAATTTTTTTTTATGTTTTGTACAGACAAGATCTCGCTATGTTTCCCAGGCTGGTCTTGAACTCTTGGCCTCAAGTGGTCCTCCTACCTTGGCTTCCCAAAGTGCTAGGATTACAGGCATGAGCCACCATGCCCGGCCCCTTCTGTCCTTTTAGAAGCTCTAAAGATATCAGGATATCACACTTTCCTGTGATCTAGGTGTTGAGAATTTTCCAGAGTGGTCACAAATTTTCAGTCCCTGGTAGATGCATCCTAAGTGGCATTTTCACGGTGGTGAGGCCCTGCAGCTGCCTACTCGCCTGTGATGAAGCTTTCTTCTCACCCTAACTTCTCAGCTCTGGTGTGTGTGTCGTCTGCACATCGACATCTCCGCAGGGGACGATGGCCTCCAGGTGTATCACCCAGGAGACCTTCAACGCAGCTGTGCTCGAGAACATCGAGGAGTTTGCGATGGGGCCTGAAGAGGCAGTGAAAGAAGCCGTGGAGCAGTTTGAATCACAAGGTACAGTTGTATGACTGTCACCTGCCATGCCTGGCTCTTACATGCAAGAGTGAGGAGGCCCTCCCTCCCTGGTGGGGCCTGCCACAGCCCCGTCATGCCTGGCATGGCAGCCGGGCACTCACTGGGCCCCATCCCCTCGCCACACTGCCCCAGGCAGACCTGCCACCCTGCTCCCACCTCATTCCCACCCTCTCTTTGTTGTCACCTCACCCAGATATTTATGGGGCTGGATCCTTCCTGTGGATCTCATTTTAATTGTGACTTCCTTGGAGAAGCTTTCCCTGACCCCGGCCTGGGAAGCAGGGCCGCCTGCCTCCCTGCCCTACTTGCACCCCACCTTGAGCTTATGGAGGCAAAAGGGGGTGTCAGTCACCAGCCTGTAGAAACAAGTGGCATCCCCACACCAGGCCATGGAGGAGAGTGGTCATGAGGGGGCTGTTTGCAATGATGTGCACAGGGTTAGGAGACCGCCGCCGGCCACAACAGGTACCCCAGGGGCCACAGCAGAGAGCAGGAGCTCTGAACAAGGATTACCTGACAGGTGACAGGCCCTCAGGTAGAGGCAGGGAGCAGGGAATGGACACCCGCATTCCCCTCCTTCTGTCCCCGATCTCGAGTCCAGCTCCCCACTGCAAAAGCCCGATAGCCAGAGGGCAAGGGCACCAGGGGCCAGAAGAAGTCAGAGGTCAGTCTCCCAGGCACAGAATGGGGTATGGGCCCTGGACAGGGGCTGGTGCGGTGACCAAAAGTGTCCAGCATAGTGGGGCTTCCCACGGGGGTCCCAGCAGGGGCAAGAATGAGGCCAGGGCCAGGAGGGATGGAGTCCCAAGAGAGAAAGCTGTGGAGTCCCCTCCCCTCTCACATTCACCAGGCTGAATGTGCCACCTCACCGCACAGACATAGCATGTTATAATGCAGCCTTGCTTGGCAATGGCCTCATTACCACTCTGCTCCCGTTGGCTGGCCCAATGACTCAGGCCTGTAATCCTAGCACTCTGGGAGGCCAAGGCAGGAGACTTGCTTGAGGCCAAGAGTTTGAGACCAGCCTGAACAAGAGTGGTAGCACATGCCTATAATCCTAACTACTCAGGAGGCTGAGGCAGGAGGATCGCTTAAGCCCCGGAGTTTCAGGTTTCAGTGAGCTATGATGACACCACTGCACTCTAGCCCCAACAACAGAGCAAGACTCTGTCTCAAAAAAAAAAAGGCTTCCAGAGTGAGGTGTTCCCAGCAGAAGGGACATGAGGCGTGACTCCAGCAAGCCCATGAGGTTGACAACTGTCACTTGTTTTCTGACCACCCCACTACCCCCCCACCCCTGGCAGGGGTTGATCTGAGGAACATTGTAAAGATGGCGCCTAAAGTCTCTGAGGATGGACTCCAGGAGCCCACGCACGACATCCTGCAGGTAGGAGCGCGTAGCCTGTGCAGGAAGTCCTGTGTCACCATTTAACAGTCTGTGTAGGGGCACCTCTTCCCTACTTCCCGGATGACAGAACCCAGGCTCTGAAGGCTAGAGGACTACCAGCGTGCATGGGCAAGCTTGAGTTTGCCACTCAGGTCTCCCTGAGTCCATGTCTGAGGGCAGCACGCTTTGGGGGGCGTGGTTGGGGGCGCTGAGCTCCATGTGCAGCACACATTCTGAGATGGGAGTGGACGGCATGCTCTTGGTTGTCCCCGCGCTGGGAGTCTGGGGTCAAGGGCACCATTGAGAAGCCTCTCGGGCCTCCCAGAGAGAGAGAGGAATCCCAGGAAGAGAGAGTGTGATTGTGATAAGGCGCAGGTGTTGAGGGCTAGCTGTTTACTGGCACTTGATAGCGGGTCAGTTAACATTAAAGTCACCTGACTTAGTGATGGGGAAATGGGGGCTGGGAGCTGGCAGTCACCTCTCCAGTGACCCAAACGAGGGAGGTACCGCTCACAGAAGTTCAATGCTTTCCTTAAGGTCATCCACCAAACTTGGTAATACGGCGGGAGGCTCTAGCCCTTGTTGAGAACTGACTGTGGGCCCAGTTCTGCGCGGGCACTTTCTTCCCGCCGTTTCAGTCGTCCTCCAAACATCATCTGCAAGGTTGGGATTATGGTCCTCATTTCAGTCGTCCTCCAAACATCATCTGCAAGGTTGGGATTATGGTCCAACCTTTTACAAGGTTGGGATTATGGTGGGGAAATTGAGATCCTAAGAGAAAAAAATGACTCCCCCAGGCAGGGCGCCAGTGGCTCACGCCTGTAATCCTAGCACTCTGGGAGGCCGAGGCTGGCGGATGCTTTGAGCTCAGGAGTTCGTGACCAGCCTGAGCAAGAGCGAGACCCCCGTCTCT
>NW_012150152.1:542856-544353 GCF_000956105.1 Propithecus coquereli | reverse complement strand
TAGTTGTTTTTGCTTTTCTTGGCTAGTAAGGATGAATGTATTTTAAAATGAATTTGTCTTCTGGTTCTTCTGTATTGGGTTATTCATCTTTTCCTTATTCATTTGTAGATGAGCTTTATATGTGAAGGATCTCAATAACAATAGTCTCTCGCACTCATTGCTTAAGTACTTAAATGCTCAGCACTGTGCTAAATTCTTAAAATGTGTTCTCTTAATCTGTGATTAGCCCATTTTGCTGATGAGAAATATGAGGCTTCCCAAGGATCAGTGACTCACCAAAGGTCACAGCCAGAGATGGGACCTAGATCTAGGTCCCAAGGAAGCCAAGTGTTGAAGGACTATGCCATATTCTACCAGCAGTACAAGAAAGTCCTTGTTTGTTTACAACCTTTGCTCTTTTTTCTTATTAATTCTACTTTTTATTTATTTTTTATTTTTTGAGACAGGGTCTCGCTCTGTCCTAGCTCACTGTAACCTCAAACTACTGGGCTTAAGTGATCCTCTCATGTCAGCCTCCCAAGTAGCTAGGGCTGCAGGTGGGCGCCACCACTCCCGGCTGATTTTTTTATTTTTTGTAGAGGCAGCATCTGTGTTGTCCATGCTGGTTGCAAACTCCTGGCTTCAGCTTTGGCCTCCCAAAATGCTGGGATTACAGGCATGAACTACTGCGCCTGGCCTAATTCTACTTTTTAAATTTTATTTTTCACTACAATATGAAAATATTTTCTTAGCATAGAAGATTTGAGGAATACTCAAGCATTTGTAGTAAAATTTGACAGTCCTCATCCCGTCGATCCCACCAGACACTGAGGTTTGTACCCTCTTAACCTCTGCCCTCACCTGGCATCTGAACCAGCCCCCTTCTCAAATGCCTGGCGGCACCATTGACCTTTGCTTGCGTGTCTCGGCTCAGATGTATGAAAAACACTTTTCTGGTGAGGGAGAAAAATTCAACTCTGTGGTGCCTGTTGAAGTGAATCCGCTAGAGTCAAAAGATTTGTTGCAAACAGACTCGTAGAAACAAAATCAAGATGAAGTCTAGAAACTTTCCAAGTAGAAAGTAAGCCGGGCCACTTTTATATGTGGGAGGTTGCAGAATAAAAGGCATCAGTGACAAGAGAGTGAATGACCCCAGGGGTTGGTGGGCAAAGACCCCGCTAAGACCAGGACAGCCGACCACCACACAAAATTGTCACAGGTAGGACACAACTGGCTCTGCCCGCTCCACTTCAGCAGCCGTCCTTGCTAGCACAGTGATTCTAACTCCAGTGCTGTGCATCCTCAAAGGCACTTGTCACAGACTTCTCAAGTTTCTTGTAGGGTTCCTGCTAAAAATGCTACACCACCCTGTGTGTGGGTGTTTTAATTGTAAAAGTTTATTATGTAAAATGTGCATAAAAATATTTACCATCTTAATTAGCCAGGCATGGTGGTGCATGCCTGTGGTCCCAGCTACTCGGGAGGCTGAGGCAGGAGGATCGCTTAAGCCCCGGAGTT
>NW_012150152.1:495452-542806 GCF_000956105.1 Propithecus coquereli | reverse complement strand
AGGATCGCTTGAGCCCAGGAGTTGGAGGTTGCTGTGAGCTAGGCTGACGCCACGGCACTCTAGCCCGGGCAAAAGAGTGAGACTCTGTCTCAAAAAAAAAAAAAAAATTACCATCTTAACCGTTTTTAAGTGTGGACTTCAGTGGCATTAAGTGCATTCACACTGTTGTGCAGCCATTACCACCGTCTGTCTCCAGAACTCTTTTCATCTTGCAGAACTGAATCTAACTTCCTGTTCTCCTTCCCCTCAATGCCTGGCACCCACCATTCTATTTTCTGTCTCTACAAATTTGACTACTCCAGGGAACTCATAAAAGTGGAATCATACAATATTTGTCTTTTTGTGACTAGCGTATTTCACTTAGTATAATGTCCTCAAGGTTCATCCGTGTTGTACCATATGTCTGAATTTACTTTCTTTTTAAGGCTGAATAATATTCCATTGTGTGGATGGACCACATTTTGTTTATCCATTCATTTTGCTGATGGACACTTGGGTTATTTCTACCTTTTGGCTATTATGAATAATGCTGCTATGAACGTGGGTGCACAAATATCTCTTTGAGACTCTGCTTTCAATTCTTTTGGGTATACATCCAGAAGTGGAACTACTGGATCATATGGTAATTCTATGTTTAATTTTTTTTTTTGAGATGGGGCGTCTCATATATTGCCCAGGCTGGTCTCGAACTCCTAGACTCAAGCTATCCTCCCTCCTTAGCCTCCCAAGTAGCTGGAACTACAGGCATACACCACTGCACCCAGCAATTCTATATTTAATGTTTTGAGGAACCTCCAAACTGTTTTCCACAGCAGCTCCAGCATTTTACGTTCCCACCAATAGTGCACAAGGGTTCCAATTTTTTGTATCCTTGCCAACACTTGCTATTTCCTGATTTTTTGACAGTGGCCATCTTAATGGTTGTGAGATAATATCTTGCTGTAGTTTCGATTTGTATTTCCCTAATGACTAATGACCTTGAACATCTTTTGTTTAGTGGCCATTTGTATGTCTTCTTTGGAGAAATGTTTATTCAAGTCACATGCTCTGGTGTTAACTTGTTTTTTGACATTTTGTTGCATCGTAACATATGCTCAGTTAAGTCCACAAATCTGAGCTCAGCGAGGGTTGGCCAACAGGCACCTTTGTTTTTCGTGGCAGTTTAGGCCAAATCAAAGCCCTATGGGCTGATGGTTTGTGTGGAACCATGCTAATCGGGCTGGGTGCAAGTGATTTCATAAGCTCCAGGCATGCAGATTCATCTTTGGCTCATGCCAAGCATGTCCTGAGATCGTGTAAGTGAATGGCAGCAAAACTGGTCTGCCCTGTTCAAATTGTTTTCTCTCTTTATTTTTTTCCCCTACAGCTTAGAGTTGAATTTAGGTAAATCAGCTCTGTGTATAGTATAGTTTCATTCGCCGGGTGCTCAGAAAATATTTGTGAAGTGAATGAGAGAGACAAAAAGGAGACATCCAGGATGAGCAGGTCTGGTAAAGGTGGCTTTTCTTTCCCTGGTTTTGACGGTTAATTTTGGCTGTATAACAAACAACTTAAAACAATGGCCGTTTTGTTTCCTATGATTCTGCCTGGTTGACTGGGCTCAGCTGAATGGTTCTTCTGTTGGTCTCACTTGGGGCTTCTTGATAGCAGTTAGGGCTGGAATGTTTCATATGTCTGCACTCGTGTATGCAGCTCCTTGGCAAGGACTCTGAGACAGCTGGGTCTCTCTCTCTCTCTCTCTCTGTGGCCTCTGAAGTTCAAGGCTCCTAAAAGCACAGCTGTGGAAGTTGCAAGGGATGGAACTGGCCATCCCACATCACTTCCACCACAGGCCCAGATCCCAGGGGAGGGAAGCCCACAAGGGTGCACATGCTGTCATCAAAGCCCTGGGCTGAGCTGACACCGAGGTTTCTGTTATGTCTCCCAGGCCTTGGATGACCTTCAAGAGTCCGTGGCCTGCCCTCGCCCCCAGGAGGTATTGGCACATCTCATCCGCTTCTGCGACCAATGCAAGCACGACAAGGCCTGCCGCTTCCTGGCGGCCCAGAAGGGCGCCTACCCCATCATCCTCTCTGCTTGGAAGCTTGCTGCAGTGGGTGACCAGGGCCTCCTGCTCCAGGCCCTCAATGCCCTGTCAGCACTAACTGATGGCCAGCCAGACCTCCTGGACACCCAGGGCCTGCAGTTGCTGGTAGCCACACTGGCCCAGAATGCCAATGCAGCTGATCTGACCTGCTCTGGGATCCGCTGCGTGCGTCACGCCTGCCTGAAACATGAACAGAATCGGCAAGGCCTGGTGAAGGCCGGTGTGCTGCCCCTGCTGACTGGCGCCATCACCCAGCATGGCCGCCACGCCGATGTAGTCAAGGAGGCCTGCTGGGCCTTGCGCATCATGACCTTTGATGATGACATCCGTGTGCCCTTCGGCCATGCCCACGACCATGCCAAGATGATTGTGCAGGAGAACAGAGGCTTGAAGGTGCTCATTGAGGCCGCTAAAGGTAGGAGCTGGGGGCCAACATGAGCCCATGAAAGTAAAATAGGCAGACAAGCTGTGGCAAGAGTGAGAGTTGGGGCCTAGGACTGCTTCCGGTATGGCTGGCTCCAGGCTCCACTTACAGTCCCACTTACGTAGCAGCCCTATTGGAAAAGTGTCTTCATGCTCCCCACTGGCTCCTGGAGAATTCCAGGCCAGTATTCATTGGCCAGGAACAGGTCCCATTCCTATCCCTGGAGCTGTTTGGGGAGGGTTCTCATTGTGTCCAACCACACAGAGGGGCAGGGGGACCTCCCCAAAGGGAAATAAGAGGAATGGGGGAGTTTGGCTGGCATTCACCAAAGCAATCTTCGATGGAGGTTTACACTTTTGATCACATTCAGCTACAAATTCTTGTGCACATCCATGTGCCTAGCTCTAGGATAACCACCGTTAGCCATCCAAGGGAGGTCACACCCTGACCCCTGGACCTTAAAGCCTCTGTCCCCACATCCATTATACCCCATCCATCACACCCACCAGAAAAGGCCTGCCTGAGCTCCAGCACACAGAAGGTGCTAGAATAGTGAGTTCCCCTTCCCTGCCTGCCCTGTGGCTCTTGCTCCATGGCCAGGCCTGTGTGTGAGATGCCAGCTCTGTCTGCCAGGGAGGTGGGCTGCCTCAGTCTCTCTTCCACACCTCCAGAGAAGCTGGAAATGGGGCCCAACCATCTTCAAAATCGGGCTGCTTTTCCGGGAGGCAGTTTGCATCTTTCCTGTTTATTTATAGGAGCTCCAAGAGCTAGGGTTTCGCTAGAGAAACAGGATATATATATACGAAGGGACTTTTTGTTTTGTTGTTGGTTTTTTTTGAAGAGACAGGGTCTCACTCTGTCACCCAGGCTGGAGTGCAGTGGCATGATCATAGCTCACTCTGACCCCAAATTCCCACGCTTGAACGATCCTCCCACCTTAGCCTCCCAAGTAGCTAGGACTACAGGCCTGTTACCACCACACCCAACTAATTTTTTTTTTTTGAGACAAAGTCTCGCTTTGTTGTCCAGGCTAGAGTGCCATGGCATCAGCCTATCTCACAGCAACCTCAAACTCCTGGGCTCAAGCGATCCTCCTGCCTCAGCCTCCCGAGTAGCTGGGACTACAGGCATGTGCCACCATGCCCAGCTAATTTTTTCTATATATATATTTTTTCAGTTGTCCAGATCATTTCTTTCTATTTTTTAGTAGAGACGGGGTCTCGCTCTTGCTCAGGCTGGTCTCAAACTCCTGACCTTGAGTGACCCACCCGCCTCGGCCTCCCAGGGTGCTAGGATTATAGGCGTGAGCCACCGTGTCCGGCCCCAACTAATTTTTTTATGTTTTGGAGAGACGAAGTCTCACTATGTTGCCCAGGCTGGTCTGTAACTCCTGACCTCAAGCGATCCTCCCTCCTTGGGCTCCCAAAGTGCTGGGATTACAGGTGTGAGCCACTGCACCCAGCCTCGAAGGGATTTTTTTGTAAGGAATAGGCTCATGTGGTTGTGGGTGGGCGAGTCTACAATGGATAGGGCAGCCCCAGGTGGAGTTTCTTCCTCAGGGAAACCTCTGTTTCCTGCTAAGCCTTCAGCTGATTGAGTGAGGTCCCTCCACATTGTTTAGGGTCATCTCTTTTACTGAAAGACAACTGGCTGTGGACACACAGACAGAACACCTCCCTGGCAGCACCCAGATGAGCACTGGGTGGCATTGCTGAAGGCCGCAGCCCAGCCAAGTGGACGCACGAACTGACCATCACGGGGCTCTGTATAAATTACGGATGTTTGCTTAGTTGGCTTCAGCGCAGGCATCTACTTCCTGGCACAGTGCCTCTAAGCTCCGTCTGTTACTCCTGTATTCAGTTTTGCCCATGTCAACCCAGTCCGTATGTTTCAGAGTTTCCTATTGCACTTAGAAAAGCCATTCCTACCCCAGGATCATAAAAATAGTCTCGATGTTTTATTTTGGTGCTATTATGGTTTTCTTTTTTTAGGTGCAACCATCAGTTGGTCTGGAATTTATTTGGGGCATGATGGAGGAGGGAGGGCACATTGTCCAGTCTTCCCCAGCAGCCAGCAGGGGGTACCGCAGGCCCAGGCAGTGCTCCCTGGTGTTCCCAGCGGCCTTCCTGGTGCAGGGGCAGAGGGCTGGACTCCCCCAGTGCAGCAGGATCCACATGAAACCCAAGGGTGCTGGGCTGGGGCTGTCCACTCTCCCCGCTCCCCCTCACCCCTGGCTGTGCACTTCCTCCCGCCCGCAGCCTTCCCTGACAACCCCGGCGTCCTCAGTGAGCTCTGCAGCACCCTGTCCCGCCTAGCTGTCCGCAACGAGTTCTGCCAGGAGATTGTCGACCTCGGGGGCCTGAGCGTCCTGGTGACCCTGCTGGCCAACTGCAATGACCACCAGGTGGGGCCCAGAGCCGTCTTTGGGTGGAAAGCCCCCTGGCCCTGTGCACTCTGCCCCGCTGGGTCCTGGCCAGCAGGCCAAGCTGTAGTCAGAACAAGCCGGCCCTGTCTGCCAAGCCCAGAACCAAAGTACAGTCTTGTCACTGACCTGTTGACAGGAACCAAAGCTGGGAGGAAAATAAACCCACTCACCCTGCCGTAGTATCCTTTTGTACCAGGAGTGGGAGGAACAGGGCTGGGGGTGTCGGCCAGCACTGGGCCCTGTCCCTGGCACATAATGCATGGGTGAGACCCCACCCTACCCTGCCTCAGTTTCCCCATCTGCAGAACAGGGTGAGGTCCTCTACTTGTCTCCTTCATTTAGCAGCCACTTATCAACCCCTTCTCCATGCACTCTGCTCAGGGCAGATAGCAAACCAACACATACCTGCTCAGGTGTGACTGCAGGAAAGGCCCCTGGGGGCACCATGGTCTTCTGCCCCCAAGCCCAGCCATGGACACCAGCCAGAGCCTGTGCAGGTGGCAGGGAGCTGAATTTGAACTGGCTTCAGCAAATGGGGGGATGATTTTGCTTGCAGTCCTGGACAGTTGGGGGTGTGGGCCTCAGTTTCCCTCCCTGTCTCTGCTCTGCCCCCCACTGGGGCGGTCAGCAGTTCCAGCAGCATCTCGTTGGCTGTCCCCAGCTCAGGTTGGTCAGTGCCACCCTCAGCCTGCAGCCGTAGCCAGGGGCCCCTATGCACTGATGCTGGCCTGAGTCACATGTCCCCTCTGTCCCTACAGGAGATGGGGGTCAGATCGCCCAAATGGCACATTGTAGACAAAGGTGGCCTGAACCACAGGCGTCTACCTCTCTTTCCTTCTCTGCGCAATGGGCAGCAACCCTGCAGTCACGCCTCACCTGTGGGTCAGACAGCACAGCAGCCCCAGACCCCTCCTCTGACCCCCACCACAGTCCAGCAACCAAGTGGCCTGTGCCCAGCACAGCACAGGAAAGGAACGCTGGCTGGGGGTGACCATGCTCTGCCTTCGTGCAGGACCTCGTGAAGCAAGTGCTGAGCGCCCTGCGTGCCATCGCAGGCAACGATGACGTGAAGGATGCTATCGTCCGTGCTGGCGGGACAGAGTCCATCGTGGCCACTATGACCCAGCACCTGGCCAGCCCCCAGGTACCCACCTTAGGGGCCACAAAGGGTGGAGGATGGCTGGAGTCCAGGCTCAGTTTACATATCTGCGTGAAGCTCTCTCCTCAGGGCCAGGAGGTGGGCAAGGTGCCCTGCGCTGGCTCTCAGATGCTGACCCTGTGTGTGCATGACCCTGGTGTCCGGGAGTTATCACCAACACCCAGCAAAGGTCTGACTAGGGCCAGTGCCCTCAGCACCCCTAAGAGCTCGGTCAATGTTTTTGTCTCCCAGCTGTCATGCTGTTATTACACATGAGCTGACAGAGACCCACTGACGGGAGGTGACAGGGTACTCACCAGGGGATGGTGGCCACAGCAGGCTGACAGGATGTGGGGTCTGTCTACTACAACTCAGCTGTCCCGTGACCAACCCCTGCAGGTGTGTGAGCAGAGCTGTGCAGCCCTGTGCGTCCTGGCCCTGCGCAAGCCAGAGAACAGCCGGGTGATCATGGAGGGCGGCGGGGCCCTGGCAGCCCTGCGGGCCATGAAGGCGCACCCACAGGAGGCCGGTGTGCAGGTGCGCAGGGGATGGATGGGGGGCAGGTAGGCAAGGGGAGGCATGTTAGCAGGTGGGGCATGCAGGCAGGGGGCAGGGCACAGCCTCTCCCTGTCCCTGTCCCTGTCTGAGCCTCGTGGGGCCTCCTTCCTTCCCATCTTCTAAACTGTGCTGAATGCTGCCTGGCGCTGTCCCCTTTCCTGTTCTTCTGCTCTTTCTGAGTTTAATCTTCTCCTTTCTTAACCATCCTACCTCCTCGGGCTGCTAGTCTGAGCTCTGGGCATGGGATGTGCCATCCTTACCTCAATGGCTGTGTGTGCCCTCCCCAAGCCCAGACTCTGCCCTGCCTCCCCCTGTCCCAGTACAGGGTCCTTAGACACACCAAGCTCGGACCCCCAGGAGCCTTTGCTCTTGCTTCTCCCTACTCTGCAACACCATCCCCTTGCCTGGCCCGTCACCTTGTGTGCTCCTGAGCACCCTGGCCAGCAGCTCCTCACTCCACACCCGCTTCTCATCTGCTCTCCACTGGTGGTGGGAGCCATGTGGGACGCTTTAAGGCAGCATCCTGCACCCACCCCCGACAGAGGCGCAGGGCACAGATGTCCACCAAACTAGTAACCTGTTGACAAATGGACCCTGTGCACAACCACCTTCTTCCCATGGCCTGGCTGTCCCCCTCCCCTAGCTCTGAGCCAGCCTTGGAGGACCTAGGGTTGCCACTTGCCAACTTGGAGGCTGAGAGTTCCACACCCATGAAATCAGTCCCAGATGCTTTCCCCCATGCCTGTTTCCTCGCCTGGGAGATAAGGGCTTTGGCTCTGCCTCCCAGGGCTGCAGAGAGGGTAAAATAGGGAGATGGGTCTAGACTGGCACAGCATAGGCACCGCTGAATGCCAGCCACAGCCATCCTCATCCTCATCTTGTTATGATAAGGACCCTGAGGTCAGAGTAGACCCCAGGCCCTACCTGCTAGCTCACAGCTGCTCTTTCTTCCAGAAACAGGCCTGCATGCTGATCCGCAACCTGGTGGCTCGCAGCCAGGCCTTCTCGCAGCCCATTCTGGAGCTGGGGGCTGAGGCTCTCATCACCCAGGCTCGAGCAGCCCACCGTGACTGTGAGGACGTAGCCAAGGCCGCCCTGCGGGACCTGGGCTGCCGTGTCGAGCTCCGAGAGCTGTGGACAGGCCAGAAGGGTGACCTGGCACCGTGACCCCAGGCCCAGCTGGGCCATGACTCTGGGTGAGTCGTATGACTCAGTGGGGAGGTCCATATTCTGCTGCTCTCCCCCGCCAGGTCTGTCCCCACCACAGCAAGAGATGTTTTCTGACAGGCCCTAGGTAAACGCCGGGGGGAGGGGAGATTCAGGAGCGGGTATCTATAAGGCAGAAAGCAACCCCTGGGCCCTGGCCTCCCCTGGGTCCAGGCCTCCCCTTGCCAGCCGGCAGCATTGACATGATTGTACTGCCCTTCCTCCCTGACCTGAGTCCCTTTCCTGCCACAAGGGGTGAAGGGCATACCCCATTGCCCACTGTCCTATCTGAAATTTGGGAGCCACTGTGGGCCAGTCTTGGAGCAGGGCAGGACATCTTGGCAGAGTTGGGATCCCTGGTGCCTGCTCCTACAAGTTCAGGCCTCTGCTCCTCATTTTTCTCACCTGTAAAATGGGTCTCAGATGCCTTGCTTAGCCGGCCAAGGGCCAGGGACCTCGGCTCGTCCATCTCCAGGTCCCAGGCCAGCCATGGTGCCTGACAATAAAAGATCATTGGATGAACGTTGGAGGGGTCTCTTCTGTAGCTTGGCTGGACGTCAGCGGTTGCGGCCAGTGGCCTTAGAGGACAGGGAGGGGCGGACATATGGGGAGGCAGGTCGCTGAGGACAGGAAAGGGGTTATATGATTGTATAGCTGGGATACGTGATCTGCTGTCACCTTCAGAGAAGCACGCTGCTGAGGCCACGCTTGGGGTCGCTGTTTCCGAGAGTGCATCCATCTTTGGGGGGCCAGAGAGCTCAGCATCCAATCCCCAATCAGCTCTGTGGCCTTGAGCAAGTGACTTAAGCTCTCTGAGCCTCAGTCTGATCCTTCTAAAATGGGGAGTGGGGCAGTGATGATCCCTCTCTGAGAGGTGATGGAGCAGGGCTGGGCACAGGAGGGACATCTGATTGTCTGGCACCCGCCCCCCGTCTGAACCTTATTTTCCCATCTGTAGGATGCATATCACCATCGCTATCCTCATGCCCACCACACCCCCCAAGTGTTCTGGGGGTCCCCAAGCAGCTGTGGCACTACAGACCCCAGCTCTCCTGCTCTGAAGTCATACTCAGAGGTCACACCACGGTCACCAGGTGGCTTGTGCCCCTTGTGTGGCCCGATTTGGTGGGGTAAGGGCAGCCTCAGGACCCCTGGTAGTGCACGAACATCAAGGGCCTCTCCTCTCTCCGACCCCCTCTCACCACTTGTCGCATGCCTCCCTGAAGCTCAGGACAGCCTGAGCTCAGTCCTTGACCTTGGCGAAAGCTCTTTCTCAGAAGGCTCCTTGTTTCTGTGGCAATTGGCTGATACAAATAGCTGGGCTGTAGGGGGGACATCACCTTGGTGTCACCTTCCTGTAGTGTCCCCATCTCCCCCACCCCCAGCGGGGATGGGTCTGCCAGCTCAGCAAGGCCAACATGAATCTGTGACCCAGTCACTGGGGACTCCCCAGGATGTGGGAGAAGGATCTGGAGCCTGCCCCAGACTGCCCTGGCTTGACTTATGGGTCAGCCACATGTGTGTGACCTTGGGCAGCCCCTGACCTCAGGCATGTGTTCCTCTGTCACGTGGCAGAGTGGGTACTACTGGCAGCCCTGTTGTTCCTGCCCCAGCCTTGCTCTCGATCTGCCCATAGCTCCCCATTGCTCGCCACGTAAAACCAAACCACACTTCACGCCCCATGGGCCCAGCATGGCCAGGCCTCTGCCCACCTCCCACCCTCATCTTCCTGACTGCCCCTCACTTGCCGTTCTAGCCACGCTGGCCTCCCCACCCCGGCACCTTTAGACAAGTGCCCCCTCCGCCTGGAGCACCCATTCCTTGGCCCTCCCATGGCTGGCTCCTCCCAGTGCCAGGTTTCAGCTCACACGGCCTCCTCAGGGAGACACCCAGCACGTCACCCGATGGCTGTCTCTGACCTCTGGCTCCATCTGGGGTCACCTCGTTTGTGTCCTCTGCTGTTTGTCTTGCCCTCACCATATGCAGGCTCTCTGCGGGCAGCTTTCTGTGCCCTTGCTGTGCTCTGGCTTCCCGGAAATAGTTGGATGCACACCTGAATAAACTGAGCCGCACACTGGGTGTTTGGAGGCGCGGCCTCTGCCAGCTGGCCCCAGTGTCCTCCCCGGGCTCCCAGCCAGCTGCAGGCTTCTTCGGGAAGGAGTAGCTTGACTTTATCTGTCCTTCCCACCTTAGCCTGGGGAAATGGGTGTTCTCAGAGGGTGCAGCTCAGAGTGTTTGGACAGCCCCAGGCTGGGTGGGGCCCCACACCCGGCTGAAGACCCCACATTTCCCTGGGGTTTGTGGCCTGGGTTTCCATTCCTGCTCAACCACCTTGGCATGTGACCTCCCCTTTGTGAGCTTGGCTTCCTCATCTGAACCCAGGTTGGGTCTGTCACTGTGCAGGGCCACAGCCCCCAACTAAGCCCGGCTCAAGAGATGCCCAGCACATGGCACCCGCTCCTCTGACAAGCAACCTTTCCTCTAAGGAGCACTCAGTGTCCTTGTTAATGATATCAGGATAGGGGCCGAGGGGGAAACCACTGCAAGGTGGCATGAGCACATTCAGGCTGTGCCTCTGCTGCTGTGCACTCTTAGTTAAGTGGCCTGACTTCTCTGGCCTTGGGAGGTGAATGAGACCACTTTGACCCCAGACATCCCCCTCCAGCCAGACATGGTCTCAGGCTCCTGGGGAAGGAATACAGTTGCCGTGTCTTTTTGAACACACATGTCTGAGGCTGGGTTATGATTCCCGTTTTCCAGATGAGAAATAGACGTGCCTGCATTTGTGCGGCTGCAGGGGTGAGATGCCAGTTCAGCCGGCCTCCACACCCCTCCTCTTTGGCCAACGTTGTTAACCTGACCTTGGACAAATGGCTTTCTGGCCTTGGATGATTAGGCCCTGACACTGTGTCAGGGTCTGGCTCACAGCCTTCTTGTCAAAAGATTCCTGGAATCCCGAGAGGTAGAGGAAACCAGAGGGCAGAGAGGCAGAGTCCTGCCCAGGGCCAGCCCGGCCGAAACAGAACTGGGATCCCGGGCACCCTAGCTGGGCTCAGACGAGGCACACATGGTGGGTGTGTCATTTGCTGTTGCCAAGGGGTATTGCCTGCCGTTGCTGGAAGGCGGTTGGGAGGTTGGCTGGTGCCAGCCTGCTAAAAAATGAACAAAAGCCAGAACCCAGCCAGCACCTCTGGCACCATCGAGAGAGGCAGCCTAGTGCTGGGCCACTGCCCGACCCTTGCCTCAGTTGGCACTGTCCCCAGGGGCACAGCGGGGCTTTCCAAGAGCTTTATTACCTCCATCCCATGGCCTGGCAGGTGGCCACTGGGAGTGGGGGCTCCTCCAGCATAGATACCTCTCTCTTGGTGTGGCAACCCATGCCCATAGTTAGTCTATGTCCATGAAGTGTTATTTACAGAGAGGAAACAGGCCCAGAGAAGAACAATATGTCACCAACATCCAGCAAGTGCTTACTGTGGACTAAGCCATTGTAAGTATTTTGCTTTCTTTTCTTCAGTGCTCCCATCAACTCTGGGAAACAGCTGGGAAACTGAGGCAGGGAGTCTGAGTCCCTTGCTGAAGGTCCTGTGGCCAGTAAGTAAAAAGGAGCAGGGATTTGAACCCAGCCCTGGGTCATTTCACCAAAAGACACTCTCCACGAGAAGCTTAGTTTTCTCATCTGCTAAGTGGGCACTGTCACCTCCACCTGGAAGTGAGGTCATGAGATAGGGTCGGGGAAAGGCCCAGCCCAGCACGGACCAGGAACCCAGTGTTTAACGGACGTAAGCTTCCTCCTCTTCTCTGGAGGTCAAAATGAGGCCGGGTCCTGGGGATTGCAGGAAAGCAAACCACAGGTGGGAGGTATATGAGAGGAGGTCCAGGTGGGAATATCAAGAGTCCAACAGTGGCCTCGGACTAGTGACTCCGACGTGAGTCAAGTCCTCGCAATTTGTAATGTTGTGGATCAAGCACTTAGCAGGGGGCTTCCTCAGCCCTGAAACGTGAGCCCTTACTAAGACCTGTCTCAGCCTTTCTCCCTCCCAGAATTCCCTGGTTCTGAACTTGATCTCCACCAACCCTAGCCTGCACCTAGAGGAAATAAGAGGTGATACATGGGAACGTCTGTAACCCTCTTGGCCCTGAAAATTAAGGGTGAGTCAGAGAACAGGGTGGGCTCAGGGGAAGGGCCAATGACTCAGCCACCCACAGGACAGCAGGTGTCTCCCTAAACTGCTGGCGTGTCTGCAAAGCAACCTCCTGATCTGCACTTCACAAAGAAGCTGAGGCTCAAAGGCCGAATGTGACCTACTAAGGGTCAAATGCCTTCCAAGAAGATTAAAGCATAGCTGGGATGTAAATTCTTCCAGGGGAGCAGCCCTAGAGAGGAAAGATCAAGGTTAAGGTACAGAAATAATTTTTTCCACTTTCCAAGTGAGGAGGTCGAGGCCTCACAAGCGCTTTGCCCAAGGTTGTGTGGTGGGCCAATGACTGGACAAAGATTCAAACCCAGGTCACTCAAGCCTCCAGTGGCTGTTCTTTGACACTCCCTTCCCAAAATGCAGGCTGCTTCTAGATTCATGTGCTGATTTAGCAAGTGAAGTGCTGTGTAACCTTGGGCAAGGAGCTTGACTTCCCTGTGCTCTGGTTTCTGTAAAAGAGGGCCAATGGCCCCTTCGACCTCATAGGATTGGGTTGTTAATTCACAAAAGGTTTAGCAGGAAGGAGGCCCAACAGGGATGTCACTGGATTCCGCGGTGGAGAAAGCTGAGACTCAAGAGAAGTCAGACACTCAGAATATCACACAGTGCGTTTGAGTAGGATTCTATTTCTTATATTCCACATCTTCACAGCACCCCGAGATGCAGAGGGAAGCCGTGAGAGTGACCTCCAGCGAGTCTCTACCCTCTACGTATCGTTTGCAGGGGATTTGCAGGGAGTAAGGCGATGGAGAATTATCCTCGAGTCCTTCAGCCGCTGTGGTCCAAGTTCACAGCCGCTTCTGCCCTGAGTTGCCAGAGGGCAGACTTCGCCAGAGGCCTCAAGGAACCCTGCGCGCCGGGCCTCCGAGGCCACCTCCAGCCGCGGTGCTCCAGGCCAAACTGCACCTTGCACGTTCCAGCCCTCCCCGTGGGCGCACCGCCCACAGCCGTTGCGACTGGTCCTGGGGCCTGTCCGTCTTCAGCTTCGCAGCCAATCTCCGTCGCCCTTCAGGATACGCCCTCCGATCCTCTCGACTCCATCCCGCCAGCCGCGCTAGCTTCCTCGTAGCCCCGCCCTTTCTCCCCAGCAATTGGCCAGCAGATCTGCCCGTTTTCTGCTGAGGCTCCAATCTTCGCCTGCCTCTAGGCTCTCGCCTCCCAGCACCTAGCACTCCTCTGGACCACGGGGGTACGGAGGGCCCCCTCCCAGTAGCCCCGCCTCTGCCCGTTAGCGATTGGTTTTAGGGGATGACCGTCTGCTTAATGCGCTCCAATCACTGAAGCCTTCACCGCTGATTGGTCAGGGAGCAGCCAATCGGGGCGTGGCGTGGACCTCTCCCGTGGCGCGCGCTGGGGGTGCGCGAGGCGGGGCCGTGGCGTCTGGAGGTGGCGGCGGCGGCAGCGGCGACGCGTCCGGGCCGGTGAGGGGGCGCGCGGGGTGCGGGGCGGCGCAGGCGTCGAGGGCCCGTGCTCGTCGGGCCGAAGTGAGGCGGGGCATGGGTCCTGTCATGGGCCCCGGGGGTGGGGGCGGACGAGGCGGGGCGTGACAGCAGGGTCGCGAGGGCAGGGAGAGGTTAAAGACCCCCATGACCCCCACACTCCACGTCTGGTGCCCTCGGGGGCTCTCACAGCCAAATCTGAGCCTCCTCACCCACAGTCCACGCACACCTGACACCATGTCTCTTCTCGTTGACATCCCAGCCATACACCCGAGACTTCTTGCTGATATTCCCCACACCCCCAGGGCCGTGTCCCCCCGCGCCCCGCACAGTCGGGTCTGACATCCTCCTCACACACCTGACACCACGCCCCCACTCATGGACACCCCCTACATCACCTGGGTTTGTCCCTGTCGAAGACATCCCCTCCCACTGTGGGGCCTACACCCCCACACACACCCCAGCCCATGACTTCTCACTCAGGGCCCCCGAGTCTCACCTGGAGGTGTTCTAGCCTCTCACAACCTTGCACATATCCAGCTTTGTGCCCCCCGCACTTCAGCAACGTGGGTCAGTTCCATCAAGTACTTCCCCTCTGCCACCTGCCGTATGCTTCGGGCAGCCCGCACCTTTCTCTCTCCCACCTGTGCTTTCTCACACGTGCAGCTGTGTGGTGCTCCCTGTGTGACAGTCCTTCCGAATCCCCCCGGGTCCTTCGACATTCACCCAAGCCTTGGTACCTCAGGATCACTGCAGCTTCCCCTCCCCAAACAAAAGGCCACCCAAGTGTTCTCTTTTAATTTCTAACAATGCTTGACAGTATACATTGATTTCTGGACCTTAGAATAATCTCGTCAGCCAGACAAAACCAGTATTATCTCCATTTTACCAGCAAAAAACCTAAAGCCACTTGAATGCTAGAGGCAGAGCCCACCCCTTCCTGGGCATTGCTGACCCTCCTCTGTAGACCTCCCCCATTTTTGCCCATCTGTTGTGTTTACCTCTGAGGGATTGGCCAGGGACGGAAAACACACTCCACCCCCCAGGCTGTTCTCAGGAGTCGTGACTGTGACTGGGTCGGGAAAGGCTTAGCTGGAAGGGACGGCCCCTCTGCTGAGCCTGTGTCTCTGGAGCCCTTGGCCAGGGTGGGGGTGGAGGCGCTGCTGGAAGAGGGCGATCAACATCTGGGGTGCCTCGGCCAGGGCCCCACCTCAGGGATCCTGCGGACGGGGGCCCTCTCTGAGAGCTCGTTGGGCCCTTGAAGCCACCAAACAGAAAGTAAGGAAACACTCTTCAGAGTGAGATGAGCTAGTGTTTCAGCTGCTTAAAGCTAATATGCAAAACCGGAGCCTAGTGTGGTGCTGGAAATAATGATTCTTCTGGAACTTTTCAAGTTCCCTGGAGTCTGATTTGCAATTGTGCAGCATAGGAGCCTGCTGGCTTTGTTGCTGAAAAGCAATAATGTGTCGTTTCCTGTAAGGCTTGTAGAGAGCCTTTTACGTCCCCACCCCACAATCTCTCCCTTCGAAGACGGTGCCAGAATGTTCCAGAGGGTCATGTCACCTTCAGCTTGTCTTATGGAAACTGAAGCCACTGGGGTTTTCTGCCCAATTTTGAAAGGGGTTATTTAACACATATATAGGCATGTATATCTGTAATTTATATGTGTATGCATGTAAGTGTGTGTTGTACACATATGCACTTATGCATATGTGCATATGTACATATACATATTTTATATGTATATATATATTGTGTGTGTATATATAAACTTTGATAAGGTAATTGATGTATATAGTAAAAAAAAAATCAAACAGTACAAAAGGGCATACAGTAAAAACCAGGCATGTACCCCATCCTCTCTGGATGCACATGCTGTTAATAATTTCTTGTGTTTTCTTCCAGAGGTAGCCTATGACTGGGGCAGCAGAGAGGGTGGATGGGGGTGGGCAAGTGTATATCCCCAACCCCTTTTAAACCACTGCTGAATTGGACTTTATTGAGCAGACATAGGGATTCTATGGCCAGTCCCTTACTCATGGCTATTTAAGCTGTTGCCTATGTTTTGCTTTGACAAACAGAGCTGCAGTGAATAGATACAGATTTCATGCATCAGCAAATACCAAATGCATAGTGAACGTGTGTGGGCTCTTCATGGAGTTTACATCTGACTACAGGGACCTCTTAGCAGTGGCCAGGTCAAAGAACATGTCCATTTAAATGGTTAACATCCCTCCTCCTCCTCCTCTCAGCTGCAGTTAAGTTGGAAAGCCTGTTTCCTCCTCTAATGCCAACTCAGTTATTACCAAGTGTTCTGGTCTGTCCGATCTGATATGTTAAAAATGGCACAAGAGATCCTTTTGAACATCACTCTGTTTGTCCTCCCCCTCCCTTAGGAGTTCTGGTTCATGGGGTAGGGATTAAACATTAGACTTGTTTCTCTTCCACAGTCAGACTAAAGTTCAAGAAATATTTGAGTCCCTCTTCTGTGAAGCTCGTCCTGGTGGCAGGGGGCAGTGCTGGCGCTGAGATTTTGGCACAAGGTACCTTGGCAAGAACAATTGGCTAAAAGAACTATTTAGCTGTTGCTGATTTTTTTTTTTCACTTGGATCTAGTCAAAGAAAGATGAGGGTATCATAAGAGATTGAGAGAAGTCAGATGTTAAATCTGTTTTGGAAACTGCGTTGAGGGTCTCTCCAGTTGTACACAGTTTCTCACTAATGGTGCCAGATGGAAGGTGTCGTCATACTGAGGTCAGGCCGCTTCCCACCTGTCATCTAGTGTTTTGTCCTTCTCTTCTATTTTGGCAGTTAGACATTTGGAGAGGGTTTTTTTTTTGTTTTTGTTTTCACAAAAATATAGGAAAAATTACCTGGGCATAGTAGCATTGCTTTTTTTTTTTTTTTTTTTTTAAAGACAGGGTCTTACTCTGTCCCTTAGGCTAGAGTGCAATGGAATGATTGTAGCTCACTGTAACCTTGAACTCCTGGACTCAAGTGACCCTCCCACCTCAGCCTCCCAAGTAGCTAGTAGCTAGGACTATAGGCATATGCCACCATGCCTGGCTAATTTTTTTTTTTTTTTTTGTAGAGACAGGGTCTTGTTATGTTGCCCAGGCTGGTCTCAAACTCCTGGCCTCAATTGATCCTCTCACCTCACCCTCCCAAAGTGCTGGGATTACAGGCGTGAGCCACCTCACCCAGCCTGCATTTTTTATTTTAAATATGAATACTACTTCATAAAAAGTATAACATGTACACATGAAAAGAAAGAAGATATAAAGAATAATAAAACTAACACTCAGCTCAAGTAGAACATTGTCCCCCAGAGGCCCCACCCTAGTCACTGTGCTATTTTTATTTTTATTCATTTATTTATCTTGAGACAGAGTCTCACTCTGTCACCCTAGGTAGAGTTCAGTGACATCATCGTAGCTCACAGCAACCTCAAAGTCCTGGGCTCAAGCCATCCTCCCACCTCAGCCTCCTGAGTAGCTGGGACTACAGGTGTGGATGACGACACCCACTAATTTTTCTATTTTTCGTAGAGATGGAGTCTCGCTCTTGCTCAGGCTGGTCTTGAACTCCTGAGCTCAAACAATCCTCCTGGCCGGGCATGGTGGCTCACGCCTGCAATCCTAGCACTCTGGGAGGCTGAGGCAGGTGGATCGCTCAAGGTCAGGAGTTCAAGACCAGCCTGAGCAAGAGCGAGACCCCGTCTCTACTAAAAATAGAAAGAAATTATCTGGACAACTAAAAAAATATATATATATAGAAAAAATTAGCCGGGCATGGTGGTGCATGCCTGTAGTCCCAGCTACTTGGGAGGCTGGGGCAGGAGGATCGCTTGAGCTTAGCAGTTGGAGGTTGCTGTGAGCTAGGCTGACGCCAGGGCAACAGAGCCAGACTCTGTCTCAAAAAAAAAAAAAAAAAACAATCCTCCTGCCTCAGCCTCCCAAAGTGGTAGGATTACAGGCATAAGCCACCACACCCAGCCAACTGTGCTATTTTTAAAATAGACTCGTCAACATTTGTTTTCTTCACTGAGCACCTTTTGCTCCAACTGTCTTGGGCTGAGTGCTCAGATTCCAGGGGCTTGACAAAGTTCTACAGAAGCCAAATTTTCTACTGGCGACCCTGCCAGCAAGACGGCCTGCAGTCCCGGGAGGGGGATGATGGCCTCAAGGCCATGAGCAAGTCACTAGCCAAGGGACCAGCCAGCACACAGAAGCTTTGTCTCAGATTCCTTCTGTATTTGTTTCCTGTGGCTGCCATAACAAATTATCACAAACCTGGTGGTTTAAAAAACAAAAAATTTATTATTAGTGTGGAGGCCTGAAGTCTCAAATCAAGGTGTCAGTAGGTTGGTTCCTTCTGAGGCTCTTGGGGAGGATCCGTCCCAGGCCTCTCTCCTGGCTTCTGGTGGTTGCTGGAGATCTTTGGTGTTCCTTGGCTTGTGGCCCCATCACTCCAATCTCTGCCTTCGTATTTGCATGGCCTCCTTTCTGTTGCATGTCTCTATGTCCTCTCCTTTAGAGACAGGGCCTTGCAGTGTTGCCCAGGCTGGAGTGCAGTGGCACAGATGCAGTCATAGCACACTACAGCCTTGAACACCTGTGCTCAAGTGATCCTCCCACCCGGCCTCTCCTCTGTAGCTGGTACTACAGGCGTGCACCACTACACTTAGCTCTCCTCTTATAAGGATACTAGTCACTGGATTTAGGGCCCACCCTAAATCTCAGGATGAGTTCACCCCAAGATCCTCAACTAATTACAGCGGCAAAGACCCCATTTCCAAATAAGGCCACATTCTGAGGTTCCAGGTAGACATGAATTCGGGATGACACCATTCAGGCCCTACACTTGCTGGTCTAGCATTTCCGTCATAACTTTATTCAGGGACGCACTTGTCTTCCAGGTGCCTCTACTGTTTCAGGAAGAAGAGGCCACTAGAGTGGGAGCACATTACTCAGCCCCTCCAGATGGCCCATGTGGGCATCCTGTGCCCTGGCTCACCCACCTGCCTCCCTTTTGGAAGGTGGAGGCATCTGCTCAGAGCTAGCACTGACCCGGATTAGTGAGTGTGCACATCGTAATTTCTCTTTCTGCTACCCCTTGGCACGTGCTTTCTGGGTTGTGAGCTTGGTCCTGTGATTATGCTTCTGTTTACACCAGGGTACAGAAGGGTGGGGGACATGGACACACATCAGACCATCACCAAGTGCACTGTATTGGTCAGTCCTGAGAAAAGACCGGGGGTGCTGTGGTCTGATTCTGGGGGCCAAGGCAGGCTCCAGGAGATCCAAGGCTAACATGGAATTAACTATTAATAGACAGCAGAGGGTTTTGAGCAGAGGACACACTGTGGAACCCAAGAGAAGGCCGTTGGGCTGGGGAACATGAGAGAGGTTCCAGGGACCTGGTCCACAGTGCTGGTACAAAGCCCACAGAGAGGGGCTCACACCAAGGTGGCTGTGGGCAAGGCACGGTCAGCAGACCTGAGCTCAAAGCCTGTGATGGGGACCCACCTGACAAGTACTTGTGAGGCTTCCAAAATAAAATGTCCCAACACAGAGCAAAACTTCTGACAGATGACAAAGCTGTTGCTCCATCTCCAGGCCATATGCCTTTGCCTTCAGTTGAGTCCAAAAAGTGAATATGTACATTTCAATCAAGTCTGAATTACAGCACTGGCCCAAGACCCACCTGCTCCACAGTATTTTTTAGTGCCTCATCCTCATACTGCCTAAAGGGCAGGTTCCCAAACTCCACCCTCTGGCAGTCCTGACTTACTGAGTCTACAGTGGGGCTCAGGAGTCCTGCACAAATGTCCCTGCAGATTCCTGGGGCAGGTGGTCCTAGAAACACCTGGAAGAATGGCTCAGCTCTAGGGGAACAAGCAAGATCCTGCCCTTCTCCTGCTGTGGGCAAGTCCCTTCCTTTGTAGGGTTGTCTCCTCACAGGGCCACTGTGCCAGGGTAAGGGGATGGGGTGGCAAGCCCCACTTCTAGCATGATCAGTGGGCACGAACTTTGGCCAACCAGGCCTTAGCAAGGTGGCTGGTTTCGCTCAAAGAAGGTGGGGCAGCCTTGGGCTAGGGAAAGGGCACGTTTGAACCAGGCCTTGAAGAACGGGTTTGGGGTCAGAAGGTGTCCCCAGGCAAGAGAAGAAGGCTGCAAGGCAAGATAGGCGTGTGTTTGGGGGCTTCAAGCAGCACCATTTGCCCAGAGCTCGTGGGTCAGAGCTAGGCGACGGTGAACCTTGAATGTGAGAGTCAAAATCGGCACTTTCCCTCACACAAAACGGCAGCGATGGCATTCATGGTGTGCTTGGTAGGCAGGAGGTGCTTTTACACGATGCCTCTTTGATGAGCAGTGGGACAATACCATCCAAGTTTTGTTTCACACTTTGGGGAGATTAACCTGGAGAGGGGAGGGGCGAGGGATGGATGTCCAGGGACGCAGGCTGAATGAGGGTCTCCAGGTAGTGAAGGGCAGCTGGAGAAGGGTGTGGAAACATCTCAAAGGCACTCTCAGTAGGGCTGGGTAGTGTTAAATGGGATTCATCGCAGCCCCGTCTGATTCCTTATTAGGGAGGAGGACACTTACCAACACCTGTCACCCACTTGAGTGGCACCCACCTGAGAAGATAGGGATAGATGAGGAAACTGAGGCACAGGGAGGTTTAGTGACACATCCAAGGTCATGTGCTGGACCCCATCTTCCCACAGCACTGGTGTGTCGTGGCAGGGAGCAGAGAGGGATTGAAGAGACACATTCGTGCTTCTGTGGAGAGGCTGCCTGGAGGGCAGGAAGATGGGACAGCAAAAGGCAAAAGCACTTGTCTGCAGGTGTCGAACCTCTGGCTTCTTGCTAGACATGGACACCAAGTGTGACCCAGGCCCTTGCCTTCCAGGGACCCTCAGGCTAGTGGGAGAGGCAGATGGAAGTGGCACTGCACAGTGCAGCAGGGAACCGTGGAGTGCTCAGTGCAGGGCAGAGCAGCTAACTTTGGGCAAGGTAAGGCCATGATATTTCGGAGGGCTTTGAAGGATGCAGAGGAGTTTGCCAGCATGACAGAGTACAGCCAAAAGCAGAACTTGGCATGTCCAGGGAATTAATTCACTCATCCAACAAATAACTATTGAAGACCAACCATGTGCAGAGTGCTGTGCTGGGCTCCGTGTGGCAGGAACTGGGCTTTCAGAGTGAGTCCCAGTCACTGAAGTGCACCCTCTTAGTGGAGGGATGTGAGTGCCACTCAGTGCCGTGGTTTGTTTTAGATCTCATCTAAGGGCCTCTGGTGACAGGTGTGGGCAGCACTGTCTGCAAGGGTAGAGGACAGTGATTGACCATAGAATTATTTGGATCTTTCAGGACATGACTGTCTGTGTGTTTAACCCATAGAGACTGCCACAAGAGGGGCAGTGACCAGAGTTTGTCTGAGAGGCACACAGAAGCAAAGGCAGCTCCCCACGTGCAGAGCAGCCAGTCCTGTCAGGGTGAACAGGAGCGGCCATTATGTAAGCTGCACCCAGATCCCGCAGGCAGAAGTTAATGCCTATTAACTAGAAAAGAAAACAGCCTTTATCGACGGGCAGATAGGGTGTTAATTGGCTTTCGTTTACCGAGCGATTACAGCATCCATTTCACGGCTGCTTATAACCTCCATCCACTGAGAAACCGCCCTTCTGTCTGTGGGAATATTCCGCACCCCACGGGGTGGAGCTGGCAGCTGTCCAGGCCCCGCCACACACCAGCGTACGCGGGGTCCTGTCTCGTGGCTGGGCGGGGCGCCCCCGAGGGAGCGGGGTGAGTGTGCGGGTGCGTGTGTGTGCATGGATGGGGACGGCCTGCGCACGAGGGGTTTATAGCATGCTTGGCGCGCACCCTGGACTGGAAATTGCCCTGTGCGGAGCAGAAGCAGCCTTTCCTGCCCCTGCCCAGTGCTGCTATTGCTCTGGAGGTTTTTATGCCAGAGGTGGTGGCATCAAGGGTTACCTAAGATCCCACGTCCTGGTTCGCGTTTCCTGGATGATGCTGTTCAGTAAGTCATATTCACCATGGCCGCCGGCTGCCTCGCGTTGCTTTCTGTTTGACAAGTAGAAAGATGCCTGAACAGAAGTAGCCTGTGAAAAGGTAAATGTTTGTTATTTGGGGTGGTCTTCAAATGCCACCCCGCGCCTGGCCTCTGGCTCTCCCCCTAACTCAAGTGAGGTGGTTCCCTCCCTGGCACCCAAATTCCAGTTCAGAAAGCACCGATGCTCTAGGTACTTGTGAAAGGTACCCAGAGAGAGCGCAGTAAGGCTGGGCCTCCTGGGGCCACGGGATGCTGTCACCCGTGGTTGGAAATACGATACAGGGCTGGCGGGGTATAAGGGAAATAGGAACCCCAGCATGGCGGATGAGCCAGGACTCTGAGAGGTGCAAGTGGCAGAAACCCAACCCACACCGGCTGAACTGGAGCCGTGCTTCTCCGGCTCTGGAACAGCAAAGTCCGTGTGCTTCCAGCACCATCGGGTTCCAGACTCCCCCTGCCTACAGGTATAGCCCTGCTGGCCTTGCTCTGCCCCCAGTTCTGTGTCGCCTCTGCCCTGGAACCTCACACCTCACCCACTTCCCTCCCCTGAAGAAAGAGGACTTCTCTGGCATGGTGGTTCCCTCAAAAGTCCCTGGTCTCAGTCTTTGGGTCCAGCACCCTGAACCCAGGGGAGTGTGAGCTCTCATTACCTGACCAGGGTCACCTTAGTGTTGAGGGTAGGGTCAGCCCCACTTTCTCCATGGTAACAGAAAGTGAGTGGTGGTTGCTGTCCTCAGAAGGGGACCGCTGTGCTAGGGACTTCCTTCCGGGCTTAAATGTCTCCTAGGGACTTTCATTCAATTGCTAAAATTACCAGTAGGTGTTCTCCACAGGTGGGGAGCTGAGCCTGTCCCCTTCCAGTCCCCTGTGCCTGGGCTACCTCAGGCTTGGGTCAGTTGGCCTGGGAGGAGCTGAGCAAGGTTTTTTTGTTTGGTTTTATTTTCACTGTTTGAACTTTTTTTCTTACTTTCTTTCCTTTTTTTTTTTTTTTTTTTGTAGAGATAGAGTCTCACTGTGTTGCCCAGGCTGGTTTCAAACTCCTAGGCTCAAGTGATCCTCCCACCTCAGCCTCCCAAAGTGCTGGGATAAAAGGCATGAGTCACCGCGCCCAGCCTGTTTACACATATTTTATTGAGGCATAACTTACGTGCAGTAAAGTGAGTGAACCCTAAGCGTGCAGCTCAGTGAGTTATTGCATCCGTCTTTGTCCACGTAACCAGCTCAAGGCGCAGAGACTTCAGGGCCCCCATTGGCTCCTTCGTGCCCCTTCCCTGATGTACCCCTCCCTCCAAAGATAACCACCATTCTGATCACCACAGATGTGCTTTGAATCTTGTGCTTGAATTTTTTAAATTGTGGTAAAATACACATAACATAAAATTTACCATTTTAGCCATTTTTAAGTGTTCAGTTCAGTGTCATTAAGTACATTCACACTGTTGTGCAACCCTCACCACCATCCCTCTCCAGAACTCTTTGATCTTGCAAAAGTGAAACTCTGTCCCCATTAAACACTGACTGCCTGTTGCCCCTCCCCCAGCCGCTGGCAACACCACTCTACTTTGTCTCTATGAACTTGACTGCTACAGGGACCTCATCTTTGTAGGATCATATGTCCTTTTGTGACTGGCTTATTTCACTTAGCATAATGTCCTCAAGGCTCTTCCATATGGTAGCAGGTGTCAGAATTCGCATGCATACACCACATTTTGTTTACTGTGCTTGAATTTTGTGTAGGCAGAATCATTCGGTACATGGTGTTTTGTGTCCAGCTTCTATCTCCTCACTGTTAGGTCTGTGAGATCCATCCATGGTGTTGCACGTAGTAGCAGTTTTTTGGCGTTGTCATGTAGTGTCCCATTATGAGATATACCACATGCATGTTCCTGCAGGTGGTCACTGGGGCCGTGTCAGCGGAGTGTGCTCATTGTCCCCATGATATCCTGCTGGGCAGGTCTTCAAAGCTCCCAGGGACCCAACGTGGCTCTACGGCTGCATATGGGGAGGCAGGAGGGAGAGGCCTCCACGGGAGACTTTAGTGGTTTAAAGTGAACAATTCAGTGGCATTTAGTGTAACATACTGTTGCGCAACCACCACCTCTGTCTAGTTCCAGAACATTTTCATCACCCAAAAGGAGACCCCGTCCCCATCAGCAGTCACTCCCCATCTCCCTCCCCCAGCCCCTGGCAGCCACTAATCTGCTTCCTGTCCTGTGGATTTGCCTTTTCTGGACATTTCGTATAGATGGAGTCACACACTGTTGTTACAGCTGGCCTTTTGTGACCGGCTTCAAGTTTCAGTCAGCAGCATGTTTTTGAGGTTCACCCATGTCGTAGCAGGTGTCAGTGCTTCATTTCTTTCTTTCTTTGTTTTTTTTTTTTTGAGACAGAGTCTCACTCTGTTGCCCAGGCTAGAGTGAGTGCTGTGGCATCAGCCTAGCTCACAGCAACCTCAAACTCCTGGGCTCAGGAGATCCTACTGCCTCAGCCTCCCGAGTAGCTGGAACTACAGGCATGCGCCACCATGCACGGCTAATTTTTTTTATATATAATATTTTTAGTTTTCCAGATCATTTCTTTCTATTTTTTAGTAGAGACGGGGTCTCACTCTTGGTGCTGGTCTTGAACTCCTGACCTTGAGCGATCCACCCACCTCGGCCTCCCAGAGTGCTAGGATTACAGGCGTGAGCCACCGCGCCCGGCTCTTTCTTTGTTTTTGAGACAGAGTCTCACTCTGTTGCCGGGGCTAGAGTGCCATGGCGTCAGCCTAGCTCACAGCAGCCTCAAACTCCTGGGTTCAAGCCATCCTCCTACCTCAGCCTCCCAGAGTGCTAAGATTACAGGCGTGAGCCACCTTGCCAGGCCCCTTTCTTTTTAATGGTTTTATTTGAGAGCCAATAGGTGGTCCTTAAGGCCCCCCTTTCCAGGACAGTCACCCCAAGTGTCAAGACCAGAGGCTTTCAGGACCTCCTGCCCCGCCCTCTCCAGTGGCATCATTCCTCCTCTTTTGGGGCTTCTCACACCTCATGAGCTGAGTGTGTGAGCCAAGATGTGACTTGGCAAGCCCCTCGGTGCCCGCAGCACAAGGAGCGAGTGTCGCGGGAGCAGTGAGGATGTGGAGCAGAGGTGCGGTCCCTGCAGCCTGAGCAGGGGGCAGAGAGCCCCTCCCCTGCACACCCCCCACCCTGCTGCCCCTGCATGTACTCTCCCACCCCCTGCACACACCACCCTGCATCCCACCGCCCCCGCACATCCCGCCTTCCCTCTGCATCTGCACAGTCAGGTCTCGGGCCCACAGATGCATTGACACCTGTCCTTAAGGTGCGTCTGGTTCAGCCTTTCCAGCTGCCTGAGTGTTCTGGGCGAGATTGATCATCCACACAGTCTCCATCCACCTTCCCTCCCCAAACCCAGTCCTCCACGTTGGCGGTGGATGTGGAGCGTCACGAGCATTTGGGTTTAACCCAGGGCGTGAAGCGAAGGGCACGAGGCCACCCCAATAGAAATCAACGACTGAAAACAGAGACATGGAGAAGGAGAGACAGGTGTTCCTGGGGAAGAATTCCAAGTCCTGTGCATTGGTCCTCCTCCCTCTGGGAAGTGGAGCTTAACCCACCCCTCACTGGGCTGGCTCCAAAGGGCAGACTAGGGAATGGGAAGTCCCTTGACAGGGGTGGCCTGGCTGCGCCACCTCACCCAAGGGGTCCAGGTGGGTCCTAGGAAAAGTGGTGTGCTGTCGGGGACCCCCATGTGCTGTAAAGAGGAGGGTACCTCTGCTCTGTACTCCCCCTAAGATCCCATAATCCCAGGCTAATCATGAGAAAACACATTAGACAAACGCAGCTGGGAGCAGGACATGGGCCAGTCCTCCCCAAAGCCACCAAGGTCGTGGGCAACCAGGCAAGACCGAGGAGTTGTCACAGACCAGTGAGGACTGGAGAGTAACTGGTAAAAGCCAAAGGAAGCCCGGAGCTCTGTTGACAGTCATGATGGAATCACAGTAATGACAGTCACACCAACCAGGTCAGTCCAGGCCACCTGCTGGAGCCCCCTTCACTGCTGACACCTCGAGGGTCCACCTCCCTCTGTGGAGTCAGTGTTCTGAGATCTGCAGGCAATGACAGACTCCTGATGGGGGGCTTAAGAGGCCCCTACTTTTTAATTATTTCATCAGATACCGCCCGCCATACGTCTCCATACCTAATTCACTAATTCGCCACTGCTGGGGAACCAGAGCCTGAAAGACGCCGAGGAACATTCCACTGCAGGCCCTGTGTCCAGAATGTGGGGTGAAGGTGGTGGCTGGGGCCCGAGCCAGCTCCGGGCTCTTCCCAGTCGGATGTCCAGTTGGTTTTCAGACCAGGCTTCTGCCAGCCCATTCTGTGTCTGGCGACGCTGAGCCCGGCAGCCCCAGCTAGTGTCTCCTGGTCTGCTGTTCTCTTCCTTGCACGTGACGTCTGGTCTCCTCCTGAGCCTCATTATCTTAGGCTGAGCCCAGGATATGAGATTTTTTTTTTAATCATGCAAGGCCCAGGATATCATCTTCTCTCAGACATGATTTCCACTGGCCTCTCCCAGGCTCTCGGGAACCAGCAGGCCGGGGCCGGCATCTTCCACGTTCAGAGCTGGAGGTTCCCCAGCCCCTAGACACCACGGGTTGCAGTTCCTCGGGGCTGGCTTTCTCTGCCACCTTCCTTCTACCAGGCAGCCCTTTGGCACGAGTCCACGGTGGGGACTGGTTAACCAGAGTCCTCACCTCTGTGGTCTGGACTCTGACTTCTGTCCCCTCCCTTGATTCTGCCAAATGCTTGGGTCAGCTCTTCTAGGCTCACATCCTGGGACAGAGTCTCCCTGAGCACTGGACCCAGCCCCCAGGGTTCCTGGCCCCCCAGATCTCAGCCCAGGAGTCCGAGTCATCCATTTGGCTCTGAAGTTCGTGTTCCGGCAGCTTTTGGAGTTGCTGTCTTGAGTTTGGCCAGACTCTTGCCCTCTGCATCCCCGTAACTGGCTGTTCCTTTGGGTTGAGGAAAGCCTTAATTAAGGGGCACATTGCTCTCTAGGAGAGACATCCAGGTGAAATGATGTTGAAACTGGCCTTGGTGGCCGTGGTCTGCCTGAGGGGGGCCAGGGCTCCATGGAGAAGGGCCTGGCCAGTGGCTTTGGAGTCTGCACCAGGTCCTGAGTGCCCTCTGCCCCTGGACTGAGCCAGGCTTCGCCGGGTCTCATCCGTAAAGTGGGAGGCAGCAACTCACCAGGAGGGATAAAGGAGCAACTATGGCACCCCGTCATTAGTGGGGTGATTGTCACCCTTATCCTCAGCCCAGCCGGGCCAGCACTAGCCAAGTGACCTTGGCCTCAGGCAAGCGCCCAAGCTGCCTTGGCTTCCCCAGCTGTAAAGCAGAACTGAGACTCCTCAGGTAAGGCTGGGCAGATTCGCGCACTCGGGCAAAGGGATGTCATAATCAATAGTTGCTGTGCGTTGAGCGATGCACACGTATTCACCCCCTTCTCCCCTCCACAGGCAGAGGCAGGGACAGACCCACCCAGTGAAGGAAAGCCTTTGCCTCAGGCTCCGCAGCTCCTTGACCCCAGGGAGCTGCAGAGGTCGCGGGTCAGAGTTCCGTGGTCACATAGAGTCTGGCCGCTGTCCCCGTGTCCGTTCTGCCTCATACCCGGGGACATTTTTGGGGCACCATTCCAGACTACACCCTAGCACTGCACACAAATCCGATCCCCCCTTTGATGAAGTGGCACCTGTTCCTTCTGCACCACCCGAAACAAAGCAGGTGCTCCCTTTAGAGGGAGCTCAACTTACACTCTGAATTTGAGGAATGTGCAGTTGAACTTTCCAATAGCTTCTGTCCTGGAGCGAGAGCCCTGAGCGGTGTGCTCAGCCAGTGGCTGCCAGGGTGTCCCTCACGGTAAATATTGACAGGAATACCTTCGCGGACACAAAGCCGTAGCCGGTCCCAGGATATTCACGAGCTGCAGATGGAGGCTGGGGCACTGAGAGTGACCTCTGGTTTCCCCAGGGAGACCGGACCCTGGAATGTGGGGACAGACAGATGGGCTCCCAGGCTGAATGCCAGGGATCCCCCGGTGGACAATGTCACCGCACACAGGACAGGGTGCGTGGCCCTTGGGCAGGGTCTGCGTGGTGCACACAGTGGCACGGTGGTCTAGGATTCTAACAAAGGAGCGGAGGAGAAGAGGCGTTGCCGCAGGAACGTCCGCTCCACTGGGGTCACTGGGGCGAGAACAGGGGTCAGCGCTCTGCAATCTCCTTCGGCTCTTTCCAAATATCGTTTTTTTAGGAGCAAACTTGTACAACTGGCCTAATCTAGTGTTCTGCCCCACCCCTGCACCCAGATCCCGCTTTATATAAACACATCTTTGAGCTGGCGAGTGAGTTACATTTTCAGAAGGCGAAGTGTGGCCAACAGTCCACGTCTCCCCGCAGTCGACGCCTGGGAAGTACCGTCGAGTGTCACCGTCTCCTAAAAGTCAAGGGCAGTTATGCGCCTTCTTGTTTGCTAAGCAGCAAAGGTGCCACCACCCAACACAAGGCTGCCCATGCCGGGGAGGAGAACTATCTTTCCCTCGCCCGTCTCAGGGCCGTGGCTGAGGCCCCGTGACGAAAGACAGATGAACACGAGCACAGCACACGTTTATTTAACGCAAGCTCCACATGACACGAGAGCCTTCACAAGGAAAGGAGACCCCGGGACCGGGTAAACCTGAGCATCTTCGTTTAGGTCCGACTGAGAGTGGACAGAGGGTCTGACGGTCATAAACTGGGGGGCTTGGCATGGCCTGTTTGCTCTTCCTTTCCTCCAGGTATAGGGCAGGCGCCGCTCACCTGAGGCTCTCATCACCGGCTTCAGGGGAGAAGGGGGAGGGAAAGGTGGCAGTGGCCTTCCTGATTCTGCTGTTTTCCCAAAGGCCAAAGTGCCATAGCATGGGATAGCATGTCCCGAACCCCATTCTGCGTTCTTGCCTTGGTCCCCAGGGCCAAGGCTGTGACTTGGTGGCCAGGTTGCTTTTCCCTCTTGCTTTCCTGAGCCTCAGCAAACATGAGTCACTCTTGACCACAGACAGCATCTTTCTGCTGTGACAAGAAACCTGAGGTGTGACTCCTGGGCTGGTTTCCACCGAATTCCTGGGAGACCTTCTCCCCACTCCCAGTTCTGCAGTCTGCCCCACCCCATTCTAGAATTCACTTCGTAGTTGTCTTTTCTAACAAATTCATCTAAAGGACATTTTATACCACTGCCTTGAAAGTAACTTCAGTACTGCCAGCAGCAAAGGAAGGTTGGGAAGAAACAAGGTACAGTGGAAACAAAAGGATTTTAGGAAACCCCGGGCTCTCTTGCTCTGGAGAGAGGGAGGGCCGCAGGTGGTCGTGGGGCCGGGACTCCCTCCTTGGTGTCTCCTGCCGCCAGAGCTCTGGAGGGGGTTGGAACCAGAGCAGGCGGCTCTTCCACGATGGGACTGCAAGTACCAGCTGCGGTCACCCATCCCAGCTCTGGCCTCGTCCTCAGCCTTCCCCTCTGCGTCTGTGTCTCCTCTTCTGTCTCCTAAGAGGACAGCAGTCATTGTACTCAGGGCCCACCCTAACCCAGGACGTTCTCATCTAGAGATTTTGCCTTAATGACATCCACAAAGACCCTTTTTCCAAAAAGTGTCACATTCACAGGTTCCAGATGGACAGATCTTTTGGGTGCCACCATTCAGCCCCCTCTGGGCACCTGCCCCTGCCTTGCCCCAGCACCTTGTCACCCACAGGGCCCAGCACCTGGCCCAGCACACTCGTGTAGTGCTGGGCAGTGTGTGCAGTGACTTCGTCCACGTCCACGGGCACCACACCGAGGCCTGTCCGCGCTGTCCGTGCAGTTCCCACAGCAGGCTCTCACCCCAGCGGGCGACTGAGCGAAGGATTGTCCTTGGGCACCATCACGAGCAGCCCAGCTAGCGGCCGTTCACAGGGGAGGGAGAGTCTGAGGCCTCGCTGCCAGTTTGGGGAAACCGTTCATCACAAAACCTGAGGGGCTCTGAGCAGGAGTCCGCGGCGTGGGGGAGCGCACTCGGCCCCGGCACCTCACCCACACGGCACGTGTCCACACTCAACGTGCCCAGGCCGCCTGACCTGGCCCCTCGCTTCTCAGACTGCCTTAGAGAGGCCGTGCTGCACTCGCTGAGTGCCAGGGTCCTGGGGTCGGGGGTGCCACTGAGCAACAGTCTGACACCACTGATGTCCGTCGGGGATGGGGTGGGTGAAGCAAACACGCAGTGAATCCCACGGGCTGACGATCAAAGGAAAGAGGCTTGGAAAGGTGTCTGGGGCCCGGTTTCTGTTTGTTCACTTTAGAGTGGTTTTAGATTTACAGAAAAATCACCAAGGTCGTGCGTACAGAGTTCCCCTGCAGCCCACACCTCCAGCGTCCCGTCTCCATGACCTCACAGTGGTGTGGCGCACCTGCCACCGTCCACGCTCTGTTCAGATTGCCTCCATTTTTCCTGAATGTCCTTTTTGTGTCCCAGGATCCCACGTGACATTTAGGCATCACGTCTCCTTAGGCCCCTCTAGGCTGAGACACTGTCGCAGACTCGGACATTCCGCGTGTTTGATGACCTTCACGGCGTTTCGAGGGGTAGCGGTCAGGCGTTCTGCAGGATGCACCCCCATCGGGATGTGTCCATGTTTCTCTCTGTCAGACGGGGTGACGGATCTGGGGAAGGAAGACCACAGGCCTCTGAAGTGCCCTTCTGGTCACATCATGTCAAAGGAGCACACTGTCCACGTGCCTGCGCACAGCTAATATTGACCTGGATCCCCCGGGCGAGGTGGTATCTGTCAGGTTCCGCCACTTTGGGAGGAAGTCACGGTGTGCAGCCCACGTGTAAGGGGTGGGCAGTCACATCCGCCTCCCGCTGGGCTGAGTTGAGTCGCTGCCTACATTATTTGGGATTCCTCTGTGTGGGAGATCTGTCTCTTCTCCCCGTTTACTCATGTCCTCAGTCATTTATTTATATCAGTGTGGACTCACAGATGTTTATTTTATACTTACGGTTACAGTCACAACTGCTTTATTTGTTTTGTTGCTCAAACTGTTCTGGCTTTGGCCATTGGGAGCTCTTTCCGTCGGCTCCTGTGACCCTTGTCATGCCCCCTCGGTTTTGGTTTCCATTTTTGAGCACATCCTAACTGCCTGGCACCTCAAGGTGCTCCAAGTTCATCCTCCCTTTCCTGCCCCATCTTGGAAGCAGCTGCTGCTCCCAGCGCCAGGGCACGGGCCCGTTTTCAGTAGGAAAGAGTCGGCCGCAGACAGCTGGGATAGCAGAATCCTGGTTGTGCTTTCTGCAACGTTACTCGCCGCGCTGAGGCCTGTTCTGGGGGCCTCTGTGTCATTCGCACTGTTTTGCAGTAACATGTTAATTTATTGGGTAATTTTAGAGCGTGAGAACCAAGGCCTCACAGAACACCCAGCGCACGCTGGCATCTCGGTAGAACTAGGTCCTTCATCCTTTCTTCCTTCTGGGCCCCTCTGGCCTGGACAGTAGGACCGTCCCCACAGTTTGCTGAGTTTGTGGTGTGTTTCTACAGGGAGGTTCAGCATAGGTTTCCACAGAGGACTCCTATTAGGGCCCCTGACTGTAAGCTTTCCTGCAAAGAGCAGGCAGCTGTGCTGTAGGAAGATTAATTTTCTGAAAGTATTTCAGTGGACAGAGACTCTGAGGTCCAAGGTGACACAGGCCCACTGCACGTTTCGCCTGGTGGTGGTGCTGGCCCTGAGCAGCTCTGGCCTCCACACCCCAGCCATGCCGGCCCTGCAGCACATTTCTACCTCCTGCTGTGTGACCTTGGCTGGCTGCTTAACCTCTCTGAACCCATCTGCTCTGCTGGTACCAGATTTAAAAAAAAAAACAGACTGTTTTTGATGAGCTGACAAGAAAGCCTTTTGTAAATGATTAAGCAATCCACCTGGGAGAGTGGCCTCCGAACTCATCTGAGGGCATCCTTCCCCCTGCAGGAGGCAGGACAGGAGAAGGCTGGTGCACTGGCCTTGGGCATTCTGGTCCTGGTTTTGGGGACTCGTGGAGGAGTCACAGGCCTGAGCCTGCTGGCGGAACGGGGCAGCCGCCGTCTGTGAGGGTCTTGCAGTATCTCACCTGCCCCTCTCGCTCCCCCAGGACCGAGTCTCCCGCTGACCCGAGCAGGCCTGGTATGGGTAATGGTGTGAAGGAAGGCTCGGTGCATTTGCGTGAGGATGCCGAGGCCGTGCTGTCCTCGCCCGTCTCATCAAAGGCAAGTACCCCCTGGCCTCCGGGGATGGGTGTTCTCCCAGGGTCCCTCCTGTCCTAGTTGGCCCCCCACCCCCAGCCTCTGGGCCCCATTGCTCCCTCTCCTGTACTCCCCGAGCCATGTGACGCGCCCACCTCCATCTCAGTCCACCCGACTGAGGGCGGAGCAGCGGCAGGAGCAGCCTCTGTCTGCTCCACAAGGTTGTGGGGTGGAAGACGCCACGTCTCTGCCACTGAGAGCGCCATTTATGACACGAATCCAGCCAGCCCAGCCACCTGGCAAGAAGCCAAAACCACGCCTGACATGGCTTGGAGGCTGGGTTGTCAGAAGGCGTCCTGGATCCCCCTTTCCTCCCTCAGATCGCTGAATACTAAAGAATGAGCCGAACTCAGGGATGGTCCTGGAGGGTGGGTGCACTCAGGGTTTGCTCCACGTGATGAAGTTCATCTCTGACGTCCACACTTCAGCTGAAGAAAAGATATTCCCTCTTAAATCTGGTCAGCCCTGTCGCTGTTCACTGTAGACGCTGGAGCCTTCACTGCCCCCTAAGTCCTCCCAGCTGAGCCTGAAACACCCAGACCAACGCAACCCTGCGTAGGAACCAAACCTCATTCCCAGAGCCCAGCTCAGGTGCCAGCACAAGCAGCTCTCAAAGTCCACTGGGTCAAAGGCTGAGGTGACGTCATCTTTCAGGCCTCCTGACCTTTCCCCAAATTGCAGATGACACCAAGGAGCACCAGGAGGGCGGGAGGACTCGTTTGCCAGGGTCACTATCAGGTGGCTGAGGCAAAGGACAGGCACGAAGTTCAGTGAACTTCCCAACAGAGCAGGAAGAACACCTGGGTCAGGTGTGGTGGCTCACACCTGTAATCCCAGCCTGGGAGGCTGAGGCAGGAGGATTGCTTGAGCCCAGGAGTTCAAGGCTGCAGTGAGCTATGATCGGTTGGACCACTGCATTCCAGCCTGGGTGACAGAGCAAGATGCTGTCTCTGGGGGTGGAAAAAAAGAAAAAGAACACCTGGATATGGCTGTCCCTGGGCACATCAGTGAGAGGGGTGTGCGGGGTGGATCCCACCAGTGGACAAGCTCAAGGCTGTGGTTACTGCAGAACCACCCTGGAAGTGCCCCGGTGCCAGTCATTCGCCAGACACCATACACAAGTGCCCATCTTCCTCTGTGCTGATCAACCATGACGACATCGATCTTGGTCCGCTTGACCAGCCCCATGGTGGGGAGGGTCACACTCTATAAAGTCACTTCTTTGGTTAAGAGGCTGAGCATCTTCTCACGGTGTTTACAGCCAACATGGATCCCACCTGTGGTTCCCCCACTTTTTATGTGTCAGCGCCTGTGCCTGGTTCTTCATGTGCGGGACCTCTCCATTTGACCGATACTTTGAAACTTCGACCCTTTGGTGGTGCCCATGCCGAGCTCTTTGGACAACACGCTTTAGTATTCATCAACGAGGGGCTGGAAGTGTCGGGCAAAGGCGGCGGCCTCTGCTGAGCAGGTCTCCAAGGGAGGCTGGCAGCTGCCTCCAGAGCTGCAGTTTGTGGATGTGTGTTCCTGATACAAAGAGTTGGTATAATTTTGGGAACCACAAACTTTTGTAACCAGCCTGAGCAACATAGTGAGACCCCAACCCTACAAAATGTAAAAAGTTAGCCAGGCATGGTGGCATGCACCTGTAGTCCCAGCTACTTGGGAGGCTGAGGCAGGAGGATCGCTTGAGCCCGGGAGTTGGAGGTTGTGGCGAGCTATGATTGTGCCACTGCACTCCAGCCTGGGCAACAGAGCAAGACCCTGTCTCAAAAAAAAAAAACCAACCTACAAACTGCCTAGGAGGTAACGTGATGGAGGAGATGGAAGGAAAGGCACGTCCACAGCACCAGCAGGGCACGTGGAGGGACGCTCCATGGACTGTTCCATCTGCTCACAGCAGCCCACAAGGGGAGTGGGTGATCCGACTGATTCACAGAGAGGAAACTGAGGCCAGCGGCTGGTCAGCCTCAGAGCTGCTGCTGGGACCACCACTGAGCATCCACCATTTCTCAGAGCCCACAGAACGGGGCATCTGTAACCTTGCTGTGTGACCCACAAAAGGCAGGGGTCCCCAAAGCCAAGCCTCCACGGAGTGAGAAGGTCAAACCCCACAGCCGAGTTCAGACTTGGAGGTGCTGTGAAGTCTGCTCCTCTGGGGCGGAGTGGCTGTGCAGTGAGGACACGAAGCTTGAGCCTTGTGGGATGGAGCCGGGATCAGGCCTCAGGGCAATCCAGGACATGTGGGAGTGAGACCTGGGCCAAGACTTGGCCCTTTGCTGTTTCAGAGATGAGGACAAGGAGACCAAAATAGTCATCCCAGTCCTCGCGGTCAGTCTGGGCAGAGCCCAGGCTCAGGCCAGGTGTGTGGACAGCACCAGGCCCAGCCCTTCACCGCTGAGCCACTGCTGAACTGAGCGAACGTGGGTGGGGATGTAGCCACACTCGGTCAGACCTCGGCTGCCAGGTGTACCCCAGAAATGCCCCTGTGTCCCTCCCTCTCCCCACAGCCTCCCCCACTTCCAGCCTTTGTCTTCTCCATCCTGGGCTTCTGCAGGGGCTGCCTCTGCTCTGGTCACAGTTAAAGTGGCCTTTCCACCTCCCTGCTGCTCCGTGCCGGGCTCTGTGGGGTCTGGCCTCTGCCTGCCTCTCCTCTCCCCTCTCTTCTCTGGGCTCCCTCCGTTTCCCTGTGCCAGTCAGCCTGCCTGCCTTGTGGTCCCCCAGGGACCCCTGTTCCTTCTCACCCGGGGCCTCTATTTGTTCCTCTCCCTCTAATCTTGTGACACCCCCTCCAAGTTTCCTGTTCCTCATCCTTCAACCTCGGCCCCTCAACCCCAACCCCGACTTCTCCCAGAGCCCCAAGCTGCCGCCTCCCAGCACCTTCCAGATCTCCAGATCGGTGGCTGTGTGCATGTGCCTGATGGCTCAGTTCACATCTGGCTTTCCCTGTGGACCGGCAGCACCACGGAGGTGGGAGGGGGCCCCGTACACACCCCCCAGCCTGAACTGTGGGTCTCCAGGCCCCTCAGGGTGCTTGGGCCAAGGGGACCCCATGGAGTCCTATGAATCACTGCACAATCTGCCCCACGTTGCACTCAGACCACAGAGCACTGCAGAGCGAGGAGAGATCCAAGCGCCCCCAATGCAGAACCTCTTTCCTGGGGCACAGTCCCCTGCAGAGTGGGCCCTGCCCTGCCCCGACAACCTGACCGTGCGTTCTGTTGCAGAGCGGCCACCGGCAAGTGCTCAGCTCCCTCCTGTCCGGGGCCCTGGCGGGCGCTCTCGCCAAAACAGCGGTAGCTCCCCTGGACCGCACCAAAATCATCTTCCAAGGTAAATGCTGTCTGTCTGTCTGTGTCCGTGTGAGAGAGAAGCTGCCGGGTGGTCACCGCCTCCTCCATGGCCCCCTCAAGCTGTGCTTCAAATCGATTTTTAAAATGCTTCTGCAAAGTCCACTTAGACACTGCATGAGTTTCCTGGGGCTGCCATCACAAGGCACCACAAACCCGGTGGCTTAGAACAGCAGAATTTATTCCCTCGCGGTCCTGAGGGCCAGAAGTCTGGAATCAAGGTGTCCACAGGTCTGCGCTCCCTCCAGAGGCGCTAAGGGAGGACTCCTCCTTGTCTCTTCCAGCTTCTGGGGGCTCCAAGTGTTCTTGGCTTGTGGCCACATCATTCCAATCTCTGCCTCCATCTTCACACGGCCTTCTCACGGTGTGTCTGAGTGTCTGTTTTCTCTTCCTACAAGGACACCAGTCATTGGAGTTAGAGCCTACTCTAATCTGTACAACATCACCTTAACTGAATGACATCTGCAAAAACCCTGTTTGCAAATAAGGTCACCTTCACAGGGATTAAGGGTTAGGACGGAGACACATCTTTTCAGAGGATACAATTTAACCTACAACAGAAAGCATCTCCCTCCCTCCCTAGGGTTAAACAGGGTCCCCTGAAGATTAAGCCTGTCCCTCCTGCAAATAGATACCAGTTGATGCCCAGGCTGGCAGCAGGACGGTCACAGCCCAGGCCGCTCAGCCTCTCAGCTGTTTGGGGAGAGACTGCAGGCTTGGCCCGGCCCTTCCCAGAGCCTGCAACGGGTCCCCTAGCCTTCCTCAGCCCCATTTCCTCATTCAGAAAATGAGGGCATTGATAATCAGCCTCCTCCCCGGGCTGCGTGAGGATGCAGCGAGCTGACAGGGTTGAAAGGAGCAGGTCTGTGGTTAAGCATGAGCAGCGAGCCAGGGTTTAATCCTGGAGACAGCAGGCACCACGTCACACAGACTGGGGGAGGCTGCCAGGCCACACCAGAGGCTTCTCGTGACTGTTTCTGGATCCCACCATGGCTCAGAGCCCCGGTGGCCACCAGCGGGGGAGCCAGCCAGGCAGCCACAGCGTGGGAGGGCAGTACGGGGTGTGCCCTGGGGGGCTGTTCTCACTCTGTTTCCAGACCAGACCAGACCCTGGTGGGGGTGTCATGCAGACTGGGGGTTCTATCCTTTGCATCTCACCGTCTCTCTTGTGCTTTTGTTTTTCCCAGTGTCTTCAAAAAGATTTTCTGCCAAGGTGAGCTACTAGATCATTGTCCCCTGGCTTGGGGGCAGTCATCCCCACCACGCTCATGAGGCTGGTGGTCCTGGGAGAGACTCGGGGGCAGGGACAGGACTACCCCTCCTCCCACCCCAAGCTCTGCCCGCAGGCTGCCCACCGTGGGAATTCACAGGAGACTCCGAGTATCCTTGGGTGATGGGGTGAGGGCACGGGAGAGCTCTAAACCACGTTCCTGCGTTTGATTTATTGTTAACCAGAGAGCAGGTGTTACCTTCTCAATAAAGAAAAAAATAAAGAGCACGTGTAAAAAGCCAGACTACCAAACACCAACGAATGCCCCTGCAGGGTTCTAAGCTCGCTCGGCAAACCTGGTTCACTTTACAATCCCAGGGTTGGAGGACTGGGGAGGGGTCGATAATGTCGCAGGCTGGACCAACTGAGGTGCGGCACTCACGGGGTGCGTGTGGGGAGGCGGGGGAGTTGGCTGTGCATCCGGCAGGGGTGGGGCACCCCCGCCCAGCCTCTGTTTCAGGGGCGCTCTGCATGCCAACTGGGCTCGCGGGGAGGGCAGCGGCTTCGGAGGGATGCTGACCTCCCTCTTTCTCCCAGGAGGCCTTCCGGGTGCTCTACTACACCTACCTCAACGAGGGCTTCCTCAGCCTGTGGCGCGGGAACTCCGCCACCATGGTGCGCGTGGTGCCCTACGCCGCCATCCAGTTCAGCGCGCACGAGGAGTACAAGCGCGTCCTGGGCGGCTACTACGGCTTCCGCGGAGAGTGAGGCCCGGCCCCGCCCCTCCCTCGTCCCAGGCCACGCCCCTCTCCCCTTCTCGCTCCGCCCCTCTCTCCACCCTCCCCCCTTCCCCCATAAAACACCAGGCAGTTCCTAAGACCCTCCCAAGCACGCCCCTCCGCTCCGTGACATCACCCTGCTCTGTCGTCAGAGCTCCTCTCGGTTTACCCATTTGTTTCGTTACGCCCCGCACAAGTGTTGCCGGGGCAGGCCACTGTGCCCTCAGAGCCGCAGGGAAAATACACACATCATTCATTCATCCAGAGGGAAAGGGAAGGCACCCCTGCGAATCTCCACGTGACTCCCAATCAGGAGACCCCAGCGCACCTGGTGTTCCGTCGCCGTAGCCACCCCCAGCTGGGACCTGTGGGGGCTCCGGCTGGGCCTGTGCGCATCTCAGCCCCTCACTGGGTCTCATTTCCCCCCACCCGCTTCAGAGCCCTGCCCCCGTGGCCTCGCCTTCTCGCCGGCGCACTAGCGGGGACGACCGCCGCTTCACTGACCTACCCCCTGGACCTGGTCAGGGCGAGGATGGCGGTGACCCCAAAGGAAATGTGAGTCCTACCTTGGTGACGCTCTCACCAGTCACAGGGGCTCCCAGGTCAGAATCCCTCCATCAGGCCCCCCGGGGTTTGGGTCTGTCCCGCTGTGCTAAGAATCCAACAGGCTGGCCTGGCGCCTGTAATCCTAACACTCTGGGAGGCCAAGATGGGAGGATCGCTTGAGGTCAGGAGTTCGAGACCAACCTCAGCAAGAGTGAGCACATCTCTACTAAGAATAGAAAAATTAGCTGGGCGTTCTGGTGTTTGCCTATAATCCCAGCTACTCGGGAGGCCGAGGCAGGAAGATCGCTTAAGCCCAGGAGTTTGAGGTTGCTATGAGCTAGGCTGACCCCATGGCACTCTAACCCGGGCGACAGGGCGAGACTCTTGTCTCAAAAAAAGAATCCACCATGCTGAGCAGGCCTGGTGTCCAATTCTGCAGCTGTTCCAGAAAGGCAGTATTAACGTTCTCTTACCCTGTGGTTGGTTTCTGCTTGGATCAAACCAAGAGTCTTCGTTTTGAATTGGACGCAGATGCATTAGAATGTATAGGAGTAAAGACAAGGGCTGAGCCCACTAAAGCGATCCCCATGGTGAAGGTGGAGTTTGGGCTTGGGCCTGCCTTTGCCCGGTTCCACGGCTTCGCAGCATGGCTGGATCTCTCAAAGAAGGGAAGCACCATCATGTAGACGGGCCCAGGCCCAACGGGCTGCGGCAAGAGCCGAGAGGCCCGCATCCCACCTGCTCCCGCTGTTTGGCAGGTACAGCAACATATTTCACGTCTTCATCCGCATCTCGCGGGAGGAGGGGCTGAAGACCCTCTACCACGGATTCACGCCTACGGTGCTGGGGGTCATTCCCTACGCCGGCCTGAGCTTCTTCACCTACGAGACGCTGAAGAGCCTGCACAGAGGTAAGGGGCGTGGGAGCTCGGGCAAGGGGCGGCGCCTCCGCCTGTGTCACGCACACCTGGAGGCAGGACGCGGAAGGGCAGGGAATAACGTAACAGCACTCACACCTGCCGCCCGTGGAACGGGTGTGAGCACGCTGCCGTCTTGCTCCCGGGTGTTTTTTGTTAAGAACTAAAAAGTGGGTAAAGTTGAGGCCCGGACTCTCCCTCCCGAGGTCTCTTATTAGAAGTGTGGGCTGCATCCCCCCCCGATGGCTTTGGAAGTGTGAACAGCACCTTGTCACATTCCGCGGCATAAAGAGGGCCCCAGATGGAGTCAGCTCGCCTGGGCGTGCAGCCCCTCCAGATGGTTCGCGGCCGTCCGCCTGACCCCCGTTTCTCTGCTCCACGCTGTTCGTGGCCGTACAGTGTGCCTCCCCCTCTTGCGGGTGTTAGGCAGTTTCCAGATTCTCTGTGATCAGCCCACATCCGGGACTCATCTCCTTGCGTGGGTGTGAGACCCCATTTTCAGGGTTTCTCCCCACAAAGGGCCTCCCAGCACCCTGTCCCACGGTGCCGGCAGACCGCGTGTTTGCCCATCTGGTGCAATGGATGGCGGTGTCTCCGTCTCCCTGTTTTGAATTCCTAGTTCTAAATTCACTGCTACAGAGGTTTAAAGAACCCCGATCGACCGGTTGCGGCTCCTTCCTCCGTCATGTCTGCACGTCCTGTGTAGACCCACGCAACAGTGCTCTGTGTGGTTCACGGTCACATGTGTCCGTTCTTGGAACCACTCGCAGGGCCCTCCAGAGGGGCCGGTGGGCGACAGGGCAGGGCGAGGATTCGGGAGGGACCCAATTGGATGTGAGCAGTGGCTCTCGGGGTTGGTTGTGTGATTCTCTGTGCTTTTCTGTCTTTTAAGAAATCTGACGTCTCGATTTTGATTAAAAAGGAGTGACTGGGAGGTGAGGACGTGGGGCGCGGGGGTACGAGCGCCCGCGCTCGTGGGCTGCTCACGTGGGCGCGGGTGCTCGCCCCTCCCGGCGCGCTCACGCCCCTCCCGGCCCCGCCCGCAGAGTACAGCGGCCGCCGGCAGCCCTACCCCTTCGAGCGCATGATCTTCGGCGCCTGCGCCGGCCTCATCGGGCAGTCGGCCTCGTACCCGCTGGACGTGGTGCGGCGGCGCATGCAGACGGCCGGCGTCACCGGCCACCCGCGCGCCTCCATCGCGTGCACGCTGCGCACCATTGTGCGGGAGGAGGGCGCGGTGCGCGGCCTCTACAAGGGCCTGAGCATGAACTGGCTCAAGGGCCCCATCGCCGTGGGCATCAGCTTCACCACCTTCGACCTCATGCAGATCCTGCTGCGGCACCTGCAGAGTTAGGGGCCCTGCGGTCGGCGGCTCTCGCGACGGTGGACCGGCGACCCCTTTGGATTTCTGAGCCCGTGGAGTACGGTGTGCTTGGTTCCACCGCGGGAACCACGTCGGGGGCTTTGTGGAACAAGCAGGCGGGCCTGGGGGCCGGGGCTGGCAGCCCTTGAGGTGCGATGTTGGCACGATGGGCTCAGGGTCGCTGCGACTCTCCTCTTCCCTCCTCCCCAGGGGCTGCGGTGCCTCGGGAGGTGTTGCCCAAAGGCCTTGAGTTGGAGTGGTCAGCTCCGCCTCCTCGTCCTGTGTGTCCTCCAACGTGCTGCTGATTCGAGTGTCCCTGTCCCCACTAGGCTCTGGGCCACACTTGCCTGTCCCTTCTCGTTCTGACTCTGCCTGCGTGCCTGGCCTCCAGCCTGGGCGGGCGCCTTTCCTGGCAGCCGGACCCTGTCCAGGATGGGACAAGCCTCATGCTCAGTTTGGCCACAAACGCAGAGCTCCTTGCCCACCCAACCCACCCCGCCTGTCCTGCCTTCTCTCTTATTTCCCAGAGGACAATGACTCCTCCACCCCCAGAGCCTCCTGCTCAGAAACGGCCTTCTCCTGAGAGCCCCATCCTAGTCTCTGCCGTCAGCCTGGGGCCCCCAGCTGCCTACCCGGTCATAACCTTCCCAGGAGGGTCACGATTCCTCCACGAGACAGGGTTTGAAGCACAGACCGTGACGTGGAACCACTTCAGGTTTGGGTATGACCCCCCACCTGGGTATATCTGCTGAAATCGGAGCACCCAGCCATGAAGCTCCTGCCGGGTCCGTGGCTCCCCCACCTCGGTGGGCACTTGGCTGAGGCACGGAGCAATTCAAGGCCCACGAGGGATGTCTGATTTCCATGAATGAATGGAGCACACAGAGGTGGCTGGTGGCATTGACCTTCCCAGAGTGGGAGCCCATGACAGTGGGCGGCCCAGGGTGGGGAGTGTGGAAGAGCAGAGGTACCCCAGGGAACCCCCAGCTAGCTGGGCTCTCAGAGAAGTCCCCAGGACTTCCAGGTATTGGGGACTCAGAAATACCCAATAATGATGTTCTGGGTTTCTTGGTTTTTTGTTTTGTTCTTCAAATTGGCCAACCCTGGGTTTATTCACATCAAACCCCTGATTGGTCCGATCTGGTTCCCTGGCGAGGGGGACCTTGAGGGTTGGTTTCCATAGCTGGCTCAGCTGCCACCCTGCGAGGGGATCTGAGCCGGTACACCTGCCCCGTGTGCGTTTCCTGCCCCTCCTCTCCTCCTCCTGCTCTTCTTGCCTTGGACCTGCGGGTGCGAGGACCTCTATCTGGCCTTAGCCACCAGCCATCCCTGACCTCATCCCCAGGGGCCCAGGCAGCCTGTGATGGCTGTGAGGGGCCGTCCTGTTGGGTGGGCATCCTTGCCCAGTACTAAGACTCAGTGGGAGAGGCCAGGGCACCCCTCACAGGGAGATGGGGGACCGAGCCCCCCCACCCTGGGCAGGTGAGGGCAGCAGGGGCTGGGGGTCCACCCCAGGCGGGTGAGACCAAACGGGTGGCTGGGGAGTGCCCTCCTCTGGGCTCCAGGCTAGGTAGGAGAGACGAGGGTGGCAGGGGCCCCAGCGTGCTTCCCCTGAGGCGGCTCCTGGCCGTGCGGCTGTGGCAGTGCCGTCCCCCAGCCCTGCACACGGCCTGGCTCTCAGGCTGCCACGGTCACCCGCCTCCCTGCTGATCTCTGGTCCCGGTCTGGAGTTATATTTTGATGCCATGAAGACACTTTGTTTATATATAATGTTTATATATTTTAAAGATTTGTGCCAAGAGAGTATATTTAATAAAAATTGAAATGACTTCTGCTTGTGTCTCGTCTTCTTTGGCTCTGAGCACCTCCTATCCTCCCCCAGGAGCTCCAGAAGAGAGTTGACATTGTTTTGATATATTTGTGAATAAAGTTTTGAATAAAAGTCTTGAATAAAGTTTTTTAATTCAATTGTTGCTGTTTGAGTTGTTAATGCATATCATGATTTTCCAAAAAAATCATGATAAAAATTATGATAAAAAATAGGTCAGCCTCCCAGTTCCCTCTTGTAGGTGTGTCTCCTCCTGGAGAGATTCTGGCATACACACTTGTCCCTTTGGGGACCTATGTGGCTACCCACAGTGTCAGTCAGGATGGGCTCCTCCGGCTGCAGCTAGCACAGCCCCAAAGTCCCCTGGGATTGAACAACGCTTTCTCTCCCCAGATCCCTGCACTCTGGGACTAGCTAAGGCATCAGGCCAGAGCAGTCACCTCCTGCAGGCCACCAGAGAGGGTCTTGCAGCAGCAATCAAGCCTCGCCTTGCCGGCAGCCCATTGGCCAGGGCGACCTGCAGGGCCCGCCCACCACGAGGCTGGACGTGGCAGCTGTGTGCGCATGCGTATGCACACGTGGTTAGAGCGAGCAGGTTCCACCGAGCTGACCCCCACTGCTCTACACCACGCTTGTGAGTCGGCCCCGGTGGCTGTCTCATTGCCAGCGGTCGCAGTGTTCCCCCAGGACGATGCCCACTGATGAAATTTACCCATCCATTGTGAATAGGCAACTAGATTGTTAGTGAGCTGTTGCCACGACATGGTCGTCACTCAGTGGCGACCGCTGAGCTCGCCCCCAACCCCCACCACATCCACCCCTGATTTCTGGTTCACGTTCCACGTCTCATTCCAGCTTCTATGCCTTGGTCAACTCCTCCCCACTCCCACCCTGCACTGTGGTGTCCCTTAATAGTATAGAGATGGGCTCATGGCCCTGTCTGGGCCAGCGACAGTGGGGAAGATGCTTGCTGGTTGCTTCTGAGAAAACTTCTGGAGGCACGCTCTCTCTCTCCGATGGCCTTGGGGGAAGAAACCCTAGCCCGGGTGGGTGTTGGGACCACCAACACAAGGAAGGGACTAACCCCAGGGTGAGGCTGACATTGCAGATAGTAGAGCAGAGATGAAGAGAGGAGCAGGATTCTTGGTGACGTCTGGGCTGCCGGATCTAGCTTTACCTGAGGCTCAACTGCCTCTCAACTTCCAGCAACATGAGTCACTTTCTCTGCTTTATTTAAGACAGAGTTGAGTCTTCTGTCACTTTCTGAAGCAAATATCGTTTTATGTGTCTCTTTGTGTTCATGTGCTAGTGTATCTATGGTATAAGTTACTAGGAACAAAATTGCTGGGTCAAAGATCAAGGAATAGCAGGGCGCGGTGGCTCACACCTGTAATCCTAACACTTTGGGAGGCCGAGGTGGGAGGATCCCTTGAGGCCAGGAGTTTGAGAACGGTCTGGGCAATATTGAGAGACCTCCCTATCTAAAAAAAATACCCATCTACAAAAAATTTTTAAATTAGCCAGGCATGGTGGCACGTGCCTATAGTCCCAGCTACTCAGGAGGCTGAGGCAAGAGGATCACTTGAACCCAGGGGTTCAAGGCTGCAGTGAGCTATGATTGTACCATGCCTGGCTAATTTTTAAAAAACTTTTTGTAGAGAAATGGTCTTACTATGTTGCCCAGGACTGGTGTAGAACTCCTAGCCTCAAGCAATCCTCCCACCTTGGCATCCCAAATGCTGGGACTATGGGTGTGAGCCACTGTGCTGGTCGGGTTTTGGTTTTGAAGATGGAACCTACAGGCTTCTCAATGAGCTGGATATGAGGAGTCAGACAGGGAGGGGTTAAGGTACCCCCAAGTTATGGTGTGACAAGACAGACGGGGCTGATGTGACCAAGGAGGGCTGAGGAAAGGTTAGGTGCTCTAGACACAATGGGTTGAGCCATCTGAGATGCCCAGGGCTGCAGAAACCAAACTGGGCTTTGTTGGCAAACATGTGGTGCCTAATTAGTGAGGACAGTGAGAAAGAGAGGGGACCAGCAGGAATGGCCAGGGAGGGGACAGCTGAAGGGAGAAGAGGCCTGAAGACTGGCTTGGATTGGAGAAGGGCGAAGTCCCAGGGACTTTGACGACACTCGCTCTGGAGGTGCAGTGAGCGCACCTTAGATCGAGTTTTCAGTTTGTGCCAGTTTTTCCTTGTAATGGTGTTGCTGACTTCTCTTGAGCTGAAGGTTGTATTTGCTTTGGTTTTTCTTTCCTCCTTGTTTTTTTTTTTTTTTCTTAACTCTTTTGTTTGTTTCTTTCAGCTGGTTTGGAAACCGCACATTCTGTTTTTTCTACCACAGGGTTCTCAGCCGCAGCACTGCTGACATCTGGGGCTGGATCACTGTCTGGGGCTGGGCTGTCCCGGGCACTGTAGGATGTTGAACAGCATCCCTGGCCTCTGCCCACCAGATGCCAGGAGCATTGCCCCCCTGCCCCCAGTGGTGACAATTCAAAAATAATCTCCAGACATGGCCAGTATCCCTTTGGAGCAGAATCACCCCCTCCTTTGAGAGGCACTGATGTGGTATAGTTTTTATTTAGTTTTTTGAGACAGGGTCTCACTATGTTGCCCAGGCTGGCCTTGAACTCCTGGCTTCAAGCAGTACCCCTGCCTTGGCCTCCCAAGTCGCTGGGACTAAAGGCATGTGCCACTGCGCCTGTCTCTGCTTTTTGTTTTGGGGGTTTTTTTTGAGACAGGGTCTTGCTCTGATACACAGGCTGGAGTACAATGGTGTCATCACAGCTCACTGCAGCCTCGAACTCCTGGGCTCAAGGGATCCTCCTGCCTTGGCCTCCTGAGTAGCTGGGACTATAGGCAAGCACCACCACACCCAGCTAACTTTTAAATTTTTTGTAGAGATGGGGTCTCACTATGGTGCCCAGGCTGGCCTGAAACTCCTGGCCTCAAGTGATCCTCCCACCTCCGCCTCCCTAAGTGCTGGGATTACAGGCATGAGCCACCACTCCCGGCCTACTTTTCATTTTTATCCACATGATGGAAGTGCAGTTTCAAAAGTCAAATGCTGTTCAAAGGAAGGCGAGGACAATGACATTTCCAACTCCTCCTGACAACTGTTCTAGGCGTCACCGTGTGTCAGTGCTTCTGCAGCTCTCTGGTTGTGACCTAACTTTCCTAAGAGGCATGATGCTCCCTTTTGGTAGTGGCTGTTAGTTTTAGACACATGCCAAGTCAGCAGGACAAAAGGGGAGCGGCTTTACCCTGAGGTGGCGCAGAGTTGACACGGGTCAGGGAGTTCAGAGGCTGTGAATGAACAAGTGGTCCCGGCAGGGAGGTGGGTCATGCTTGTCACATGACGGGGTAGCAACAGCCTCACTTGAGGGCCAGTCACTCGGCCTTGTGCTGTCACTCTGGCAAGGGAAATGGCTGTGACTCATTTGTTTTAGTCTCAATACAGATGCTCCCTGGCTTACCATGGGGTTAAGTCTCGATAAACCCATCTAAAGTCAAAAATATTGGCTGGCTGCCATGGCTCACGCCTGTAATCCTAGCATTCTGGGAGGCCAAGGCCAGAGGATCACTTGAGGTCAGGAGTTCGAAACCAGCCTGAGCAAGAGCGAGACCCCATCTCTACTAAAAATAGAAAAAATTAGCTGGGTGTGGTGGGGCATGCCTGTAGTCCCAGCTATTCGGGAGGCTGAGGCAGGAGGATTGCTTGAGCCCAGGAGTTTGAGGCTGCAGTGAGCTATGATGATGCCACTGCACTCTACCCAGGGCCATGGAGCCAGACTCTGTCTCGGCTGGGCGCGGTGGCTCACGCCTGTAATCGTAGCACTCTGGGAGGCCAAGGTGGGAGGATCGTTTGAGGTCCGGAGTTCGTTGGAGACCAGCCTGAGCAAGAGCGAGATCCCGTCTCTACTAAAAACAAAAATAAATTAGCTGGACAACTAAAGATAGAAAAAATTAGCCAGGCATGGTGGCGCGTGCCTGTAGTCCAGCTACTTGGGAGGCTGAGGCAGGAGGATCGCTTGAGCCCAGGAGTTTGAGGTTGCTGTGAGCTAGGATGACGCCACGGCACTCACTCTAGCCCGGGCAAAAGAATGAGACTCTGTCTCAAAAAAAAAAAAAATTATGTGTTAAATGATTAAGGAAATAAAAGCTGGAGTCATGGAATGGGTGACATTGAGACTACCTTCAGATGACTGGATAGACTTGCAAAGGAACTAAATTAAGCTCTTCTAAAGAGAAAATATAATTATTGAAATAATAGGTTGTTAAACAGCATATTAGAAACAGCCAAAGGAGGAATTGATGAAATGGAAGATTGATCTGAGGAAATCACTCAGATTCCAACTCAGAAAAACAAGAAGGTAGGAAATATCAAGGGAGGCTAAGAGATAAGGAGAGTAGAGTAGAAAGCCTAGCATAAGTTAAATCAGAGCCCCAGAGTGAGAAAAGAGAGGGAGCAAAGGGTCATGCTGGCCAAGCCTGGGAAAGATAAGGAGAGGATGGAGTAGAGTGGATTCCCAGGGTCTCCAAGCCCATTCTGCCCACCTCCCAGGCATCCTTTTGGATGTTATTGGAAAAGAGAGGAGTTATTGGAAAAGAATGGCTAAGTCTACAGAATGAATGAAGCATACAAACTATCAACCAGATAAATAAAAGGAATCCATACCTAGACACATTGTAGTGAAACTGTGGAACGCCACAAACAAAGAGATCACAAAGCAGCCAGGGAATTAAGACAGATCACCTACAAAGGAATGACAATTAGGCTAACAGCCAATGTCAACTGCAACAACAGAAAAGGAACAAATAGCAACGAAGTAAGATGGTTGAAACAAGGCCAAAAACGTCAGTAATCACAATAAATGTAAGCAGACTAAACTTTTAAGTCCCATGATAAAGACTATCAGACTACATTGAAAATATCCAGGTACATGGTTTTTAAAGGATAACACATTCCAACCCAAGGTCACTGAAAGGTTGAAAGTAAAGGGATGTTAAAAAGACATAGCAAATTCTAATCAAAAGAAAGCTAGAAAGGCTATATTAATACCAGACAAACTAGATTAAGAAGTATTATTAGAGACAGAAGGAGTCAATACATCATGATAAAATAGCTGACTCACCAGGAAAATCTGGCAATTTTAAATTTATGAACATATTATAAATTAGCCTCAAAATATATAAAGAAAACACTGATAGAACTACATAGAGAAATTGAGAGCTCTACTATTTCATAGGGAGACTAACCTCTACTAACTGATGTGTCAAGGAGAAAAGATTAGGAAAGACAGAGATTTGAATTTGTTAGACTCATAGATCCACAGAATATGTCTTTCAAGAACACATGGAATAGTTACAAAAACTGATCACATTCCAGGCCATAAGGCAATCTTACCAAATTTTAAAGAATCTATTTCAAAGAGACCATCTTTTGTAACTATAGTGCAATTAA
>NW_012150152.1:491902-495402 GCF_000956105.1 Propithecus coquereli | reverse complement strand
GTGAAAAATATCATAAGTCAAAAATACACTCAGCCAGGCCAAGACTACTGGCTTGTGCCTGTAGTCCCAGCCACTTGTGAGGCTGAGACGGGGGATCACTGAAGCCCCGGAGTTCGAGGCTGCAGTGAGCTATGATTGTGCCACTGCACTCCAGCCTGGATGACAGAGCAAGGCCCTGTCTCTAAGAAAAAATAAAATAAAATACAAATGTATTTAATGCTGGTACCACAGCAGACAGTCCCTGACTTGCAATGGTTCGATGTTTGATTTTTTGACTTTCTGACGGCACAAGAACAGCAACACGCGTTCGGTAGAAACCACAACTCCTCATAGGCACATGGGCTCCTCGGCTTAAGATGGGGGTTACCTCCCGATACGCCCACTGTGAAGTCGGCAAATCTTAAGTGGTACCAAAATCAGGGACTGTCTGTACACAAACAGCAAGGTCATATACTCCACCTGTACATCGTAATACAGACGTGCACGCACACCAGGGTCACAGGGACAGGACAGTTTGAGTCCTTGACAGCCCCACTTCCCTTTCGCTGGGTCACCATGGTCTCAGTGTGCCTGTTTGCCTGCTGTGACCTCTGTGGGAGAGCAGTCACCTGCGTTCCTGGGGCAGAGAGCGGCAGCAGCGTGCGTGCACCTCCCTCCCGTTTCCTCAGACTCTTTCTCCCGGGTCCTGAGTGGTGCTCTTTTCTCCCAACCTCCCGCCCCTCCCCAGGCCGATATTCTCCAACAGCCGCCCTCGGGCTTTTCCTCAACATTTGTGTTTCTTCTCACTCCCTTTCCTCCTCTCTTTGCCCCCAGGCCTTTGCTCCCTGTCTCCCTCCAGCTCTGTTCTCCCTCCGGCCCAGGCCCCCCACCGTGCGACCCAGCCGGTCGCGGCCACCGTGCGACCCAGCCGGTCGCGGGAACGCTACATGCGGGAAGCTACTTGCACAGGCCAGCGTCTGCCGCCACCACCGCCACTCGGCTCCTGTTAGTAAAAATCCGCCTGCTCCTTTATTTATTCAGAAGAGCAGTCCCACCCCCAACTCAAACTCAGCACACGCACTTCAGCAACAATGGCTCCAGACCCTCCTGCCGCCGGGCCCAGGAGAGAGTTTCCAGGCGGACGCACAAAGTCCGAGTGGGGCCGCGGCTCAGGCACTGCGGTGAAGGGGACGGTGGGGAGTCCCAGCCCCATCTTGCAGCTGCGGACACTAAGGCACACACAGAGGGGCTGGCTTGTGTCCCACCGGCCCAGGACCAGACCTCAGGGCCCCAGGAGGGTCCGCAGGCAGCTAGGAGCCCGCCAAGTGCTGGTGGAAGTAGAGGCCGAAGAGGCTGGAGAGAAGCTGGCAGGCGGCCGTCCACCAGACGAGGTAGGCCAGGACACCACGGAGGAACAGAGGCGTGAGCAAGCCGCCCAGGGCCCCAGCGATGCGGGCCGCCGTCTGCTGGGCTTCATCCTCCCCGGGGCCGACCGGGACAGCGCTGGCTGAGGACGGACCGGGGGACAGTGGAGTTGCAGGGCCCAGGCCCCAGGAGTAGCCACCTGGGATAAGAGGGGGATGGAGGGAGGTGGGGGTGGAGGCACAGGAAGGGTCGGCCTCCCCGCCCCCACCTCTGCCTCCTGCCCAGGCCCCGCCCCTACCAGGCTCCTCCTCCTGCTCAGGCCCTGCCCAGCCCAGGCCCCGCCCCTACCAGGCCCCTCCTCCTGCCCAGGCCCCGCCCCTACTCCGGACCCCTCCTCCCGCCCGGCCCCGCCCCCTCCTGCTCCGCTGTGCGGCTCCAGGCGCCGCCCCCACTCTATGTGCGGGCCCTCCTTTCCCCTCCCTTCCCCTTCTTCCCCTTGCGGCTTCTCACCCAGCGTCTTGAGCAGCAGTGTGCAGTTGAGGGTGAGGATGAGCGGTGTGAGGTACTGCAAGCTTACCACCGTCACGTAACAGTAGACCCGGACCACCTGGTGGGCAAGCAGCAGTGGTGGCTGCGGAGGGGGTCTTCTGGGTTCAGGGTTCACTCATGCCTGAGCGACCCGGAGACCTACCCTGAGCTCCGGATTCCCTCCCTGCCCGGCGTCCATACCCGCCGCTGGATCTCGCGGGCCTCAATGCGGCCAGCCTCCCTCCGCAGCTGCTCCACGCGGGCCTTGGCCAGGCACAGGTAGGCCTGCAGGTGGGGCCGGGTCACCGCCAGCCGCAGCAGGCACAGGGCCACCAGCACCCAGAGGCGCATCGAGTCGAAGGCCGAGTCTGACAGCCTGCGCCGAGGGGCGTGGGGGCAAGAGGGCTAGCAAGGCTGTCCCTTCACCCCCTAGGTTCTGTCCCCCACCCTCCAAGATCTTCCCCCGGCTCCTCCCTGAGCCTCAGAGACTGGAGTACAGAGAGGGGCCCCCAGCCCCACCCGGCACGCACAGGGAGAAGGGTGTTCCTCCAACGGGCGCCTGTTGCAGGAAGTCCCGTGCAATGGGCTTTGTCCAGAGCCACAGGATGAACAGGGGTGACAGGAAGCTGGTGTGCAGGAGGAACCTGGGGGGTGAGGGCAGGAAGGGGTGAGGCACCCCACCACTCCCCTATCCTCCCCCCAGTCCCCCAATCCCCCCACCCACCAGGCGACCCACGTAACTGCAGCATGGGCCGGTCCTCTGACATGGTCAACGCATCGCGGTGGGTCTGGGCCAGCCGCAGGCCCGGGAAGGTGAGGAAGGCGCCCAGCATGGAGCCCACCACCGCCAGCCCCACGCGGATGGCCAGCTTGGCCAGAGGCAGCCTGGGGAGAATAGCAGGTCAAAGGGCCCCACAGCCAGTCAGAAGGCTGCCTGTGGGACCCTAGGAGACTCCCAGCCTTCCCCTGTCCCCATTCCCCAATACCAGAACTCACGCCCAGTCCCAGCCCTGCTTCTTCAGAAATGGCTCCAAGTTCTGGGTCATGCTTGCCAAGCCTGGGGAAGATAAGGAGAGGATGGAGTAGAGTAGATTCCCAGGGTCTCCAAGCCCATTCTGCCCCCCTCCCAGGTATCCTTTTGCTCCCCAAGTAGGAATGCACTAGTAGTGGCCAGGCCCTGTATCAAGCACTAGAACAACTTTGTGCTTTAGTTATTTAGGGCTGTCTTCAAGAAACAGAAGAATGCACCAAGCAGACACCCCTGACTGGGCTGGAGACATGGGGTGGGGCTGCTGAGTGTGAGTTTCCTAGATTATTCCAGGAATCTGGAGGGGGATGAAGGACTCCTGCAAAGTCCTCCTTGAAGAAAGAATTCTCAATTCAGGCCCCAAGATTTTCCAGAGATTAAAAGCAAATTAATACGAGCTCACAACCAAAATTATCAAACACACAAGGAAACAAATCACCATAAAGGAGAGTTGGCAGAAAAATAATAAAGTTTAGGCCTCAAGGACTTAAGAAATTGGCACTGTCAATTATGTGTTAAATGGCCGGGCGCAGTGGCTCACGCCTGTAATCCTAGCACTCTGGGAGGCCGAGGCGGGCGGATTGTTTGAGCTCAGGAGTTC
>NW_012150152.1:481223-490212 GCF_000956105.1 Propithecus coquereli | reverse complement strand
TTTTTTTTTTTTTTTTTTTTTTTGAGATAGAGTCTTGCTCTGTCGCCCCAGTTAGAATGCAGTGGCATCATCATAGCTCACTGCAGCCTCAAACTCTGGGGGCTCAGGCAATCCTGCCTCAACCTCCCAAGTAGCTGGGATTATAGGCCTGTGCCACCATGCCCCAATAATTTTTTCTATTTTTAGTAGAGACATGGTCTCGCTCTTGCTGAGGCTGGTCTCCAGCTCCAAATCCTGAGCTCAAGCGATCCTCCTGCCTCAGCCTCCCAAAGTGTTAGGATTACAGGTCTGAGCCACCGTACCTGGCATGACATTTTTTTTCTTAAGAAATGGGGCCAGGTGCGGTGGCTCACACCTATAATCTTAGCACTTTGGGAGGCTGAGGCAGGAGGATTGGGTGAGGCCAGGAGTTTGAAGTTGCAGTGAGCTACGATGCCTCTGCACTCCAGACCAGGCAACAGAAGAAAAAAAGAGAGAGAGACAGAGTCTCATTCTGTCACCCAGGCTGGAGTGCAGTGGCATGATCACAGCTCACTGCAGCGTTGAACTCCTGGGCTCAAATGATCCTCCTACCTCAGCCTCACAAGTAGCTGGGACTACGGGCATACGACACCATGCCTGGCTATGCCTAAAGTTTTAAAAATATTTATGTAATAATCCAGAGGTCAAAGAAGAAATAATAATAGAGAAGTTAAAACACCTAGACTGAATGATAAAAAAAATCAGTGAAAACCCAAGTCTCAAAAATGAGACTTGGTAAAATACATGTAGCATGAAATGCTATATATACTATAAAAGAAACTGAAAATTTATGAGGCAAGTAGCCAAGTGAGAAATTGAGAACAAGAAAAGGAAGTGTACCAGCCCTGCTCTGAAATGGCCTCGCCACACCAAAGGGGAAGGAGCAGAAAGGACAAAAGAAAACCAAAAAGAATCCTCAATTCAATAAAAATACAATTCCTTAGCAAGCTCATTCCATGGGAAACACTCAAATTTGACCACTACAGACCACTACATCCTAACACAAAAATTAACTGCCAGGAGTTTAAGGGCTTATGTGAAATGCAGAACATGAAATATTTTAGAAGAAAATATAGAGTAAGTTTCTGATCTTAGGGAAGAGAAAGATATTTTCAAGACAAATACCAACTAAAATAATGAACTTCTGTTCCTGAAGCCACCAGAGAGGATGCCTGCGATTACAATGGCTCAGTAGAGAAAGTGTGGTGTGTGTATACAGAGGGAAAACAATGCAAATTTGGGCAAAAGAAAAAAAAATAAAAATGAGAAACCGGAACACTTGTGCACTGTTGGTGGGAATGTAAAATGGTGCCATCGCTGGAGCTAACAATACGGTGTTTCCTCAAAACATTAAAAATAGACCGGCCTGGTGGCTCGCGCCTGTGATCCCAGCACTTTGCAAGGCCGAGGCAGAAGGATCGCTTGAGCTCAGGAGTTCAAGACCAGCCTGAGCAAGAGCAAGACCCCATCTCCACAAAAAATCGAAAAACTAGCCGGGCATGGTGGTGCATGCCTGTAGTCCCAGCTACTCGGGAGGCTGAGGCAGGAGGATCGCTTGAGCCCAGGAGTTTGAGGCTGCTGTGAGCTGTGATGACGCCACGACACTCCAGCCTAGGCTACAAAGTGAGACTCTTGTCTCAAAGAAAAATAAATAAATAAATAAAAATGTAAAAACATAAAAATAGGATTACTATGCGATCTGGCAAGCCACTTCTTGGCACATACCCCTGACATTGAAAGCGGGCTCCTGAAGAGATGCTTGTGCGGCCACGTTCGTAGCAGCATCATTCGCAGTAGCTAAAATGTGGAGGAAACCCAAGTGTCCATCCGCAGACAGACGGATAAACAAAATGTGCTCCATCCGTACAACAAAATATTTATTCAGCCTCAAAAACGGGATTCGGTGGGGCTCGGGGCGCTTTGCCCCGTGGCTTCCTCGGCGGCTGAGAGCAGCCTGCAAGCAGGGGCGTGGTGACTTCCCGCCCTTGGCCTAGCGCTGGTGGCCCAGGACCCGTGCGCCTGGGGGCGGCTCAGGGCGGGCCCCGGCTGGCGTGTACGGCCAGGTCAGCATCCTCCCAGCCCCACAGCGCCCGCGCCACCCCCGCGACTTGGGCTGCCCTGTCTGCCTGGCAGCGCCTCTCTGGTCTCCGCTCTGAGGGGTGGGTGCAAAGCTTTGGACATACGGGACTGGCTTTCTCGCCCGAGAGCAACACACAGGCGCATCGAGTGACTTGAAGACATAACCGATACCAATACCAAACGGGTCACTGGCATTTTTGCACCAGCTTTTCCACCTTTCAGCTTCTTTTCCACTTTGTCAAGTTACTGGTTTTCAGCAAAAAAGAGTCTCCAGGTTTTAATAGTCTTAGCTTTGAAAAGCAGATTGAATGGAACTCAAGGGCAGTATCTACATGCCGTTCTTTGGTGGTTGGGATTTTTGGCCTGTACATGTTCTTATTTGGTGAGGCCACTATAGCTGATCCATTTTGGGGTGATCCATCACTTGGGAACGTGAATATTGCTATGCGCAGGCTGGAGTGCCGTGGCATCATCACAGCTCACTGCAGCCTCAAATTCCTGGGCTCAAGCGACCTCCTGCCTCAGCCTCCCAAGTAGCTGGGACTACAATGTGCACCACCACGCCTGGCTAATTTTTCTATTAAATTATGTTTCGATGCCCTATCATAAGTTGAAATTAAATTTTTATTCCAACTGTTTGATTTTGATATGTCACGGGCTAGCCCTATGTTAAGAATAATAATAGTTATGTTGTTACCATCCCTAACAGCGACTCTGATACGGTTTGGATAACCTGGGACTGTCTTAAAGGTCACTGCCTAGTTTACAGGCATTTGAATCAAATTCTTTTCTAAATTTTAATAATTTGCCTCAAATCAAATTTTTGCTAAAGTGTCAGTTTTTAAATGGTATTCTTTCTCTGAGGCGCACTGGGCACGTGGGAAAGAGTTCTTCCCTGGCATGAACAGCCCACTTTGCTGCTGGTGGCACTGTTTGTTATGCGCTCAGAAACATTCTTACTGAGGGGAAAGTATTGTAATGTGATTGTTTCCCTGCATCATGTTTCCCTGCGTTAGTTCTTTGGAACTAAACATGTTCCAAAAGATGCTATTAAAATGTTTAAAAATGGAATTCTAACACCTGCTACAACCTGGATGAAAGCTGAGGAAAGGCTGGGCACGGTGGCTCACGCCTGTAATCCCAGCACTCTGGTAGGCCGAGGCAGGAGGATCGCTTGAGCTCAGGAGTTGGAGACCAGTCTGAGCAAGAGCGAGACCCCGTCTCTACTAAAAATAGAAAGAAATTGGCCAAACAACTAAAAACAGAAAAATTTAGCCAGGCATGGTGGCGCATGCCTGTAGTCCCAGCTACCTGGGAGGCTGAGGCAGGAGGATCGCTTGAGCCCAGGAGTTTGAGGTTGCTGTGAGCTAGGCTGACGCCACGGCACTCTAGCCCAGGCAACAGAGCCAGACTCTGTCTCAAAAAAAAAAAAAAAAAAAAAAAAGCGAAAGCTGAGGACATTATGCTAAGCGAAATAAGCCCGTCATAAAAGAACAAATACTGGATACTTCCACCTATATGAGGTCCCTAAAGCAGTCAAATTCATAGAAATGGAAAACAGAAGGGTGGTTGCTACGGGCTGGGGGAGAGAGACAGGGAGTAGGTGTTTAGTGGGGACAGAGATTCAGTTTGGGAAGACGAAGCAGTTGTGGCGACGGATGGTGGTGACGGTTGCACAACAGTGTGAATGTACCTGATGCCACTGAGCACTTATAAATGGTTACGACGGTGAATTTTGTTTTGTCTATTTTACCACAATAAAAAAAAATGGAAAGGGGAAAAAAAGACGTATGAAAATGGGCAACAATGTGAACAGGCATTTCGCAGAAGAGGAAGTATGAATTGAGGATAGACAGGGAGAAGTGCTCAACTTCCCTGGTAATCAGAGACATGCACGTTAGAGCCACAGAAGGCATCGTCCCACCAGCCAGGCGCTGGAACGGCAAAAATCTAGCATTGTCCATGAATCCTGATTCACGTAAACCTCGCTGACCCCTGGTAGACTGGTGCGGTCACCACCTCATCTAGTTACTATCTGAGAGGTAGGGTGACAGGTGTCATATTACTATTTTGCTTTATAGTTGACATATACGTGTTCTGTGGCATATATCAAACATTATATAATTTTAAAAATGGAAAGGCAGGGAGAAACTGAAAAGGTAAAACTCATGGAGTCAGCAAGTTCACATGGGCTATGGTGAGGATTTTGGTCTTTCTCCCAAGACCCTTGGAGTCTGGTGCCAAGCAGAAAAGTGACATGATCCAAATTATGTTTCGAAAACAACATTCAAGAAATAAAGATAGGCCGGGCGCGGTGGCTCACGCCTATAATCCTAGCACTCTGGGAGGCCGAGGCGGGCGGATTGTTTGAGCTCAGGAGTTCGAAACCAGCCTGAGCAAGAGCGAGACCCCGTCTCTACTAAAAATAGAAAGAATTTAATCGGACAACTAAAAATATATAGAAAAAAATTAGCCGGGCATGGTGGCGCATGCCTGTAGTCCCAGCTACTTGGGAGGCTGAGGCAGAAGGATTGCTTGGGCCCAGGAGTTTGAGGTTGCTGTGAGCTAGGATGACGCAACGGCACTCTAGCCTGGGCAACACAGTGAGGCTCTGTCTCAAAAAAAAAAAAAAAAAATAAAGAAAGATGGTAAACTGAGAAAAATATTTGCAACTCCTATCACACACAAAGGCTAAATTCCTTACTATGTAAAGAGTGCCTACAAATCAATAAAAGGGCCAAAAAATCAGTAACAAAAACTGGGCAAAAGAAATAAACAGGTCTTTTCAAGAAAGGAAACACAATGGCTCTTCAATATATGAAAAGATGCTCAATCTCATTTATATTTCCACACATCGGATCACCCAAGACTTGAAAGTCTGAGGAAATATAGTTGGAGAGGATGTCTGAGAAATAGACACATTGATACTTTTCCTAAAGGGCAATTTGCAACATTACCAAAGCTACAAATGCACTTTCTTGCACAGGGACACATGCACAATGCTATTCCTACACAAGACAGTTGTACAGCAACCAACGTGGTTTCATGCAACGCTGTCTCATAGCAAAAGACCTAGATGTCCATAAATAGGGACCTGGTTAAATAATCATAGAACATTCATATAATGAATACTATGTAGCTGTTATAAAAAATAACACTGTAGTGTCAAGGAACCCACGACTTCCAACATTTATTGTTTCTAAGAAAAAAAGATAAAGTATAAAACCATATTTTGTGTGAATAAAAGAAAGTGGAGCTATAGGTTTCCTCTGGGGAGGAGAACGGTGAAGGAGGGTGATTTACATTCTATCCTTCTTGTACTTTATGAATTTCACATCATTTATCTATCCCCCAACAATTAAATCAGAATAGGTAAATATTAAACACCATGGCTGCTGGGTAGGGAACAGACTGGGGTGGAACAGAAATACCTGTGTGAAGAGCTATAGCCAAGTGTGTCCATCAAAGAGGGGACATCCTCTCTTCCCCAAAGCCCAACAGGGCACCCAGGTAGCAGGCAGTTGAGACTCAGGAGCCATTATGTCACTAATGGAGACTGCTCGGGCCCCAGGACCCCCCTCCATCATCTATTTGATACTATGTGCCCAATGGGCAAGCCAGTTAAGCTGCCCTGGTCAAATTACACAAGGGAGGGACAGTAGCAGTGGCTCCACGCTGGGGAACACACTTACCTGGCTCGAGGCCCAGCTCAAGGGTCTCCTCCCGCACCACCTGCACCAGCATGGCCAGCAGCAGGAAGAGGAAGGCGAAGGTCAGGCAGACGGAGCGCTCGCCCCCCTCCTCCGCGCTGAAGTACAGTCGGGTCACAGTCAGGAACACCTTGCTGGGGGCGGAGCTAAGGAGGCCTTGGGTGCTGGTGCCAACTGTCCCAGCCCACTCCACCACACCTATTCCACGACCCCCAGCTTCAGGCCACAAATATCCCTGCACAAATTGGCCTTGGGGGTGGCCTGGAGCAATTCCAGTTTCAGGTCCTGGGGCCCAGATCAGGGCGTGAGCTGGGGGTGCTTGTTCAGTGAGAAGTGGCCTCATCACACCACTTGTGGCCAATTAGGAATGGCCACCAAGTCTGTGCGGCTCCCCAACCCCTGGCCAGGTGACCCTGCCTCCTTGAGTCCCCTCACCTCCTGGCCGCATTCGTATACCTTGGGAAAGCTATCAGAGGTACAAGGGCTGCAGCTCCAAACCGCCCCCAAAAGTCACACAGGGCTTTTGAGAACCACTGTGGGTCTCAAGACAGTGTTCCCTTTCCAGAAGCCCACTCCACAGGAGTGGCATTCTTGCTGTACTTCCTTAGACTTGGGTCCCCAAAGTCATATTTGCCTCTGCTTTCTATGCTGCTTAATAAAAAATTTGCAGAGGGGGCATCTCTTTCAAACCGCCCCTGAGTCTGGCTGGCCTGGTGATTTGCTTTGACACAGAGAATGTGACAGATGGGGCAGGGGTGGGGGTGGGCCGACTTCAGGCAAGCCACTGCCTTTGCTTCCTGTGGTTTCTGCTGCCACCAAAGGGCAAGACCATGTGGAGCGGTGATGAGCCAGCCCAGCTGAGCCCAGCCAAGACTACCTACCCACAAAACTAGAGCACAAAAGACAGCTGCTTATGCCACTGAGCTTGGGGGAAGTTTGTGGCACAGCAGGGGAAAACTGCCACACCAGTGTAGAGGAAACCACGAAGCCTAGTTCCCCACGTGCCCTACCCAGGGAGCGGGAAGGAAGGATACATGGAGAAGGCCACAGCAAGCAGGCACCAGAACACGGCAATGTTGGTCTCCTTTGCTGGGCCCAGCACGTAGTAGTAGGCCTCTGTGAAGAGGTACACACCACCCGAGTACACGGCGAAGTCCACAAACCACTGGTACTCCAGGAAGAAGCGGAGGACTGCAGGAAGCACTCTACTGAGCCCCCGCTCAGCCAGCCCAGGCCTCTCCCTGGCCCAACCCCACTGAGGATGTGGTGACCTTCAAGGGCCCAGGGAGGGGAGTTTGGGGACCAGTGCTGGGCTGTTACCTAGAGCATCCACGGTTGTGAGGGGGCAGGTTTCCAGCTGGAATGGGGTGTCTCGGGGCACAGACAGTGGCTTCTCATCACTAAGGCCATTGACCCACCTGGGGGGATGGAGAAAAAGAAGGGGGCAGGTGAGAACGGCATCCTACAAGCACCTGGGAGGCTCTGCACACCAGGGTGTGGGTACCTCCCACCCACAGAGCAGCCCAGAGTACACTGCCTGTAAACATGAGATGCTAACTTGACAGTGACCATCTCTTCCGACTGGGGCCTCTCCGATTCACCTGTGCCCAGAGCAGTGCACGGAAGTAAGGGAGGGCAAGGAGCCCCTGGGCAGGAGCAAAGCTGTTCCCCGGGGAGGAGCTGTCCACCCAGGGCTGGGGCTGGGCCCAGCTCACTTACCGCTCCTTCCTGCCTCTGGGCCTCTGTTTCCCTGCCAGGGCCCGAAGCTCCTCCTCCGACGGGTGCTTGTACCGAAACAGACTGAGGGCAAAGCAAGGACAGGCAGTCAGGAAAGCTTGGGCACGGGGCACTGAGGCAGTGAGCACCGAACCCGGGGGCTTGGCTGGGCCAGGGGAAGCCCTGGGGAGGGGAGGTCTGGGACATCCCCGAATCTGCTGGCTGACTCCCGGGGAGACAGGGGTGTGCATTTTTCTAGGGAGAGAATTCAGTTTCCTCCAGCCTCTCATAAAGGAACAGAGACCGCCACATGGACAGAAACCAGAGCAGGGTTGGAGGGGTAATCTCTAGGCGGAGTAAGGGCGGAAGGCGGGAGAGGGGGCCTCGGGGCGTGGCTGTGGTACACAGGATCCAATGTGTGCTTCAGATAGATGCAGACTGCCGTACTTCAGTGACGCCTCAATAAAGTAGTTCCTCCAGCCCCAGCCCCAGCCCCAGCCCCAGCCCTAGCCGAAATAAAGGCTGCACAAGGCAGGGTGGGCGTGGCTCCTCCTGGCCCCTCCCATCCCGGGGCGGGGCTCACCTGCCGTTGCAGAGCAGCCAGCGCGCGAAGGAGCAGTGCGGCGCCAGCCTGTGCATGAGGGTGGCAGTGAGCAGGGTCACCACCAGCTGCACTCCGAGGACCGCCTGGGGGGAGGGGACATGATGGGCAGTGCCTGCCAGAGGGTCACAAGCTCCTTCCTCCGAACCCAGGCTATTTATAGAGAAGCCGGGCCAGATAGGGGAGGGCGAGCCTCTCTGGCTTCAGTGGCTTCTTAGGGAAGGGGTCCGGTGGGGAGCGAGGAGCACAGCCTCAACTCTGGGAGCCTCTGCTGAGGGCGGACCCCTCTCACCTGGCCCGGCTCTGCGCACGACCCCCACCCCCGCGCCGCCCACGTCAGAGGCCAGGCCCCCCCAACACCCAGCTGGGGCGTGGGAAGTGGAGCCCATAGGGTTCGCCCCCAGCCTCTGCTATGGATTTCCCGTATTCATCTACCCAGGCCTCGGCTTTCTCGTCTGGAAATGGGGGGCTCCCTATTCTGCTTCCAGTATTCGTCACCGCCACCTTCTAGCCCCGCGAGCCCCGCACACTGAGTGAGAGCCGCTCGTCTGCCGCAGCCTTCCGCACCAACGGCGTCTCGGTTGAGCTTCTGCCTTCACCCTGGTGGCTCCTTCCCCTAAGTCTGTGCCACCTTAAATGGTCCCCGATGGCTCCACCCCTACCCCCACCCCTGTAATCAACCTCCTTGCAAAGCCATCTCCGCTCCTGGGCACTACCCATTTCAGCATAAAGGCTGACGCCTTGGAGTGGAATGACTTATTTTATTTTTATTTTTTATTTATTTATTTTGAGACAGAGTCTCACACTCTTGCCCAGACTAGAGTGCCGACGGAGCGCTCGCCCCCCTCCTCCGCGCTGAAGT
>NW_012150152.1:425931-480888 GCF_000956105.1 Propithecus coquereli | reverse complement strand
TCTTGCTGAGGCTGGTCTCGAACTCCTGACCTTGAGCGATCCACCTGCCTCGGCCTCCCAGAGTGCTAGGATTACAGGCGTGAGCCACCGCGCCCAGCGGATGACTTATTTTAAATTGAAAATTTTCTTACCAAGTTCTACATAACAACCTTTTAAACACTAATTCAGAACACGTTTCCATACGCTTATTTTTAAACGTTTTAGAAGGATCAGTCTGAAGCTGAAATTGGGTTTTCCTGCTTGAGTGCAGTAAATACCCATTTGCTATCAGTAATTATGTAATTATGTAAAATTATGTGCTCAGGAGAGCTGTCTACTAGTCTTCTGGTATTATAACCAACAATTAAAATGAAATAAAGCTTACTTAAATAGTAAAATGAATTGATTATTAACATAATCCCTTAATCGGGCATAAATAAGCTAACTTTAACAGGAAAAGCTCTAGTGTTACGGATGCCGGGCCTCGCTGCAATTCACAAGGAGTGCTGAGAAGTCCATCATTGCAATAACCGACTACGGGACATTTTCTCTATGCCTGTGACTTGGAAATTGAAAAAAGAAATCTTCTTTCAGTAATAAAATGAGGTGGGAGGCACCGTGATCCTAATCTCCAAATCCTCGTTGCTCGCCCTCCCCCGCACCCAAGTGCAGACTGGTTGGGGGTCCACCAGGGCTCCTCCAAACCCAGTGGGCCAGGCCTCTCCGAAGTCCTCCCTTCCTCCTGGGATCCCTCCCCTCCACGCCCCCTAGCGCCTCTCACCAGCTGCTGTCTGAACATCAGGGCCTCGGGACACGCTCCAGCCTGTTTCTCTCCGGTCTGGAGACAACCCGGCCTCACTGCCCGGCTGTCTCCCCGGCCCTCCCTATGTCAACCACTGGGGTCTCAGAGGCCCCACTGGACCCGCGGGCTCTCCATCGCTGACTTTGTCACCTCCAAAACCTCCTGGGGAGAAGACCTTGCTGGAGGGTCGCGTCCCTCCAGCTCAGGCTCCTGAGGTCAGTCCAGGGATGTATCTCATGGCCCCACCCGCCAACGGCCTCCCATTTCAGGGTCAACGCTCTGTAGACATCTCCAAGGAACTTCTGGAGCCTTCTATCAGCCCATGTCCCTTCCTTGCCCTTCTCTGGATTTACAATCATTGAACCCAAGAATCCTACTAAAATCAATGCAACTTTCCTCCGTCCGGTTCCCAAGAGCCCTGGCCCTCACCTGCTGCAAGCGTCCGGCACCCCGGCCCAGAACGACTTTCAACAATCCCATTTATTAATGCACTTCCTCCAGGCCCACCACCAACGCGCCTCCTCAGGGATCCCTCGCAAGCAGGGCCAGACCCCCCTCCAGCTCCCTGTCCCTCCCTCCGCCCAGGCCGGACCCCTCAGGGAGACCCCCAGCCTCCTGCAGGACCCTGTCAGCAGAATGGGCCCCAAGAGGACCCGAGACCACCTTCGCGGGGCTTCAACGTGCTCAGGTCCCAGTCCCCTTTGCGGGACCACGACCCCTAGGCAGGACCCCAGGCCCCTAAGGGATCCCCAAAGATGAGAACACCCAGAACGCTCAGGGGCTTCCAGTCCCGTCGGCACGACCCCCGGCGGCTCCCTCGGAGGCCCTGCCGTGAGACCAGGGCCCCCAGAGAGGGACACACGGCCCTCAGTGTGACCCCACGTCCCTCACAGCCTCCAATCCCCACAAAGGGACCCCATCCCATCGGCGTCTCCCTGGTCCCTCTCGGCTGGACCCCGACCTCTCAAAGCACCCCGCGCCGCAGGACGCTCGCTCACCATGTCGCATACTGGAGCCCAGTGCACAGACCCACAGGCCTAGGGCTCGGGTCACTCCTCGGGAACTCGACCAATCAGAGCCTCATACTAGTATGACGAGCAGCTCATGCAGCCAATCATCGGGTTTTGAACGGCAAATCGCAGGGAATAGGGTTGCTCGCGTTGCATGCTGGAAGTTGTAGTTCCGACCCGCTGGTTCTGAGCTCCGAGTCTGGGCTGTATCTGAGAGCCTGTTTGACCGACCTCTCTAAGGCTGTCTTCTCACCTACACCCATCTTGCAGGTCTGCAGAGAAAACATTCACCCACTCACTGTCCCCAGAAGGACAGGATTTTTTTGTTTTCTTTGTTTTAAGGCTAGTCAAGTGAGGGACAATTCTAAGTGTTGAACGTCCCCCCATCACGAACATTCAATGGCTCCCACTGTAAACTCCTGAGTGTTCAAAGACTGAATTCAGACCCCTCTGCCTGACTTAAATCTGCCTCCCACTTTACTGTACACACTATAGTACAGCTTTCCACCTGCCAGGCTATCTCATACGTCCAGGCCTTTGTAAATATCCCCTGTCTTGGAATACCTCCAAGGATGCCTCAATCTTTCTCACCTGGAAAGTGTCTTATTCATCTTTATCAGCCAGGACTCTGTTGTGCTCCACAAAAAAAAAAAAAAAATCCAACTCAAATGGGTTTTTGGCTCATGTAACAGAAAACGCTAGAGGTGGGGTCAGCTTCAGGCATGGCTGGATCAAGGACTGGCTGTCAGCCTCTGGAATCTCATGTTCTTGAAGTGTTTCACGGCTTAGAGGAAAGGGCTTCTGAAGTACATAAGTGCCTGAGTTTTGCCATCTGTGTTTCCCTGGATGAGTGTGTCTCCCTGAGCATGGACATCGATTGTGTATGACTGGGTGTCCGAGGGCCTTTATGAGGGTGCAGTTCATTGCCTTGTCTCTGTGGCTGTGCTTGCCTTTATGAGCACATGTGGATGTCTGTTTGCAGGGTATTTGTGACTTCGGTCTTCTGGATTCAGAGTGTCCCCTTGACAGAATGTGGGTGACAGTGGCAGTGGGGGTCACTGAGATTTCCCAGGACCTACACGGGGGCGACAAGATGCCCCTCAGGGTCAGAGTATGCAAATAGGATCCAGAGAAGCTGGGATTAGGGAGAGCATCAGAGAAGAAGTCAAAGGTGCCAGGCGAGGGGGACCAAGAAAGAAAGGAAGAAAAGGGGCATTTGGCTTGGGGCGGGGGACTGATTCATGTACTCCCTCCAGCATGACTGGGTAGCAGAACAATTGTCTCCATTTCACTGATGAAGAAACTGAGGTTCTGAGAGGCCCAAATCTCTGCTTCGCACCTTGATCTCTTCCCTGGGCCCCCAAGCTCATGAGTTTAGGTGTCACTCAGCGCCCCCATGTGGTGTCTACTGGCAACTAACGGGAATCTGGCCGCAGGTGCAGCGTCTTCCCTTGGACCTGCCCTACTGCCACCTCCCCATTGCAGAAAAGGCAGCTCCAACTTCCAGGGGCTCGGCCACAAACTCCTAAGTTGGTCTTGACTTTTCCCTTACCCCACGTATGAACGGGGCTGATGGCTCCATTTTCCAAGTGTAATCACAGTCCAGCCCGGCCTCAGCCCCTTCCCAGCCTGCGCCTCGTCCAGCCTCTGTCATTGCTTGCCTGCAGTCACCTGTTCCCTGGTCTCTGGCTTCCGTCCCCCACCGCATCCCCCGCAGCTGTTTTCCCCTGAGCAGCTTGTTCCCCTGTGAACACCTGAGCCAGACCGCACACCCCCTCTGCTCACAACCCTCCATGGCTCCCACCTCGCTGAGAGCAAAAGCCAAAGTCTCTTCTTCTGCATTGGACTTTCTGTGCACCCCCCCCTCATCGTTTGCTCAGTGCCGCCGTCCTACACTGGAATCTCCCCGTGCTCTAGTGTTCATCCTTCATTCAGCACCTCTGCTCTACGCTGCGCGTTCCCCCCTCCCTCGTCCACAGTGGATGTGCCACGTGGTCACTTCTGCATTGGAAGTTCCGCGTCCTCTGGTCTTCACTGCTAGTTCAGCATCTCTTCTCTACACAGGCCGTGCCTGCTGCCTGTCCTCCACGGGCCCTGCCCTGATTCTTACCGCCCCCTGGGCACGTCCGCGTTGTCTGCGCTACACTGGGTATCGCACGCTCCCTCATTGACCTCGGATGCCCCCGTGCCTGTCCGCACCAAACATGCTACCTTCTCTGACCACGTTAAGGTCCACACGCTCATTCAACATTTCTGGGTCTCTATTTATGGGGGTCTTGAAAACGCCTCCCTCAACATCTCCTGCGGATGCCCCAGTGCTTGTCTTCCGTCGCTGCATTTGTACCTGGACCACTTTTCCCGCTTCCAGCCAGTGACTGAGCCCCTGGGGTCCTTCTAACAGTGACATCGACCGTGGTTGACCTTATTGTGGCGTCCTTGTCTGTGGATGTCTTTCAAATGGCTCAGCGCTGTAGGACAATTCCACACGACCCTCCCTCCTTCTCCTTCACAAGGGGACAGAGCTGGGGGCTGACCACGAAGGCCTTGCTGGAACCTGGTTCTCTGTCCACTGCCCTCTTGTGGTCCAGGACACCTCGAGTTCTACATGTCTAATTATAGCACAGACACACATGACATGTGACACAGCCCTTGTGGGTTCTCAGGTGCAGAGCCTGAAAACATAGGGTGGGCCCCTGAAAGATTTAATTACTTTTTTGAGACAGGGTCCCACTCCATCGCCCAGACCGGAACCCCTGGGCTCAGGCACTCCTCCTGCCCGGGGACACCACCAAGCCCAGCTCATTCTTTTATTTTTTGTAGAGATGGGGTCTCCCTACGTTGCCCAGGCTGGTCTCAAACATCTGGTCTCAACAGATCCTCCCGCCTCGGCCTCCCAAAGTGTTGGGATTGCAGGCACCCAACTGATTTCATTTATTTATTACAATTACTATTTTATTATTTTTTTTTTACTTTTGGCTGGGAAGCCCTGAATCCAAAGCTCACCGTTGAGCGCCACCTTGTGGCACATAGTAAAAGTTCAGTCTCCTGGGGACGGGAAGCTGAACCAGGCTCATCGATGGCCTGGGGACCTCCAGCCCTAGAAAGCAGCTCACATTTTAATGAACCCCACACTGGGTGCTTAGCCTGTGGGCATTGACTTCAGGGACTGGCCAAGTTTCTTGTTTACCATGGCGGTGAGATCCAGAGATCTGGGAAGGAGTTCTCTCCTGCTATGCCTCAGTTTCCCCAGGGCACTTCCCGAGTCCATTGATCACCGGAGTGGGGACAGTGACTCACCTCTCCTCAGTGGGGAGGCACCAGGTGGAGAGGATGTAAGGGCCCAGTCTGAGCTGCATGACAGAAATCTTCAGCCCAACTCGGACACTCTCCGGAGGCGTTGATGCCCCCAATGCCGGCCTCCGTCCCTGCAGGTTTCCCCAGCGCAGGACGTGGCTCCTCCATGGCCCCCACCAGGGCAGGGCTTCCTGTCACCCATGGCACCCTCTTCCCTTCACCCCACCTTCAAGCTGTCCTCCAAACGCACCCGCAGAGTAACCGCACCTGCAAACGCTGGCTCCCCAGCCCCCAGCGCCCTGCTACAGGGGTCAGGGAGGGGGCTCGTGCACGTTTTGATCATGTCGTGTCCCTCTCCTGGAAACTGAGGTCCCAAGGGGCCAGCCTCACTGGGAATGAGAGTGTCACAGACTGGGAAGATCCCGCAGGACAAACCCAGCTTGGGGCTGGCATGGGTATGTGGGTGACACCCTATACTCTGCCTCACCTTCCGAAACAGGTTCTGTCACTTACATATTTTACCGTCCCCCTACCCCTCAAAGAAGTCGGGGCCATAGTCTTGGCCCTTTTTGTCCACTGTCTCGGTCTGCATCTGCTAATGGTGGAATGCAAGGTGGTGGATTTTACTGAAGAGGCTCCTCTGTGCAGCACTGCGGTGACACAAGGGAGAAAGGCCGTGACATTGTCAGGCAAGGTGCCCCGCCCACCCTGGCTGAGCTGAGCTGGCCAATCAGCTTCGGATCTTGGCTGGCAGAGTGATGGGAGGAGGTGGATTTGTTTTGTTTTGTTTTGTTTTTTGTTATGAAGACAGGCCTCTCTATCGCCCAGGCTGGAGTGCAGTGGTGCGATCACAGCTCACTGCAACCTTGAACTCCTGGGCTCAAACGACCCTCCCGCCTCAGCCTCCTGAGTAGCTGGGACTACAGGCATGCGCCACCATGCCTGGCTAATTTTTTAATTTTTTTATAGAGTCGGGGTTTCGTTATATTGTCCAGGCTGGTCTCAAGCGATCCTCCTGCCTTTGCCTCCAAAGTGCTGGGATTAGAGGCGTGAGCCACCGCTCCTGGCCTGGAGGCAGGTCTTATAAACCTTGATGCCAACCCTCATGTTTCCCACCTTCCTGTTCAAATATGTGGTCCCCTGCTTCTTCCCTGCTGGGGACACTACAGAAGGCTTCCTGGAGGAGGGGACGTGGAGCCGGGCCTTGGAGGGTGGGAAGGAGTTTTAAAAGGAGGCAAGTTGAGGGAAGTGGTCCGGGAGGAAGGACCAACATGGTGGCATGTTGGAACTGCAAGTGTTTCTAGGGGACTGGGTGGAGGGGGACAGAGGTCGGGACATGACAGAGTGGGGACAGGGGAGCCGAGGAGCTCAGCTTCCTCCTAAGGATGAGTGAGGGTCAGGACAGGGCAGAAATCAGATCTTGAGTGTTATAAAAATCCCACTGTGGCTGGGCGCGGTGGCTCATGCCTGTAATCCTAGCACTCTGGGAGGCCGAGGCGGGTGGATCATTTGAGCTCAGGAGTTCGAGACCAGCCTGAGCAAGAGCGAGATCCCGTCTCTACTAAAAATAGAAAGAAATTAATCAGCCAACTAAAAATATATAGAAAAAATTAGCCGGGCATGGTGGCACATGCCTGTAGTCCCAGCTACTCGGGAGGCTGAGGCAGGAGGATCGCTCGAGCCCAGGAGTTTGAGGTTGCTGTGAGCTAGGCTGACGCCACGGCACTCACTCTAGCCCGGGCAACACAGTGAGACTCTGTCTCAAAAAAAAAAAAAAAAAATCCCACTGAAAGCCGGGATGCACGTGCCTGTAGTCCCAGCTACTTGGGAGGCTGAGGCAATAGGATCTCTTGAGTCCAGGAGTTCAAGACCAGCCCGGACAACATAGCGAGACTCTGTCTCAAAAAAAACCACATCCCACTGAGACCACTTTGAGGGGGGTGGGTGGACATTGCTGCACCTTGACTATTTGCTGGGCGCTCCCCGGCTCCTGGATGCCGAAGTGCGCCCTGACACAGGATAGGCCCAAGTGGTGGCAGCGTGCAACTCCAAAGTGGGTTTCTTCTCCTTTGTCCCTTGGGTGGAACAAAATTGCGGGGTCAAGGGATTGAGAGATAGGATCATTTAAAAGATTACCAAGCAATGCCCTGAGTGTGCGCAGGTAGCCCGCCATTGGAGATTTCAAGCTGCTTCCAGCATTGCCGCACAGCCTGGGGGCTGACCCCTGACCCCACGATGGGACACTCCCAGGAGCAGCCCTGGCCAGTGACTGTGGGGAGTTGGAGGGTAAATAGCCTAGCCCCTCACCTGGAGCGGAAGCACCCTTGTTCTATGCTGTCCCCAGAGACCCCAGCTGTGTCACCTGCTCCTTGGTGACCGCTGCAGGGTTCCTCCCCTGTCCTCTCCCCACTCCTCCCGCCAGCCTTTCTCCCGGATACACCGCGGGCTGGAGTGGGCACCCCAAACCAAGACAAGGCAAGAATGAGGCCGCCGCGGGAGGGGGGGTGACGGGGGGGAGGTCTCTGAGCCCCGACAGTCTCCTCCATGGAAGTCACGCGTGTTTTATTGGTGGATACACACTCAGGGCGGAGGAAAAGGGACCCCCCCCCTCGAGCGGATCCGAATCCAGCCGCCCCCCTCCAGGCCCCCACCGCGGAGGGGCGGTAAGCGGTGGGTCTTTAATGCAGAGGCCGGGAGGGAGGCTGGGTCCCCACGTGCCTTCGCCGTGCTCGGCGACAGGATGGGCCGGCGCCACCTCGGGTCCGCTACCGGGGCCAGCCGTCGGCCAAGGGCAGCCGGCGCAGGGCGGGCCCGGGCCTCAGCGGCTCTGCCAGGGACCGGGCGAGGAGCAGGGGGTAGGGGAAGGTCTTGGGAAAGTCGCCGGGGCCCCCGGGGGCTGGGGAGAGGCGCTCGGACTTGATGCTGACTGCGGGGGTCGGCGGGGAGGCGCCGCGGGTGGGGGGGCCCTCCTCGCCCAGGCTGCGGCCCCCGCTGCGGGGGGAGAGAGAGACAGAAGGGGGTCGTGAGTTCGGCGAGGAAGGGACGGAAGCCAGGGAGGGGGGGCAGCGTGGGCAGAGGCTCGGCAGGAGGACCTTGGGAAAGGAGGGGGTGGCGGTCCCTCTTGGGGCCTCCAAAATAGCCACACACACACCCGCGCTAGGGACCGTCGCCTGGCGGGGGCGGGGGGTGCGCAGTACCAGGCATGGCCACCAGGGGTCAGCAGCGGCCGGGGCTTCGCGAGCACCCGCCGGTCCTGAGCAGGCGGGACGGTCCGGGCGCTTACCTGGGCGGCGCGGGGGCGGCAGGGGGCCCGTCTCCCCGGGAGGACTGCCACGGGGCCAGCGTGGGGGACTGCAGCAAGCCAGGGGGCGGCGGAGGGTCTCCCAAGCCGTATTCTGGTGAGGGGGAAGGGTGGGCTGAGGCCCTGACCCACCCCACGCGCCGGTTTCCAGTTCCGGTGGCGGGGACAGTATGGAGCCACCGGCGGGCAGGGAGGGTGGGGGTGTACCTGGGGGTCCTGCAGGGAGGAAGGGGAAGCTCCCCAGCGGGGTTCCCGGGGCCGCAGCGGAGCACGGGCTCTGCAGGCTACCGTAGAGGCTTCTCTGCAGGGACAGAGGGTGAAGGGTCATCTGAGGCCCGCACCCAGGCGGCCCTGCCTGCCCCCATCAGCCCGCCACACCGTCCCCTCACTCACCGAGTTCAGTCCCCCTCGGGGCCCAGCCAGACCACCAGGCAGATCTGGCCTCCGCCCATCTGCCGCCAGGTACAGGGGCGGCGGTGTCTTGCTGGTGAGGTGGTTTGGCGAGAAGAGAGGGTGTGCCAGGCCTGGGGAGGGGGGGACCCCCAGAAAGAGGGCACCCGGGCCATGTGAGCCGATGACGTCTGAGGTTTAGAGGTGACGCGGGCCGCAGGCAGTGCCAGAGCCCAGATCCACCCAGACGACCCCCGGGACCCCTACCACTGCCCCCTGCCAGGGCCTGTGCCCCATCTCACCTGGGGGTCCAGCTTTGGGGGCTGCTGGCCGGAAGGGAGACGGGCGGCTCTGGGCAGGCAGGGCCTCCCCGAGCCCACTGGGATCACAGCCTGGGGGGGGCAATGCCCCGTACACCATGTCCGGGCTGGGCATAGCTGGGGTTGCTGGCTGTGGGCCAAGAGGGGGATGGGTGGGAGGATGGTGCCAATGGAGGTGCCAAGTCCAAGGGAGAAAATCCCGATGAGTTCAAAGGCCAGCCTCTACCTTTCCTTCAGGAAGCCTTTGCCGCTCTTCCCTTAGGGTTCCCTATCTCCTCCTCTCTCTGGCCTAACCCCACAAGCTGGGGGAGCCCGTGTCTGGCTCTGTCTGTCCAAGACAGCTAGGTCCAGAGCTGAGGCCTTTTGCTCAGCATAGAGTTGGCACTGAGGGAGCTGCCTGGGGTGTTTGATCAAAGAAATAAAGAAGGAAGGAACTGTTTGCCTGTTGAACTCTTCTTTATCCTTCAAAGCCCCAGCTACAATGCCCGTCCTTCAAGGAAGTCTTGCCTGCCCACCCAGGCAGAGACCTGCCTCCAAATTCCAGGTTCCCTGGCTCTAAGTCCCTCTCTCAGTACCAGCTGCAACCACTTGGGCCTAGGAGGTGGCGGAGGGCCCCATTCACAGTGGGGCAGGGGGTCACTTACATAGAGCCGGGGCCGGGGCAAGGCTGGGTCACCCCCTTCGCCTGCCAGCCTCCGCAGCTTCTCTCCCGGCCCCTCAGGCCCCTCGTCTGGCTCCAGTTCTGGCCCATCGAGGCCCACACCCCTCCGCTTCAGCGTCTGTCAGGACAAGAGACAACAGAGTGGTCCCTCCCCCACTACCCCAGGTGTGGGACAGGGAGAGGCCTTCCCCACCCAGCTCTGCGGCTGGGGTAGAATGTGGGCACAGCCTGCTCCAGCCAAACCTCATTAGCCAAATCCCTAGTGAGTTGCCATCGAGCAATTTCCACCTGTGTGCAAGGAAGGGCGTGTCCTGCCCTGGGACCAGAGAGGCCAAGGACCCACCCAGGTCACACAGGAGAAGCTGAGATCCACCCAGGCCTGCTGTCGCTGTCCTAATGCTGCCCCTGGATGTGACTCAGGGACCTCCATTCTGCCCCCACGTGCAGCCTCAGAGCCTGGTATGCAGTGGCTGCTTAATAAATGTCAGCGGATTTCCTGAGCTGCCTTTCCCTGGGACAACAGAACCACACACGCCCGGGCCCCGGCCTTTCCTTTGCTGACTCTCCCTCAACTTCCGAAACATCAGGAGCCCCCAGGCCCAGGCCCAGCCCACTGGGTCCTTCCTGTCCTGGGCGAAGACTCCCTCGTCGGCAGGGACAGTGATCCTGCCCTCCCCCGACAGCAGGTGTGGGGACTGAGCCCGCTACCGCAAGGGCCACTCTGGTCTCTCTCTCCCAAGGACGCAGCAGCGCAGACAGACACACGCCAGGGCCTCGGCGAGGTCCACTTGCTTCGTGGGGCCTTTTATTGTCTGTTTCTGTTTCTCTCTGTCTCGGTGTGTGTGTCTCTCTCTCAGTCTCTGTCTCTGTCTCTCTCTCTCCATTTATCATGGCAGAAATTTAAGAGCACACTCCCTGGGGACAGACACACGTGGGTTCAAATTCTGCCCCCTCCGCATATGTACTGTGTGACCAGAGGTACTGAGAACTCCTCCGAGAACGGGCGACAGAATTAAATGAGGTGACACGTGCGAGGGGCTTGCAGACAGACCTCCATGCACAGTGGTCGATGTGCTGTATTTCTGCTGCCCCCAAAGGGGACCTTCCACCGCCCCAGACTTGTTTTTACCAGCAGGGAAGCCAGACTGCAATGCTCGTCTTTTGTGCAAACCAAGAGTCCCTAGGCTCTGAGGGAGCAGAGTGTGCTGGGCTCCGTGGGGCTGGGGAGAAGGGCCCCGGGTACCTCGAGGATGTCGGTGTTGGTGCGGCTCTCGTGGGGCTCGCTGTACTCTGTGTACTTCAGGAGCACGCGGTCCATGTCCGTGCTGGCATACTGGAAGAGGCGGTTGGCGCTGTTGAAGATGATGAGGGCGATCTCACAGTCGCAGAGCACACTCAGCTCATAGGCCTTCTTCATCAGCCCAAACTTGCGCTTGGTGAACGTCACCTGGACCCAGACCCACAGGGGCAGGTGAGAGGAGAAGAAAAGGATTTGGGGTGTCGTGGGGGAGGTGGCGAGGCCTAAGTGTTCCTCAAATATGCCTTATGACCCCATGCCTTCACGTGTGCTATTCTTTCTGGCTGCGCTCTACTTCTCACTGCACAACCTGGAAAACTCCTAATTGTCCTTCAAAACCCAACCCAAATGTCCCTTCCCCTGTGGGAAGTTTTCCTTGGCCTCCCAAGCAGAACCCACACTCTCTCTCTCGGTTTCCGCAGTTCTGTGGCTCCCTCTGGGCCAGCCCTCTGAGCTGGGTGTGTCCGTGTGAGTTTCCTCTCCCCTGTGACTGGGCTTCCAGTCATCGGGAAGAATAAATGAATAAATGATCATAAAAATGAGCAAACCCTCCATCTCAGACGCCGGACACCGCATCAAGGCTCCTCACGCGTCCTCTTGTCCCTGCAGTTTCCCAAAATGGCCAGGCCATTGCCTCAGCCACGCCCCCTGCCGGGAATGCCATTTGTCCATCTGCTGTTCCGCCCTGCGCACTCACCTGCCGGTTCCTTTGGTCCAGAATGCGTGAGATCTGGATTTTTTTCCTCCCCATCTTTGGCAGGTTGGGCAGAGTGACCTTGGTCTGGGGGTGAAGGGGGAGAGGACCTGTGGGTGGGTGGAGAGTGGGGAGGGATAGGTACCCCAGCCTCCCTCCTGTCCTCTGCCCGCCCCTGCCAGGCGCAATTCCCCACGAGGAGAAGGCTGACCAAGGATGGAAAAGCATGGCACAGACGCCCCACTCCAGGGTCTGAAACAACATGAGCTGGCAACCGTGGGACCTCAGGTGAACCTGACCTCCCTGGGCCTCAGTTTCCCCATGTGTGCAGCAAGGATAGTAGTGGCGTGCACTGCCCGGTGTTGTTGGAGATAACATGGCTAAGCCACGCGAGGCGCTCAGGTCTGCCCAGCACACAGCAGGCGCCACACACATGCTGCTCTTATGAACACCGGCAACAGCCTGGCGTCCTCCATAGGCCGGATCGGAGGCTGGTGCGATGCCAGCGCCCAGCGGCACTCCGTGAACATCAGTCACTGAATCGGTGACCTGAGCCGCTGACCGTGACCGTGATCGTGACCGTGAACGCGCACAGGTGCCCGCGCATGCTGAGTTGACGCACGGTGGGGGCATCTCATTCGCTACCACGGCAGGCCCCGCAAGCAAGATCGAGGCCCGTGTTTACAAAGAGACGTAGATTAAAACGTTGCGTTGAGATTGGAAAAAAAGACTAGAAGGAAATGCTCGCGGCAGTAGTCATTGCCAGGTGGAGGATCATGAGTGGGTTGCCTTGTTTTTGTGAATGGAGGTGAAATTCACATAACATAAAATTCACTTTTGTTTTGTTTTGTTTTTTTAGAGACAGGTTCTTGTTCTGTCGCTCAGGCTGGAGTGCAGTGGCCCAATGGTAGCTCATAGCAGCCTCCAACTCCTGGGCTCAACTGATCCTCCCGCCTCAGCCTCCCAAGTAGCTGGGACTGCAGGCGTATGCCGCCACACCTGGCTAATTTTTTAATTTTTTGTAGAGTTGGGGTCTCGCTATGTTGCCCAGGCTGGTCTCAAGGGATCCTCTTGCCTCAGCCTCCAAAAGTGGTGGGATTACAGGCGTGAGCCACCATGCCTGGCCTCGAAATTCACCATGTTAAAGTATACAATTCAGCGGCATTTAGTGCATTCACGATGCTATGCAACCACTACCACTATCTAGTTCGAGAACATTCTCATCCCCCCAAAAGGAGACCCCATCCCCATCAGCAGTCACCCCCCACTCCCCCTCCCCCACCCCCTGGCAGCCACCGATCCGCTCCTGTCTCTGTGGACTGGCCTGTTCCGGACATTTCACATCAGTGGAGTCACACACTGTGTGACGTTTTCACTCCTTTTCTTTTTCCTTTTCAGTTATCTGAATTTTCTAACTTTTCCCCTTTAATGATTATAAACTATTTTTGTTAAAAAAATTTTAACAGAGCTGCAGCCGCCACCCCACTGAGCAGACAGCCACCCCAGGCCCCTGCGACCCAAAGGGGACGTCCCCCTCTGTCAACTGTACAACCACACTCCACCTCCCAGCCTCCACCGTGTCACAGGTGACGGAGGCTTCGGGCGAGTGGCCTCCCCACGGCCACGTGGGCCTGTGCTCCTGCTGCCCCGGACCCTCACTCGGGGCGGCGCTCACCGTGGGCAGCCTCTGCCTACGCCTAGGTTTGCCGTTCTGTGAACCGGGCGCGTAGCAGACCCCCAAGGAGAGCACGACCTGCCAAGCGCCTGCCACAAGCCCTGGCAATGAGCTCCCAAGAAATTCAGGTCCTTCTCCAGGAGCCGTCATAGCTGCTGCTTCCCAGACCCCCAGCCCAAGCAGTCTGGGCAGGACCCTTCATCATCCCAGGGGCCCAGGGCGCAGAAGTGTGAGACACCTTGGCTGGCACATGTGGCCTGCTGTGTGACCCCAGGCCCACCCTCTGCCCTCTCTGGGCTGGGCCTCTAAGCCACCACGGCTACGCGGATCTAAGGCTGGCAGCCCCAGCCACACAGCTCCAGCTCGACATGCTAAATTTAACCTCTCGGGCTAATTTTAATCCCTGGCCGGAATCGGGTGCGTTCCCACGGCTGGGATGGCCCCCACCCTGATGGGTCCCTAGGGTCTGGAGGGGCACACTGGCCCGGAGGTCCCTCCGGACACGCCCCCCATGCCCCGGGGTCCCATGAGAGCAGGGCCTGGGCCAGCGCTTGGACCTGAGTCTCTTGGGCCTAGAAGACTTGACTCTGGCCCCTTCTCAGTCTGGCCCCTTCTCAGTCTGTCCCCATTTTAGAGACAGACACTATGGCTAGGGCAGGGGTCACATGACAGGGGGATTGCCCGGGAGCCAGGAAGTCGGGGGGTCTCTCTGAACCGAGACCCGAGAGCTGAGACAGGAGGTGAGTTCCAGGCAGGAGGAACAGCAGGTGCGAGGGCCCTGAGGAGGGGTGAGAAACAGCAACAAGGATGGAGTGAGGGGGGAGGGCAAGAGGCCACAGAGTCTGGGCCACTCTGGGCCTTCCGAGCTTGGGGACAGCTGTGGGTTTTGGTCTAAGAGTGATGAAAGGCCGTGACGGGGTTTTGACACAAGAAGGCATGGGGCTTCATTTATCATTTTAAGACTCAGCTTGTGGCTTCCACGGGGTACAGGACTGTCGGGAACCAGGGTGGAGGTGGCAGGAGGCCGGACAGGAGGCCAGGACTGTGTCTGTCTGGGCAGAGACTGAGGGCAGGGCCCTCTGTGCTAGGCCTGTGCCTTGCATTTCAAGTCACTGTTCTCCAGGGCATTTTGGTGCCTCTAGAATACCAGGGGGCCCTCCATCAACTCTGGTGCCAGGCCTGAAAGGTGCTGATGAGCTCATGCAGGGATTTGACACTCCTGACCCTGCTTACACGCTCTCCATGGCTCCCCACTGCCCTTGCGAGAAAGTCACAGCACTCAGCTTGGCATTCAAGGCCACTGCCCACATCAGCTCCTGCCTACCTCTCTCTCCCTTTGATAAATATCTCTGCCTAGAAGGCACTTATTCTCCTTCTTCGCCTGGCCAACTCCTATTCACACATCAAAACCCAACTTGAAAAATCCATTCCTCCAGGAAGCCCTCTACGCCATTCCTCTGGACTCCCACAGTCCCCATTCTCCTTCTCCAGTTCTGACCACATGGGGTTGGGGGTATATATCCCCAGCTTTGTCTCCCCCAGACTAGAAGCCCCCCTGAACAAGGCCCAGGCGTGGCCAGGAAGATGTGGTGAGTGGAGCAGGTCAGGAGAGACACGAATGACCCCCTACCCCCAGCTTCCCTCAACAACTTCCTCTCAGACTCCCCAGCTGATACCCTGCCCAGAAATACACGCGCATGCAAATCCAGCCACTCAGCGGAGACCTGTCTGGGCCCAGGTGTGAAGGGCCAGGCAAGGTATGCGGAGGCGGAGGGCCTGGGGCGTGCGTGTATATTTGTCCTCACATGCAAATCCCCGCCCCGAAGCCGCAGACAGACCCTGGCAGCCCATTCTCCAGATGTTGGTGTGATCGGAACTGCTGGGGGAGGTGGCGGCTGAATGTGCCGGGCACGAGGGAGGAGGCTGAGGTGGGAGAAGCCTCTTCTGCACCAATAGAGCCTCCCTGCCTTGTCTAGCCAGAAAGCAGAGAGATGTGGCATCTGCCCAGCACAGAGACAGAGAGAGGCAGACCCACTGGCCAGGGGATGGAGCAGGGAAGAAAGGACAGGAGAAACCCAAGAGGGCTTCCCAGGGGAGGACGCATGTAGTTGGACCCAGATGCAGAGACTGGATGGGGCTTGAGCAGAGGGAGTGGGGGGCAGGCATTTGAAGCTGAGAGTCCAGCACCTCCCCAACCCTTTCTTTGTACTCTCATCCTTAGCATTTATTAAGTATCGACCTGTGCCAACCACTGAGCTACGCCGACCTCAAAAGAAGTAGAAAGCTTAAGTAGACCAACGATGACTGCAGATTAGAGAAGTGACTCGGGATTTTTTTTTTTTTTTTAAGGATAGGGTCTTGCTCTGTCACCCATCTGGGCCTGTTGCCTTTTTAATGGTAGGTCCTGGGCTGGGTGTGGTGGCTCGTGCCTGTAATCCCAGCATTTGGGGAGGCTGAGGCCAGGAGTTCAAGATCAGCCTGGGCAACATAGCGAGACTCCCATCTCTACAAAAAATAAAAAAGTTAGCCAGGTGTGGTGGTGCACGCCTGCAGTCCCAGCTACTCAGGAGGCTGAAGCAGGAGGATGGCTTGAACCCAGGAACTGAGAATACAGTGAGCTATGATTATGCCACTGCACTCAGCCTGGGAGACAGTGTGAGACCCTGTCTTAAAAAAAAAAGAAAGCTCCCCACTCTCATGGCTGCTGTGGTGATCAGGGTCTGTCCAGGTAGAAGCGAGATGACAGGAAAAGACCAGGGCAGGTGTCCAGTGGGAGACGTGGAGTTTGAACCAGGATGGAGGTGGCAACTGGATCAGTGGCAAGTGGGCTGATCAGTTGGTGACCAAAGGGGCAGGATGAGCTGGTGGCACATGTCTGGGGTAGGGGAGGAGTGGGCCTGAGCACTGTGGGCGTGAGAATGAGCTGGGAGGACAAAGGAAGATCTCAGGAGTGCAGATGCATCATAAATTCTTTATGGCAGTATCTGTGGTCACTAAGTCAATCAACAAACTCCACTCCGAGGTCCTTCAAGCCATAGACGATCACCTCCCCAGCCTGGCGAGGTCTCTTGGCCCCCAGGTAATGGAGGGGGTGAATCCCACCCTCCCGTCAACCCTTCACCTATGGGAAGACTCAGTTTCCTCACCGATAAATTAGGGTGAGAATCCGTCTCCCACCAGCTGGGGAGGAGGGAGGGAGGAGGGTCTGTCGACCTTATCTTCTTACTTCCCAGAAGCCAGAAGGAAGAGGGACCTGGCCTTGGAAGTGGGGACGCTGAGTCAGTGTGCCATCGTGCAAGACGACGGCGACACCCTCAGCCACGTCGGACCCCTGCTTCCTCCCTCATCAAAAGGGTCACGGGACCCTAACCTCAAAGGCTTTGCAGCAGGGGCCTAAGAGGAAACATCAGGAAGGATTCATGGGCCCTTTTGCGGCTCCCGGCGGGGCTCTAACAGAGGGGGCACGAGTTGCAGAGTCATTTTGCCAGAGCCCTGAGCCCGCAGGGAGGCCACAGCCTGGCGGGCCGGGCAGGGAAAGGAGAAGTGAGAGGCAGGTGGGTGGCGGGGGGCGGGGAGGGCCCGCGGGAGGCGCCGAGCGGGGAGGGGGCGCTGCTCCGCCCCGCCTCACGCAACCCGGGCTGCGGTTTCATCACCTGCTCCCCAAGCACCTCGTTACCGGCGACAGGAAGAGCCCCTTGGAAAGCCGGGACCCTCCCTCTCTCTCGGGGGCTCCGCGGCGCCGACCCCAGCTGCCCACGACCCTCCCTCCCCAGCTGGAGCCCGGGCCGCCTCCTTCCCTGGGGACCTGGCTCCGCCCCCAGCAGCCCCCGGAGCCCCACGCCGTGGGGAGAGGCTGGGGCCACCTCGCTGAGCTGTGAGTGGGGTGCGTCGCAGTCGGTGCTTTGTAGATTCAGGGAGCTGTCATGGTCGTGGGGCCTGACCCCTCCCAGAAGGCCTTGGGGTCACCTCTTCCTCCACCCTGGGATGGGGGACCCAGTTCAGGGGTGCTGAGGGGCAGGAGCATGTGGGTTTGGGGGTCATTCTGTCCTTGTATGGACATAATGGGAGGTAGGGACATTGCCCCCACAGCGACCCCCAAAGTCATACAAATCCCCTCAAAATCCACAGATGCCTTAAACACAGTGGATCCCCCAAACACACGGGGATGCCTCATACAAAAGTCCCCAAAGCACACGCGGTCCACAGTACGCCAAACCCACACCACTCTGCAAAGGCATACACCCCCAAACATACAAATCTGTCTGCACACTAGACCCCCGATACACCCAGCTCCCCAGGCACACGCAGACCTCCCAACGCACGCGGATCCTCCAGCAGCACATAGATCCCCCCAAAGGTAACGCAGACCCCTGATTACATAAAGACTCCCCAACAACATGGAGACCTCCCAGACACGTGCAGATCCCCCAAATTCGTGCTGGTTCCTCACTACACACAGGGTCCCCAGACACAGGGAGGGCCCCGTCTCTGCAGTGGAATGCCCCCCGCCTTCCTTCCTGAGGCTGGGCGGTTGGCACCCCCCAGGGGACAGATGCAAGCTAGGAGCTGGGGGCAGTGTTTTAGGCTGTGAGTCGTGTTCGAATATGGGAATCCCAGAATGTTCCAGCTGGAGAAGGCCCCATGGGGAACCCTTTGTCCACAGGTTCCTCTGGCATCCACGGGGACACTAAGGCCCAGGAGGAAACTGAGGCCTCCAGACATGCCCCCTGGCCTGCTCCTGGGAGGGAAGGTGCCCGGTATAGGGGCAGGGCCTGGACGGGGACTCACACGCTGTCCCGGGAGCCCACGGTGGCCACGCACTGAGAGGCCAGGGCTGGGGCTGTGGGGCCAGCTAGTCCAGGCTTTGAATCCCGACTCTGTCACTGTGTGACGCCTTCTGGGCTCAGTTTCCCCATTTGTACAACGGGCTCCAGCGAAATCTCCAGGCGCCCACTCACCTGTCCCCAACTCGGAAAGGTCTCGTCTACCAGCAAATAGCACCCCGCTTCTGCCCGTTTTGGGGCACTTGATTGATGCGCTAGACTAGCCCCACACAGAGCTGCCGCTTTCCATCCCTTTCTCTCTGCCTGGGCTGTGCGCTCCCCTGAAACACCCTTCTTGGCTTGCCAGTCTGCCTACAGCGATCTGCAGAAACCCCTCTTTCTGGAGGGATTCCCAGGCAGAATTCAACTCTTTCTGCACTTAACTCTGCTGTCACCCTGGGCTGGAGTGCAGTGGCATCATCACAGCTCACTGCAGCCTCCAACTCCTGGGCTCAGCGATCCTCCTGCCTCAGCCTCCTGAGTAGCTGGGACTATAAGTGCCACCACACCCGGCTAATTTTTCTATTTTTTTTTCTATTTTTCTATTTTTCTATTTTTTTTTTGTAGAGACAGGGTCTCACTATGTTGCCCTCTAGGGCAACATCTTGCCCCCCTAGGACGTCCTGCTCTGCGACGGCAGGGATCGAGTCTCCCCAGCACCTGGCCCACAGTCGGCCTCCAATCACCCTTCCCCGAATGAACGCGCAAACAACTGCTTAACAAGCAGAAGAAACACCAGCAACTTGTTCCGTTTTCTTTTAGCTATCTCATGGCTCACACAACAAATTCGAGGCTCCATGTGGCCCACGGGCCATCAGTTTAAGACGCCTGCTCTAAACAACGTTCACAGAAAAACAGCCAAAGGGTCAGTGCTGGTGACTCTGATCATTTTGGGCCAAGGAACTGACCCTCTGAAGGCCCTACTGCCCAGCTTGGAAGGAAACCATAGCCACAGACCACCCATGGCAAACCTGGCCTGGCACAGGTGTCCTCGCCTGCCGTGAAGGCCAGTTCCTCTGTCACCGCCACTGCAGGCTGAGGCCTGCCGCCTCTTCCCACCTTCCCAAGAGAGGGACCCCAACCCCTGCAGCGAGGGGAGACCCCACACTCTGAATCTGACCCTGCTGTCCCATGCAGATTGGAGACCAGGGCCACCTAAGGCCCCCAGCAATGTCCCCGGAGCCACAGTGGCGGCTGCAGGGACAGCCCAAGGTTTCCCTCTCTTTGTTCCAGAGAAAGATCTCCCTGTGGGGCCCCAGAAATTCATCCCCAGAGGCCCAAGAATCCCTGCTTGGGAAATTAACACATCTGTCAGCGCTGGGTGGAAGGGACCCTGCACACAGCCCGGCAGCCCCAAGATACAGCCAGCAGGGACCCCGAGATGGGGCTTTAGGCTATTGCTAGCTCACAATATCTTCCCCCCGAAATGTCTGGGAGCCACCAGGTGGCAGGGACACAGGAACAGGGAGTGGACAGAGCCTGGCCTCCCCATTGCGCATTCTGGTAGGGAAGGCAGCAACAGACACATAACCGTGTCTGGGACAGAGGTCTGCATGCAACAAATCCAACAGGGAGAGGCAGCAGAGCAAGGCAGGGGAATGAGCTGCTTGTGACAGAGGGGCCAGGAGGGCCTTTCTGAAGAGGGGTGGTCTCAAGGATGAGAGGACACCAGCCACGTAGGGATGTGACGGACAGAATGGCAGGTGCAAAGGCCCTGAGGCTGGAATGTGGTTGGGTGGGTACTGGGAGCAGGGAAGGCCAGTGTGGCTGGGGCAGGTGGAGACAGGAGGCAGGGAGGCTGCAAGGGGACTCACGGGGCAGAATGAGGGGGGTGGACTGTAGAGCAATGGGGAGCTATGCAAGGTATGTGAGCAGGGGAGGGCTATTGTCTGATTCAGGATTTTCAGAAGGCTCTGTGGCTGCCGTGGGGAAAAGGCCTGTTGAGATAGGGGGTCAGGACAGTGCCCAGCAGGGATGGTGCCTGGAGCAGGCCAGGCTGCAGGTGGGGACAGTGGACGTAGCGGGCCCGTGCCCACAGCAGCAGGTGAGACACTTTATTCCAACCCACCGCAATCGCTCCCCTGCCCGGGCCCCACCGTGACCTTGGGTGAATTTGGATCTGGAGGAGAACAGCCGCTGGTGGATGGTGGGATAGAAACGGGCCCGGAGGGGTTCACAGGCATCTCCGCTTGCTCACGGTTCTGCCAGCACCTCCTGTTAGCGAGTGCCTACTGTCTACCCGGGTGCACGCCCCACCTCATTCACGTTCGCACAAGACCTGGGTGACCCACAGACAGCCCGGGAAGTGGAGACGGTCGCCTCTGTTTTACACAGGAAGAGGCAGGCTTCTCGGGGCCACATGGCGAGACCCCACATCCCTACTCAAGTCTGGTCCAGCCCACTGCACCCCAAGATCACCACATCCCAAATCACTGCCGACCCAGTCTGGGAAGTGGGCACCATCAGACTCCAAGACACTCATTCCTGGGCCCGGGGGTGTCAGGGCAGCCACATGAGTCCCCGAGATGCCGGGCCAGCGAGGTGGAGACACGGGACTCAACCTCCTTGCGCACCCCATGGGAATTCACCAGTGGGGGCTAGGGTGAGCTCCCTGACCTCTAAGGGATCCCAGACACATTCTAAGCCTCTCAGAAAAAATGACATCTGTCCCCAGGTGCATATGTGCCTCGAATCTTCCAGAAGACCAGACCCCAACACGTCTACACTCGTTGCCTCCAAGTCGGGGCGATGAATGATTTTAATTCTCTTTCTCCTCCTCATTTGCATTTTCCAGACGTCCACCTGGCCGGGTCGTGATTTAACCAAATCATTAGTTGGAAATGGGAAGCCAAGATTGGGCTCCACTCGCTCAGGTCACAGGAGTGGCCACGGAGCTCAGAGAGGGGAGGCAACCTGCTGGAGGTCACACAGAGGGGAGGGAGAGGAAGCCGGGCCCCTCACCCCTGGCTTCCGTTTTCTCAGGGGACTGAGCAGTGGCCTTGAGCCACTTTCTCTGTGGGGCCTGGGTGTTCCCACCTGGGCTCCATCTTCCCTTCCACAAATCTGCTTCCAGCTCTGGCCGGTGAGACCCCATGCCCCTAAAGGTCCTGAAATTCTGTTTGCTGGAGGCCAAGATTCAGACAGGCGGTGGGCAACAGGTAGGGCACGGGAGGGAGACAGGCTGCGTTTTCAGGAAGCCCCTTTGACCTCTGGAAATCAAACCTCAAACGCTGGTCTTTGGAAGTCCAAATACTTTTTTGAACCTAGTTTCCTTCACTCCAAGAGTCTGAGCATTCCTGTTCCGGATGCCAAGTGCCCAGAGGTCCTGACCTTCCCCAGTGACAATTCTTGGCCAGGCCAGGCACAAGCCCTCAGCTATTTCTGACTTCTCAGGTCTGCAGCTGGGGGCTGGGAGTGGCCAGGGACCCGTGTTGCTCACATCTACAGCCCTGGACCCTGAGAGAGTCAGGGAGGGAGGGCCATGTCTGCGAAAGTAACGCTGCCACTAGCTTGTTGTGTGCTGACAGCTACAGAAGGCTGTGACTCTTGTTCCTATACCCCAGTCCCAGATGGGGACACTGAGGCATGGGGAAGAGTTGGCCCTGGCAGCTGTGGCCCCCTCATATCCTGGGGCTCTGTGCCCACTGTCCTGCCGTGACACACTAGGGCACATCCACAGAAGGAAGGCATGGGTTGCGCACAGTTGCCAAAGGGGTGCGCATCAGGAGAGCGGGACACCGCAGCTCTCAGATTCAAAGCTCACAGACACATAACAGGGCCCATGGCACCACATCTTTGGAGACACCATTCTCCAGCTCAGAACTCCTCAACAAGGCGCAGTGGCTCATGACCGTAATCCCAGCACTTTGGGAGGCCAAGGCAGGAGGATCACTCGAGGCCAAGAGTTGAAGACCAGTTTGGGCAACATAGTAAGGTAGTTAGACCCCATCTCTACAAAAATGAAAAAAAAATTAGCGTGGCATGGTGGCGCATGCCTGTCCCAGCTACTCGGGAGGCTGAGGCAGGAGGATCGTCTGAGCCCAGGAGTTTGAGGCTGCTGTGAGCTATGACCGTGCCACTGCACTCCAGCTGGGTGACAGAATAAGACTGTGTCTCTAAAAAAACAGAAAACGAAAAAGAAAAACCTTTCCAACTCACATCAAAACCTGACACAAACCCCTTGGACACGCAACTCTCAGACACACACCCCCTCGATATACACCCCTTCAGACTCACAACACCATCAGACTCTCAACTCCTTGGACACACAACCGTCAGGCTCACACCCCTTAGACACAAAACTTGCGCACACAGACTCAGAAACACAATCCCTTGGACGCACTCTTCAGACTTACACTGCTGCAGACACACAACTCTCGGAAACACAACTTGCATGCTCGCACCCCTCAGGCACGTACTCCTGGGAGACACAGCTCCTTCATAGCACACCCAACCCCGGGACGACAGCAGCACACCCGGACCTCCCAACCCAATGCAGCCCACAGAAGCCGTTCAGAGGACACCGCACGAGTCTCGACCCAACGTGACACGCACCTGCTCGGCCGGGCCCTCGGACGCGGAGCGCAGGGACCTGCGGCGGCAGCATAGAGCTCTCGGCGCCCGCGGCCACGGATGCCTTCCGAGCGGGCGGCCCCGCCCCCGGGAGCTGATTGGGCCACGCAGATTATTTGCATAGAGGGCGTTGCCGTGGGGGTGTAATGGGCGGGCACTTGGGCGTGGCCCCGCCCCAGGAGTTCAGGGGCTGGGACTCAGAAGACACTGGTGGGGGGCATGTATAATGAGGGGAGAAGGACGGGGCGGGGGAGGGGATAGTGGGGGGGCTGGATAAGACCGGCCAGGCATACCCCGCCCTCGCTAGGAGCCCTTGACCTTACTGCTGACCCCTGACCCTTCTGTTACCCTGACCCTAACTCTCCCACTGCTCACAGGCAACGCTGACCCTAGCTCACACCCAAACGGAGGGACTACAGAAAAGGACTCCGGGCTGGCCTGTGTGGCCTTGCTGTGCCTCCACAGGAAGATGGCCGACCCTCTGCTGCTGGTCCAACGACCCTGCCCTGTGCCCCGTCCACAGCCATGCCCCTGTCCTTTCCTCTCCCTCCTGGCCACTGTTTCCTTCACTTCAAAGATCAGCTGTGGGGGCTCTTCCAGGACTGGACCCCAGTCCAGAGTCTAAATTCCCCCTCCCCCAGGATCCCAGCACCTCCCCGCACAAGGCAGACCCAGAGGAGGATCAGAGGGGCCTTGACGAGTGAATCGATGGGAAAAGAATTACGAGATGAAGATGGCTCGGGACTGGGCAATTCTCGAGAAGCCCACATACTCCCCCAGCCCTGCAAGGTCAGGCTGGGGCCAGAGGAAGGGATGGGAGGCTGGGACAGGCCAGAACTGGGGACAAGGGCTGTGCCAGAGGAGCAAGGAGGGCTTCCCAGAAGAGGGGGGCATTTGTACTGGGCCTTCAAGTATGAGTAGGAGTTTGCCATTGGGAGAAAGGCTTCTCAAGAGGGAACGGCACTTGCAGAGGTGCAGAGGAAGAGCACGGAGCATTCTTAGTGGGGGACAGGGGCAAGATGAGGGAGATGAAGCCCACAGAGCAGATCAGGGTGGGAGCAGATCAAGGTGGGAGCAGATCAAGGTGGGAGGGCAGGCAGGGGCTCAGAGGGGAGAGGAGGCCATCCATTAGGGGCAGATGCAGCGAGGAGAGCAGGTGGGTTGCAGTGGCTGCCTGGTGTGCAATTCCTCGGGAGACAAGAGGTGACTAGGCCCCTGGACTCAGGCAGACACATGTGGGGAGATGTCAGTGTATGGGGGACCCCGAGACAGGGAACAAGGGATCTGGGAGGCTCGTGCCTCTCCCTGTGCCTCAGTTTACCTGTCTGTGACATGGGCAGCTTGGGCCTCTCTTCTGGGCACAACTTTCTTTTTGGACACAAAAACCAGGGTTCACACCGTGTCATCAGTGAGTCTCCCCGGCCCCCACCCAGTGCTCAGTGCCACACACTCAGGTGGCCCAAGGACACACCAGGGCCCGGGCCAGGCAAGGGGCTTCCGCCTTGGCTCTAAGGTGCAGAATAGGGCTCAGGGAGCGTGAAGGCGGCTGGGGAGCCTGGGCCCTCCGAGGGCTGCTCTGTTTACCCGCGGCTGCCCTCCGCCTCTGATGCAACAGGCAGGCTCTGGTTACGTGAGGGTGGCAGCTGGGCCAGCTCTGGGAGCAGTCGCGGTGTGGTGGGAAGGGCCGGCCTGGCGGAGCTGAGCTGGCTGGGCTGCACCTCCATGCACCCTGACCCTCTATCCGCACCCCCTACCAATGGGGCTCCCTCTCCTCTTCCTGCCTCCCCACCGGCTCTGGGCTCCCCCAGTCCCCTTCCTATTCTGATCAGCACCTCCCACGTCATTCGTTGTGTCCCCCAGCAGGGCCATCACGAGTCTCGACCTTGGTCTTCTCAGATGAGGAGACCCTCAGCTGCTGGAATAAGAGGTTGGACATGGAGGGGAGGGTTGGGGGGACTGGGAAGGGGGCCTGGGAGATGGGAGTGGGTGGGGAGGCAGAGTGGGAAGAGGGGGTGGAGGAGCTGCCGCCTCCACTCCTCCGCTTCTTCTCCCAGAATGTCAGTGGCGAAGCCTTTGAAGGACCTTCCATGGCAAGGACAGTGTGGTCCAGTGGGTAGGGAGGGGCCCCAAGGTTAGAGAACCCTGAGTCACCAACCCAGTTTTGCCACCCTCTCACTGTGTGACCTCAGGCCAGTCGCGTCACCTCCTCTGAGCCTTTCTGAGCCTTTTTGCCCATGTGAGACGTGGGGACAATGGCAGCCCCTCCTCCTGGAGGACTGGAGCATTTCAAGGCCACCTACAATGCCCCCTCCTCCAAAAGCCTTCCCCATCCTCCTCCCGTTTGGGGTCCCTCCACCCCATCCCTTCTTCCAGCCCAGCACTGACCCAGAGGGCTGGGGGTGTACATGTCCAGCTCTGTCTTCCCCAGCTTGGGGGCTCCTCAGGGCCAAGCCCAGTGCATGATGGCAGCAAAGGGGTGTCTCCATGGGTTTCTTGAAGAACTGGAGAACCCCAGAGAGGGTGTGAGTGGCAGAGGAGCAGGGGAGCCAAGCTTGGGGCACCCAGGAGCCTTGTTGGGGGACACAACAGGCCTAGGAAGGGGCTTCCCAGGGGCCTAAGTGTGCTGGACTCTCCAGGAGGGCAGAGCAGGCCTGAAACAAAAACCAGGACTTGGAACCAAGGGCTAAGGACAAAAACCCATTGGTCCTGACTGCTGCAGACAGACCAGGGTCAGGTCACTGCCCCAGGGTCAGGTCAGGGGCCTCCTATTACCACAACCACAGATTTGAAGGGGCTCACACTTCACTCAGGGTTGGGATCCTTCCCAGGTCATCTCTGGCCTCGTGGCTGCCAAGCTCCTACTTGAATGCCGCATGGCACGGGGAGCTCACTGTCTCTTTTGTGGCTGGGAGCAAGTCCTACTGAGCAGGGTCTGGCAGTGCCGTTGCCCTCCACCCTGACAGCGGAGGCTGTCAGCCTCTCGGAGCCTCAGTCCACTCTCTGAAAAGCTGGGGTGAGGGCACACAGGGTGAAAAAGGGCGGAGAGTCACAACGTGCCCGGCAGGACCAGCAAGGACTGCGGACAATGACCACTTGGAGGCCCAGCTCCCGTCCACGGCTTTGCCTCTTGCGCCCTCTGGCGGCAGGACGGGGTGGGGCGTCCTCCCGGCGGGAAAGGCGAATCGGACATGCAGATGACATGCAAATTAACCAGCACCCGCGAGCCCTCGGGATCTGGGTGGCGAGGCTTCTGACAGCCCAGAGTCCTGTTCAGACTCCTTTAAAAGGAGACGGCTATTAGCCGCTGGCTGAGGTCGCATCCAGGGCGACATGAAGCCCCAGAAAGATCTGGGGCACCCCACAACTGTGCCGCATTAGCTCTCAGCTCCCCAGTTGCCCAAGGCAGCTGCTGGGATATGTATGATGATCTCACGTAGCTGCCTGTTTGTCCCACGGGTCATTAGAGCATCCCCCTGGCCCACAGAGAGGACCCCCTCTGCTTCCCCTAGGGCCTTCCCTTGACACCCCTCCTCCCACAACAACCCTGTAGCATCAAGCTGGGGGATCCTCCCAGAGTGGTGGGCCCGAGACCCATCCTAGCTATACCCTGAACAACTCCATTCTGCTCTTTCTCATACATTTTACTGGAACAAAGGACTCTGGGGCTAACACTGCGTTGGCACTCGGAGGTGTACGAACTGTGGACACGTGACCACCCAGGCTTGGAATTCACAGGCACAAGTGCAGGCTCTTCTGCACGCGGCTGCAGAAATACATTCAAAGCAAGTTTTGACAAAAATGGTAATTCAGGGGCTCATGAAACTGAAGAATTGAAATTGGCTAGTGTCAGGTACAGCTGGGGCCAGGGCCGCACGCAATGTTGTCAGGTGACGCACCTTCCAGCCACTCCACTCAACCACTTGGGCAAGAAGACACTTCCTTCTTCATGCTTCCGGCAAAATTCCCAGGGAAGCCCTCTCATTGGGTCATATGCCCATCTCCAATCAATCACTGTGATCTGGGAGATGGAGGGCTCTGACTGGCCAGGTCATGGTCCCATGTCCACCCCTGGAGCTAGGGGTGGACTCTCCATATGGTCAGGGTCTGGAGCGGAAGTTGCTGCTTGAAGCGGAACACAGGTTGGGCAGGCAGGTCTGAGCGTGTCTACCTCATCCCATAGAGAAGGTCCAGTCCAGACGGAGAAAGGGAGAACCAGAGAGGGCTAGCACCAGGCCCCACATCACACAGCACGTCAGAGGCAGGGCTGGGGCCAAACTAGGTCAGGGTCTCCTTTTCTCTTGCTGTGAGACCTGGTGCAAGTCACGTCCCCTCTGGGAGCCTCTCTTTTCCCATCTGTGTTTGGGGGTGAGACCTGCCTTACCGGGCTGTCTGAGGATGAAATGAGATTATCCTCACGCAGCCTCCAGCACAGCGCTGGGCATACAGTGGGTGCACGATCAGGATTATGGAGGTGGCAGTTATTGGTTCAAGGGGCCATGTCCGTGGCTGATGGGGGTTAGGTAAGAGTCCAGGAGCAGCAAAGCCGTGTCTGGGAACATTCGCAGCTGGGCGTGGAAGCTCCAGGCAGGAGCAGAAGAAAGGTGCTAGTCACGCTTGCTCTTTCTTCAGCCTGTGTGGGGCCCACGAGGCTGTGTCCAAGGGCCCACTTTGGTCAGGCTGGGGGCCAGAGTCAGGGTGTGGTCTGAGGCATGGACCCAGGGGCTGAAGTGGTAGCCGAGGGAGAAGCCCGGCTGGGCCAAGGACAGAGTGAAGCTTGGGGGTCGGAGGGTCTGGGTGGGGATCCTGGTGCTTCTGGGCATGGGTGGTGACCCCAGGCTGGCTGCCTCACCTCTCTGAGCCTCGGTTTCCTCTTCTGTAAAACAGGGTAGTGTTTAGGGTCCTGGGACTGGAGAGGCAGGTGACAACTTGACCAGTGAAGGTCGGCGGTGACCCTGAGGGGAGCAGCTTTGCAGAAAGGTGGGGGTGGGAGGCCCTGAGTAAGGTGGTGAGGCAGTGGCTCTGGGGAGAGGAGAGGGGTCTGTAGGGACACAGGTGGGGTCAGGAGCATTTGACAGGCACAGCAGAGGAGGGGACAGCAGATGGCGCAAGGGAGTGGGGAGGGCAGAGGGGCAGTGTCTTTGAGGGACGAGTGGGAAGGACTGGGGTGTGGAGGGTGTGATGGCGGGTAGGCCCAAGGCTGGTGTGGGGCATAGGGCTGGGCTGCCAACCCCTGGGGCAGCCCTTCCTGCTTCAGGCCCCCTAGATGGCCCCCAGGCCACCCCTCAGCCTGTGGGACTCCTGACCATGCCCACACTCAGAGCTAAGCCTGGGATGAGGAGGTGCTCAGGAAGTGCTCGCCAACTGACTGACTGTGGTGCCCAATAAGTGCTCGCTGACTGAGGGCAGTGGTCAGTAAGTGTTCACTGACTGTGGTGCTCAGTAAGCACTAACTATGGTGCCTGATAAATGCTCACTGCCTGAGGTGCCTAATAAGTGCTCACTGACTGATTGTGGTGCCTAGTAAGTGCTGACTGGACACACGTGAACTCTGCTGCCTCTTGGCCCTGGGGGCTACAGCTCTGAGGGGCTGTGGGGCCACATCTGTACCTACCTCCCCATGACCTTGGAGAGGGCCTCCATGGCACAGGGGACAAGCACAGCACCTGGCAAATGGACAGGGGCTCCATAAAGTCCCCGGGCACTTTGTACCGTCCTGCACCTGCCCTTCACGGGCACAGACTACCCATGCATCAGAGCTTCCTGGTGCCATGCCCTCCATGAGTGCTCAGCCACATGGTCTGGGCTTCATGCCACCCTTGCACAGTCCTCTCTCATATGGTCCTGAGCCTGGCCACGTGACTGACCTCCCCAGCGGGACACCGGCACATGTGAAGGAAGCAGAGGCTGGGTGAGCAGTTTGCCTGGGTACTGCCCTGCTGGAGAGGCTGCAGGGAGAACCTGACCCCCACCATCCCCCAACTTTGCTGCCGATAGTACCAGTCAAGGACCAGACCTGTGAGTGAGGCCCCCTCTGAGCTGCAGCTGAGTTCCAATGAGGGCCACATGAGAGACCCCCAGATGAGAGCAGAAGAACCGCCCAGCTGAGCCTAGCCCAAACTGCAGGATCATAAGTAGGTAAATTATTGGGGCTGTAAACCACTAAGTTTGGGGTAGTTTGTCATGCAGCAATAGCTGACGGCTACAATGTATATCCGTCACTGTACCCTGTGCCCTCTCTGTCACCTGATGAGCCATCTTTACAGAAGGGCAACAAAGGGACCAGAGGAGGGAAGGAACTTGCCAGGGTCACACAGCAGGTAAGCAGTGGAGGGGGCATTACCGAGTTGGGTGGGTAACTGTCATGCTGGGCTCTGTGTGAGAATCAGTTTGGGTAAAGCAGGCTGCTGGCATGTGGTGGGACAGGGGAAATGTTGAGCCCCCTTCTCTTGAGTCTTGGGCATAGGGAATCCTGGGACTGGGACGGGGCTTGAGGCCTGGATAAGAGGCAGGAAGAAGGTGGAGAGAGAGGGAGATGGCTGACAAGGTCCCCAAGCAGCAGAGAACACAGAGTGGGCCACTCTGGGGCTGCAGATACCCCTCCTGTCCTCCCACACCCAAAACCATCCTACAGATCCAGTGAGAAAGTCCAAGTGGTTAGACAAGCAGGTCCCTGCTTGGATGCCAAGCGGGCAGGTTAGTTCAGAGCAGAGAGAGGCTCACGGCTACCCTCGGCACTGACCTGGGTTGGGGGAGGCAGAGAGGGCCCCAAGTCTCTTCTGGGATCAGGCTGAGGAGGGCGGGGGTGGTTCCTCGGGGCTGGAACAAAACACGTGCAGCTTCCATGAGGCCCGGGTCAGAGGCCACGTGGCCTTCTCAGCTGGCGAGAGTGCAGGTTTGGGTCACACTCTGGTCCCCTGTGGCCTTAGACTTCAGGGCACGCTCTTTAAAAATGGCACCAGCCACCCACTTCAGAGGCCATGGCTGGGACTCACTGACACAGGACTGGGTGCCTCAAACCGACAGGACTTGCAAAGAGAGGTGTCAGCAGCGCTGTGAGCTGCTACTACTGTCTTCCAGAAGTGAGTTGCATTTTCGCAACAGCAGGCACAAGCAAGGCGTTGGAAAGCACTTTGGAAACCATGAGTTGACAGTAAGAGGTGGGGCTTTTGAGTGAATTTTAGTCCCAATTGCCAACCACCGACCGCTGGCAGAGCACCCAAATGCCTCTCCTCCTCAGATGCAAGAGAGCCCAGATAAACCCGTCGTGCCACCCTTGGAGACTGCTACACGCCCATTCTTACACATGCTCGAGGCCTTTTTGTTTTCAACAATTCTCCGTCTTAGTTATCAGAAACAGCAACACAGATGTTTTCTTCTTTCTAAATGCCTGGTGGGGGACAGGCATGCCAACCTGTGGGAGCCAGACGCATCCCAAGGTGACCTTACGGCTTACAGCATGTGCGTGTATGTTCATATGCATGTTTATTAAGTTATAATGAAAACAAGAAACAAACAGAAGAGCTACTTCTCCAAAAACTCTCTCCCCAGTGTGCAAGGACTGTACGTGTTTTTCATTCCCAGATCATCTGGTCCTCGGCTCAAACCCTTCCTCTGCTCTCGAGGCTCGAGGCCCTGGGACAGGGTGGAGAGAGGCCCCTGCCCGCCTCCCTTGCCCCATTTCTTCTCCTTGCCCGTGTGCCCATTCCAGCCACACTGGCATTCCTTTAATGAGCCCAGGGCCTAGGCCCTTGCCACTCCGCCACCTGGAACTCTGTCCCCTGATCTGTCTGCAGGTCGTTCAGGCCACCTCCTCAGAGAGGCCCCACACCCCTCTGCTTCCTTTGCAGCACCTCGGAAAGGCTCTCGTCTGTTGTGTGTTTACCTGGTTGCTGTGTCTCCCTGAGCCTGCCTGTCTCAGTCACCACCGTGTCCCCAGCACCCAGCCCAGGGCCGGGCACACAGCAGCGTTCGGGATCTGGGTGCTGCGTGACTGAACTCTCCAGCTACAGATGCCAAAGGACAAGAGGAAGTCACCAGACATCATGAGACAAGGAAAGGGAGTTTTCAACAAGCGAGAAGCAGCGGGTCCTGGCAGCGGGGGTGGGCCATCTCAGGAGCTACCTGTGGCCCTGAGCGGTGGCATTCATGTGGTCCCGGATGCTGATGGCCTGTTTGAGCAGACCCTCGACGCTGCGGAAGTAGACGCTGCTGTCCACCAGGTTCTTCACGGCGCTGAAACGGGAGGAGGGGCCAGGTCAGCTCCCCGGGCCCGTGGTGCGTCCCTGCACTCTGGCACCAGAGGGGACCTCGGCCAGAATTTGGCGGGCACCTTGGTGATTCCATCGGCTTAAATTTTAGATTTCCCTGCTACGCCTAGATGACATCTATTACGCCTAGATGACATCTATGCAACAGAGCACACAATGGCAAGATGTAACTTTCATTTCACCGCTACTGAAACATCTAAAGTTTCAGTAGGTATAAGCATGTAAAGCTGGCCTCAAAAATATTTTGGGAATGATGGTGAAAGGAGTAAAAAAAAAAGAAAAAAAGAAAACAATTATCTTGGTCAGGCATGGTGGTGCACGCCTGTAATTTCAGTTACTCAGGCTGAGGTGGGAGGACTGCTTGAGGCCAGGAGTTCGAGACCACCCTGGGCAACACAGCGACACACTGTCTCTACAATAAACAGAAAAATTAGCTGCGCCTGTAGCCCCAGCTACTTGGGAAGCTGAGGCAGCAGGATCGCTTGAGCCTGGGAGTTTGAAGTTGCTGTGAGCAACCATGATGCCACTGCGCTCTAGCTTGGCCAACAGATTGAGGCCCTGTCTCAAAAAAAAAACAAAAACAAATAAAATAAAAATAAATTAAAAAAAGAAAACAGCCAGAGAAGCCATCTCCTCTTTGTAACCTGAAGATTTAGAGAAAGTCAAACAAAACAAAAAATAAACGCCCATATTTGCGCTTTGGCTCTCCCCTCTAGCTGCCACCCACCCTACCAGCCCATCCGTGGTCCCAGCTATGGCAAAGAAATGCTGGCCCCTAGAGGCACTGGCTCCCCACCTGGGTGGCACCTCCCAGAATCCTTTCACTCTCTCCAGTGACGGACAGGGAGGGGCTCAGCCCAGGGAAGGGGCTCGCCTGAGGCACCGGCCAGGTGGGTCAAGATTTGGCCCACACGCTTCTCCTCAGGTAGGTTCAGGATGAACGCCTAGGAGGCCAGAGACATGCAGGGCGCCGGAGCGGGAGCAGGAGGTCGAGGCCCTCACCTGCAGGCATACTCCACGGTGTAGATGGCTCCCTGGCTCTGCTCCTCCCACCGCTGCATGTCGGCCTGCGGGGGTTGGGGGGACATTTAGCAGGGGAGGCTGCCGCCTGGAGGGCCCTCCTCCCGGCTCTCTTAGTGGGGCTCTCCTGAGTCCTCATGGTGGCTACCAAGACCTTTCCTCCTGAACTCCCTTCCCTCTAAGGTCTGGGCTTTCTGTGATCACCTGGCCAACATGCCCCGGGGCATCTGCGCTGGCTGTTCCCTCCACCCGCATGCCCTTCCTTCAGAGGGTCACACGGCTACCTCCTCAACATGCAAGTCGTAACTACTACAGATCTTACTGTCTCCTTCAAAATCTGCCCAGATCTGTCCACTACGGCCCCCAACCTGGCTCAGCCACCACATGCCCCCTTCCTGGTGTCCCGGCCTTCACTCCTGCCAGGCAGCCCTTGCTCCACGCGGCAGGCGCCAGCTCACCTTGTGTTGGGCCAGCTCGGGCAGGGAGCGGCGCACGTGCTCCTGCAGCCGGTACAGGGCCACGGATGGCTCGTTGGCCAGGACATAGACGCTCTCGGTGAACTTGTCCGTGACTGGGTCCAGGGTCAACAGGCGGTGGAGCAGGGGCCGGGGGTGGGGGGACAAGGAGACAAAGCATCAGCCTCCTGATTGCTCGACTGTGAGCTTAGCCAGAGCAGAGAGGAGTGTCCAGCGTCCTTCCCAGCAGCTGGGTCACCCACAGTGCGTGATGGGCTAGAGGACATGGTCACAGCAGGGCCTCACTCGAGAGGACATTAACCCTTCCAGTGAATTCTTGATCTTTCCCCTCCCAGATCCACTCCTGCTGCCCACTGGGACCCCCTTGCATTCCTTTCACCCCAGTGAGCACACCTGAGACTCCTGTTCAGAGAGTGCCACGGGACCCCAAAGTGCCTGGAAGTTTACATCCCTGGATGGGATGGCCGATGAGTGACATGAAAGCCTGCGGCCCTTGCTGCATACTGGAACCACCTGGAGGTGTAACTCCTCCCTGTGAGCTCCCCTGCAGGACCCGGCTGAAGCCAGATATGTCCCTCCCTTACTCGAAGCCCTCCCACCTGCCAGAGGATAAAATCTGTCTTACCGCAGCCCACAGGGCCCTGCGTGTTCTGGCTGCTGTTGACCTCCTGCCCTCCTTGCCTTCCACCCCTGGCTATGCCTTGGACTCTCCCAGCACTGTCCAAAAGAACTTTCTGAGATGATGGAAATAGTCTATAAACTTTTTTTTTTAAGAGTTGGGGTCTCACTATGTTGTCCAGACTGGACTCAACTCCTGGGCTCAAGTGATCCTCCTGCCTCAGCCTCCCAAGCAGCTGGGACTGTGGGCATGCACATGGCTACCAAACACTTGAAATGTGGCTAATGTGACTGAGGAACACAATTTTTAATTTTACCCAATTTTAATCAACTTCACTTTAAATACCTAGCTCCGAATACTTTGCCACCTCAGGGCCTTGGCACCCGCTGTTCCTTGCCCTGAGACATCCTTCTCCCACAGGCTCCTCCTCATTCCTCATGTCTCAGCTCAAATGTCATCTCCTGGGCAAGACCTTCCTTGACTAACAAGCTTAATCAGATGTCCGCCTCATTCAGGACCTCAGCATTTTTTTTTTAATTCTCTTATATCTGTTATAATTTATTAGGTTACGTTACATGTTTCCAGAAAAAAAACTTAAAGCTTGGATACATGAAGGCATGGAATTCTGAGCTTCAGCTTCCTCATTTGAAGAAACGAGGGCCAGGCGCAGTGGCTCATGCCTGTGATCGTAGCACTTTGGGAGACTGAGGTGGGAGGATCCTTTGAGGCCAGGAGTTCAAGACCAGCCTGGGACAACAGCAAGACCTCATCTCTTAAAAAATAAAAAAAGACCTGGGCATGGTGGTGCACACCTGTAGTCCCAGCTACTTGGGAGGCTGAGGCAAGAGGATCACTTGAACCCAGGAGTTCGAGGCTGCAGTGAGCTATGATGAAGCTGTTGCACTATAGCCCAGGCAACAAAGCTAGACCTTGTCTCAAAAAAAGAAAGAGAAAGAAAAATAAAAAAGGGAATGGTAACAGCACCCACCTTGGGGTTTGCTACAGAGGTGGATCCAATGCTATGGCCCAGGGTGACTGCTGAGGAGAGAGAAGCGAGGAGTGTCTGAGAGTCAAGGGAGGCTGCACACGAGTCTGTCATCTCACCACTGTGCCCCAAGTGAGCAGAGCCCAGCCTGCCACCCCAGAACTGTGATCTCTTACTCTACAAAACAAGCCTCCTTGTTTTGAAAATGAGCATAGTAATATAATAGTTTATACCTCACAGTGTGGTTATGAAGGAGGAGGAATTAATTGTACTTGTGCTTTCTAAATAATTACCTGGAAGTAATTTGTGTAATAAAATAACAAAAAACAATTATAATTCAAAAATAGTTTGTGGCATTTAGAAATTTGTATTAATAGTTATTTGATTTCTAAATACAATCATCCCTGCGTACCTGTGAGAGATTGGCTCCCAGACACCCCCTACCCCCCCCCCCCCGCAATAAGCAAATCCAAGGAAGCTCAAGCACCTTATATAAAACGGCACAGCATTTGCATACTTTAAACCATCTCTAGATTTACTTGTGTCTGTAATGCCTAATATAAGGCTTGCAGGTCACTTCGTTCTCCAGATTCAAAGTAGTACTTGGTGGACGGAAATTTAAGTTTTGCTTTTTGCAATTTTGTGGAATTCTTTTCCCGAATTTTTCCATCCGCGCTGGGTTGAATCCACCCATTCGGAACCCGCGGATAGGGAGGGGTAATTATATTTGATAAGTCAATGGAAACATACAAATGCGTAAATACCTAAAGAAATAAGGAGACACCACGAACAGCAATTACAACACCCCACGCATTCTTCCAATGTGTTATAAAAATCAGGTTATGGTTTTTGTTTTTTTAAGAAACAGGGAGGGTCTCACTCTGTCGCCCTGGCTCGAGTGCAGTGGCGCGATCATAGCTCACTGCAGCTTGGAACTCCTGGGCCCAAGAGATCCTCCCCTTCAGCCTCCCAAAGTGCCGGGATGACAGGTGAGCCACCGCGCCAGGCCAGATTATTAAGACAATCCAGGGGTGTATCATACTCCTCATTTTACAGACGACAAAACCAGGCACCGAGACGTTGTAAAGGTTTCAAAACTAATCACAGCTCCCCGCACGCTCCCTCCGCGCCTTTGCCACTCCCACCCTTTATCAAGGCGCCCCTTCGCGAGTTCCCGGTCCCCTTTGTCCCGCCTGAGAACCTGCACCACCTTTCTTTCCCTTGAGCTGCATCTCTGGTTCATCCATAATGACTGCGGCCCACGGAACCAGAGGACCGAACCCGGAAGTCCGGACCTGGGACCGCTGCCCAAGCCTTCCCTGCGGAAGCCGCACGCCGGACGACTCCAGTTCCGGTGGCAGTTGGCCTGCTCACCCCGCTCCTCCGTCTCCCGGGACAGGAGACGGGCTGTAAGTGGGAGAGGGAGAGAAAGAGGAAGGAGGCACACCCGGGGGCGGGTGAGGACGGGGCGGAGAGCCCCCTGAGGCTCCAGGGGAACACCCAGGCGGACACTCAAGGACTCCCTGGCTTCCCGAACCCCCTTTTCCTGGAGCAGACGAGTTGGGGGAACATTCTACACACTGCCCACTTCGGGCCGCATAAACGCCCTCCTTTAGTCCCCTGCCACCACCAAATCCCTCCACACGCTTATAAACCTTTGGGACCGTAGAAGGGACATCGTTATGGAACCGGTTGGCAACGGCTCTTCGCCCCTTTAAACTCTGGAGGCCCCGCCCACTTCCTTCCGCCCCCCTGCTAGAGAGCCCCGCCCATCCTTCCGGGGCGGGAACCCATTGGCTCCCGCTGGAAAAACCTATGGGCGGAGCCGGGGGGCGGTGAAGGGACACGGGAGCAGTGAAATTCTGAGTCCTTTGAGGCCCCGCCCATTGCCTCCGGAGCTGAGGGGCAAAGAACGCGCAGGCGCAATCCTGGTGCTACGGCCCCAGCGGAAGCCACGCCCCCCCCGAGTCTTAAAGGGCCAGAAGCAGCTCTTACTGCTCGGGCCCTTCCGCATTTTTGGGGGGGCGGAGGTGCGCAGGCGCAGTGGGGGAGCTCTGGGGTCGAGGTTAGCGGTCGCATATCAAGTTGCTCCCTGTCCCGGCAGAGGAAGATAGGGCGCTGAGGGTCTAGTCTCCAGCCTGCTCCCCATTATATCCTTTGGAAGAGGAAACTTTGTGAATTGGGACCCCAAGTTTTGGGGAAACTGGGCTTGCGGCGCGGGGGGACAGAGGAGACTCCTGGGGAGGTGAGGGAGGTGAGTGGACCCTGGATCGGTTTGGGAGGCGCGGGTGGGCCTGGGACCAATTGCATCTTTGTTGAGCCCGCACTCATCTTGGGGACTCCCCCTCCCAAATAAGTACAGCGACTGCTTATTGAGCTCTGCCCTTACCAGGCCCCTGCTAAGCTACTTACAGACATGATTTGTTTTGGGCCTCATTTCCCCATTTTACTGAGGAGGAAGCTGAGGCTCAGAGGTTGTCGTCGCACACCTGAATTCTCACAGCCTATGCGTGGGGGTATTCAAACCCAGACAGCTGACCCAAGAGCGGGGCTTTTAAGCATTGCGTGTTGCATTTGCCTTGGTGGTGGGGAAGAATAGGCCTAAAAAGCAGTTGGACTCTGGTTTTAATTTCCTGGCTCTGGCAATTAACCCGAGCCTCAGTTTACCCACCCTCATAGTGCAAGGCCAGGTATGCAGTCAGTGTCTACTTAGTAACAGCTGTTGATAATTATTGTCATCTTTTCCCTTCTGGTACGTCCAACAGCTTCCCCCATGGAGCCCACTCAACCTGCAGAGGACCTCATCCTGACCGAGCAGCCCCCTGCCTCAGAACTTGGGGACCCCGAAGACCCCGGGGATGAAGCCCCAGATGGCTCAGAGACTGTGGTCCTCAGTCTCTTCCCTTGCACCCCGGAGCCTGAGAATCCTGAACCAGACGCCAGTGTCTCCTCACTGCAGAGTAGGGTACCTCCTCGGGGATTGGCCCTTTGGGATTCGATGCTGGTGGAATGTCAGATGACACCTCTGTCTTTATGATCCTCTACCTAGGACATGTCTTCCCTCTACCCAACAAGGGTTGTTTTTCACAACTTTGTACATTTTTGTATTGTGGTATGGTACACATAACGTAGCATTTACCATTTAAACCAGAACTGCAGTACAATTCAGTGTCAGTAAGTACATTCACAGTGTTGCATAACCACCACCTCTATCTAGAATATTTTCATCACCCCAAAAGGAAACTCCGCACCCATTCCCCTCTCCCTCCAATCCCTAGCAACTACTCTGCTTTCTGTCTCTATGGATTTATCTATTCTGGACATTTCGTATAGAGTCGTACACTATGTGGCCTTTCGTGACCGGCTTCTTAGCGTGATGTTTTCAGGGCTCATCCACGCCGTAGCAGGTGGCAGTGCTCCATGCCTTTTTAAGGCTGCATACCATTCTGCAGTATGGGTGGACTGTGTTTTGTTTATCCATTTATGCTTTGCTAGACGTTGCCTTTTTGGCTATTGTGGGTGATACTTCTGTGGACATTCCTGTACAAGTTTTTGTCTGCACACGTGTTTTCAATTCTTTGGGGACAGATATTATACCTAGGAGTGAAATTGCTGGGTCACGTGGCAATCCTATGTTTGACTTATTGAGGAACTGAGGATTTATTTTTGACTGAAGTCTTAGAACCTGTCTAATTCAGTCCTATCCCAGGACCTTTGTTCCTGCCATTCCTTCTGTCTGGAATGTTCCTTCCACACCTCTTCCTACAGCTGATTGCTTTGACTTGCCGAGATCTCAAAGGTGTCACCTCCAGGAGGCCCTTTCCCGACCAGCTTGTCTAAAATGGACTCACTCTCTTTTTAATGTCTTCTACCTGCATTTTTAATTCTTTGGAGCCCTTATTTCAGCTTGAGGTTTTATTCCGTTTCTGTATCTGAAGCAGCCGCTTGGGCTCCCTTGAGGGCAAAGCCTCTGTCTCGTTTGCCGGGACATTGCGCAGCGTGGAGGGGAAGGATGCACCCTGGGTCTCCGAGGGAGAACAGCGAGTGAATGGCGGGGTCTCAGGCACGGTCTGTGGTAGCTCCGAGCCCCAAGGGTCAAAGCCCCAGAGACATACACTGGGGAAACTGAGGCCCCTCCTCTCTGTCCCAGCAGGCAGCGCCCTGAAGCACTCTACAACCCTCACCAACCGGCAGCGGGGGAATGAGGTGTCGGCCCTGCCGGCCACCCTAGACTGTGAGTGGGTCCCCAGTGGCGAGAGGGTTAGCAGGATGGGATGGGCTGAGAGGAACCATTGTGGGCAGAGGGTAAACTGAGGCACAGAGAGGAGATGGGGCGGGTGAGGACTCTGCTTCTCTCCGGCCTGCAGCCCTGTCCATCCACCAGCTCGCGGCCCAGGGGGAGCTGAGCCAGCTGAAAGAGCATCTGAGGAAAGGTGCGTGTCCACACGCGTGTGCTGGCGTGTCTGTGCCTACCTGGTGTGTGCGTGTGGGCGCCCTGTGCCCGCGCACAGTGTGTTTGTGTGAGCATGAGCATGTCCACGTGACCACCCACACGTGTGCTTCCCTGCATGTCTGACCCCACGTCCTACCGCGCGCTGGTGGCGCTGGGGAGAGGGCAGGGTGCATCCTCGTGGTACCACCTCCCTCCTGCCAGGAGACAACCTCATCAACAAGCCGGACGAGCGTGGCTTCACCCCACTCATCTGGGCCTCTGCCTTTGGAGAGATCGAGACCGTCCGCTTCCTGCTTGAATGGGTGCGTCCCGGCCCACCTGGGGGCTTCCTGGGGGCTCGCAGGTGGGCTGGGGTCTCAGCTGTGTCTGCTGGTTACTTGTCTGTAAGATGAAGCTGCTGTGGGGACCCCAGAATTCCTGGGGATGCCCCTACCCCTCTTGTCACTGTCCCCCTCTCTCCACCAGGGTGCCGACCCCCACATCCTGGCCAAGGAGCGGGAGAGCGCCCTGTCACTGGCCAGCACGGGTGGCTACACAGACATTGTGGCGCTGTTGCTTGAGCGCGACGTGGACATCAACATCTATGACTGGGTGAGGCACCACCCACCGCAGGCACCTCACGGCCTCTTTGCCTCCATTCCTGCCCTCAAACATTTATCAAGGCGGGCACGGTGGCTCATACCTGTAATCCCAGCACTTTGGGAGGCTGAGGTGGGAGGATCTCAAGACCAGGAGTTCAAGGCCAGCCTGGGCAATATAGTGAGAACCCATCTCTACATAAAAATAAAAAAATTAGCTTGCGTGGTGGTGCGCGCCTGTAGTCCCAGCTACTCAGGAGGCTGAGGCAAGATTGTTTGAGCTCGAGTTCAAGGCTGCAGTGAGCTATGATCATGCCACTGCACTCCAGCCCGGGCAACACAGTGAGACTGTCTCTTAAAAAAAAAAAAATTAAAAATGAAACAAACAGGCCGGGCATGGTGGCTCATGCCTGTAATCCTAGCACTCTGGGAGGCTGAGGTGGGTGGATTGTTTGAGCTCAGGAGTTCGAAACCAGCCTGAGCAAGAGCGAGACCCCATCTCTACTAAAAAATCGAAAGAAATTAATCGGACAACTAAAAATATATAGAAAAAATTAGCCAGGCATGGTGGCGCATGCCTGTAGTCCCAGCTACTCGGGAGGCTGAGGCAGAAGGATCGCTTGAGCCCAGGAGTTTGAGGTTGCTATGAGCTAGGATGACGCCACGGCACTCACTCTAGCCCGGGCAACAGAGGGAGACTCTGTCTCAAAAAATAAAAAACTAAAAAAAATAAAACAAACACAAAACATTTATCAAGTGCTGGCAGGGTACCAGGCCTGCTCTGGGTGCTGGGAACTCAAGTCAGACCCGTTCCCAAGCCTCACAAGGCTCCCAGTTTGGGGGAGGCAGACATGGAAACAGGCAGATGAGATACAGTGAATATGTTGTGATGGCAGGCGCACAGGCAGCTGCAAGCACCCAAAAGTGGCCAGGGAAGGTCAGGAAGGGCTTGCTGGATGAAGGGGTGTCTAAGCTTGATACTCAAAGTACAAGACAGACTGGCGAGGTGATGAGCAGGAGGAGGAACCACATTAAATTGGAGGCCAGAGAGTGAGGTGCATTGTGAGAACTGGGGAAAGATAAACCGCTGAGTTTCCCTTGTCCCCACCCCCAACAGAACGGAGGGACGCCCCTGCTGTATGCTGTGCGTGGGAACCACGTGAAGTGCGTTGAGGCTTTGCTGGGTGAGTGGGGTTAGAGACTAGCCCCGGGGGCCCCAGCTGGCCCTGCAGGAGTCCCGAGGGCAGGGAGGGGGCTGGGCTCTGCTTGTACTGTTCCCGAGCTGGGTGGTGACTACCTGCTGCTCTCAGAGCGGGGATCTGGGGACAGCAAATGGTAGGACAGCATAGGGGTCTGGCCAAGGAGTTGAACACCTCCACTCTCCATGCCTCAGGGACCCTGGAGCCACAGTCTTCAGAGGAGACTGAGCCTTGGAGGGGTTGGGCTCTTGTCCAAGGCCACATGGGCAAAGGGCAGGCCCATGGCTGCATCGTGAGGGGTGAGGTTACTGGATCTCCCAAGTCCCCAGGTCCCATTCTGGGCTCCTGTCCCCCGCTCCACCACCTAATCTGCTTTGCAGCCCGAGGTGCCGACCTCACCACTGAAGCCGACTCAGGCTACACCCCGATGGACCTTGCTGTGGCCTTGGGACACCGGAAAGGTCGGCCTGCGCCCCATGGAGCAGCAATTGGGTGCCACAAGCAGGGGACCACAAGGGGGTACATGGGACATGCCCTTCAGTTGGCAGATGCTGGCAGCAAGAGTGTTCATGTTAGCCAGCGTTAAGCGCCACTACGTACCTGGCCTGGACATGTCCCAGTCCTGGCTTTCGGGGCTACCCATGGGCTGGGGTAGGGAGGCCAGTGTGTGTCACTGACTAGGGCCGTGAGAGGCCCAAAGGAGGCCCCAGCTCAGCCTTAGGATGTTGGGGGGTGGGAGGGTCAAGGAGGGCTTCTGGGGGACCAGCAGGGCATCCAGGTGGGAGGAACAGTGCCTTCAGAGGCCTCGCAGGGTGAGGATCCCGAGAGGGAGGCAGCTGGGCCACAGGGAGCTGGGCACGGAGGCCAACCCTCTCCATGGCGGGAAGTGGCTTTGAGCAGGTGGGTTTGACTCCCTGCTGCTTCCCTCATAGTGGGACCTCAGTTTTCCCATCTATAAAATGGGGAGATCCTAACAGAACTGACTCTCTGGGGTCATGGAGGGATTAGGGGCTCGGGAAATATCCCCCTCCTTTCTTTGGAGTTTTATTCAATTTGGGATAGAAATCATTCCTTGCCACCCCTCTCATCTTTTTGTAAAAGTCACAGTTCACCAACATCGTTTGGTAGGAAATATTTTTATAACTCTGAAAAGCCACACAAAAATGCATTTTTACAAACTTATGGGAAGTTGAGCTTCCTGGGATGGAACCTCAGTCCTCCCAGCTTTGCTGTGGGAGGGGCATGGATTCCCTGGTCTATAAAGTGGGTCCCCCATCCAGGTGCCAGGGCTGGGAGGCCCCAGTTCCTCCCCCACGGGGAAAGAGTGCAGGTTGGCCCGTGCCTCTGCAGCCCCCAGTTCAAGCTCACGACCACTCTTTTCCCTTGCCCCACCTCTAGTGCAACAGGTGATCGAGAACCACATCCTCAAACTCTTCCAGAGCAACCTGGTGCCCGCCGACCCCGAGTGAAGGCCACCTGCTGGGAACTCAGACACTCAGGGAACAAAACAGTCGACTCAGAGCTGGGGGAACCCAGAACTGGCTTCAGAGGCAGCTCTTGGACAGGCGGTGGGAGGGGACCCTTCCCAACAGGAACCAATAAACCTTCTGTGCAGCAGAACTTGAAGGGCTTTGCTGTGTTTCCCCGAGGGCTTCCTGGAGGAGATCTCACACCTTCTCCCCCAGCACCCGCAGGTGGTAGATGACCATGCGGCCAAAAAAGTCAGTAGCATCCTCAAACGTCACTTTCAGCCGGTCCACCTCAGCAGCTGGCACGGGGAAGGTGTGAGCACGGACAGTCAAGGGAAACAGGGGGCTTTTTGTTTCCCACCCACCAACCCCCACCCTTCCCAGACCCAGGCTCTAGCCCCAGCTAGATGCCACCAATGTGCTGGGTGACCTGTGCAAGCTGTGGGCCCCTCTGAGCCTCCCACACAAAACAGGAGGTCGTCAGCCTCATTTTACAGACGAAGCGATGGAGGCCTAGAGGTCACTTGTTCAAGGTCACACACCAAGGTTCCCACTCAGGTCTGGGTGAGCCCAAAGCTTTCAGAGGCCCAGGCTACCCTAGGCGCGAAGGCCAGGGCAGGATATCTGAAGCGAGTTGTTGTCCTCAGGGTAGAAATCCACAATCTTGCTCAGAGCTTCACTCCCCTGGGAACCTGCAGCAGAGAAAGAGGCAGACAGTGAGTGAGTGTGCAGGGTGCCCCCTGGAACCCCCACCTCCTCCCGGGGCCTTCCAGTACCTTCTAGGCGGCCCAGGCGACTGGAGAAGCCCCCCTGGAACTGGATTTGAAGCTGAGAGACACGGATACGCTGGGGGAACTCTAGTATCACCCACTGAGAGGGGCCCTGGAAGCAGACAGGGAAACTGAGGCCCACCGTCAGTCTAGGCTAAGAGCCTGCTACCTCTCTCTCTCATTGACACAGTGCATGAGGGGAAAGGGGGACGTTCAGCACACGTTCCTTTCCTGGCCACCCGGACTGTGCCCGCCAGGCCCCCCACCCTCCGAAGTTCTCAAGGTACCCTGGACTCTCCAGTCTGATTCACACTACTTCCCCCTTACCTGATCCGAGTTCCAGCACGTCTCCTCGTCCTGATCGAACAGGTGCTTCTTTCCAAACTGCCGGGTGTTGCGGTTCAGCACCGAACTCACCCTAGAGGCACCGGGATCCAGGCGAGAGAGGGGCTGAGCCCAGCTCTCAGCGCCGCGGAGGGTCCTCCGCCAGCTCTGTCCACTGAGCTGGGCTGACGCCAGCCGTAGGGCCCTGCCGCTGTCGGACCCCCGACCCCCGACTCTTACCTGCTCACTGTCTCTGGACAAACCAAAGAGTGGGTCATCGCGGGTCCACAGATCTCCCAGGGACTGGGCTCAGCTTGGGTTCGAGTCCCGACGCCACCTGAGCCACAGAGGACGCAGCCTTGGCCACGTGCCTGGCCTGCACGTCCTTACCGGGTCACTCCGGACTCGAACGAGCCCCCTCGCCCGCCCCTGTCCTGAGTATCGACTCGATCACCGCCCCCCCCAGCCGGGAAAATCGGGAGTGGGGATCGGGGGAACTGCCAACGACCGGAGGCCAGGCCTTTCACAGGAAACAAGTTTCCCGCGGGTTTGGGGGCGGTCGCTCCCTGTCTGAGCCTCAGTTTCTCAACCGACAGCGCTGGGGACCAAAACCCGGGACCCGGAACCGCGTGGGCGCGGCGCATGCGCAATAGTTTCAGGTCCCGCCCTGCAGCCGCACCTGGGGCGGGGCTTAATTTTTCCCCGTCCCTTCATGCCCGCTTCTTAAAGGGCCCGGGTTCAATGATTGAATTTCTCTGAGAGCTGGAGGAAGGCGGCAAGCTGCGTGGGGAGCGCGGTCCTCTGGTGCTGGGATGTAGAGCACTGGTTTGGGAATCTAGAGACTTCCTATAGCGATGGCTTCCTACTCGGGAAAGTCTGCTGAATCCATTTCCTAACTGCTAATGCAACCTAGGAACCCCTGAACCTCACTGCCTCCCAGAGGCCAAAGCAAGAGACGTGGAAAAGGCCGTGATTTTGGGGATATCAATCTCCTTTGTCCTTGCTGGGGCGCAGAAGGCCCGTGCTCCAAATCTGTCTCTCCCAGAAAATGCTGCCTAGGACATCAAGGAAGGCTTCTTGGAGGAGGGGGCATGCAGGTGGGTTTTGAAGCATAAACAGGAGTTTGCCAAGCCAGATTACACAAAACCTCAGATACCAGGCTAAAGACTTGGTTCAGTGATCTGCTAGACAGCTCTTGCCACCCTCTAGTGTGACACCCTTGTGCTCGGCCCTGTGCTGGGTGATGCTGAGGATGGCAAGAGACCTTAACTCCAGCCCCATCCCTGAGTGAGGAGCCCACAGCCTGGGCAAGACAGAGACAGACACACATTCCACGCCCCGCGGGGTGCGGGCTGAACCACAGGAAGAGATATGGCTGGGCGAGCAGGGGTTCTACCCAGACAAGGTTATCCTGGGAGGGGAGATTTTAGACCTGCACCTTATTGCGTTGGCAGAAATTCACCAGGGTAAGAAAATCTGCTGTGGGAAGGATGTTCCAGGCAGGGAGAACAGGAAAAGCAAAGGACTAGTTGGGTGAAAGACCATGAATTTGAATAAAATATGTAGAGCCACATCCTGCTGGGCCATGGTGGGGGGGAGGTGTTGGAGAAAGGGCGGGCACCATCTGATCTGCATGAATGGAGGGTTCCAGAGAGCAGCCGCTGGCAGGAGGCTGCTGTTCCTGGCTTCGGCTGAATGATCTGGCATCGAACCCCTTTCTCCAAGGACTGGGGGAATGGTCCTCCTGGCATCCTGCTAGCGTCTGCCCGAACCCACTCCAGGAGGGGGCTGGTGGGGAAACTGGGTCACCCGCAGAAGGGCTGCCTCCTGAGCCCCTGCCTGCCAGGACTTTGTGCATTCAGACACAGTCTGTTGCCGTCCAGCTTTGTGCTGGTCTCAGGGATGGGACTGCAGGTGACAGGAAACACTCCACCCCCACCCTCACCTCCAGAGAAAGTTAGGAAGAGCATGGACCCTGGAGAGCCCAGATCTGTTTCGAATCTGGGCTGGACCCCTCACTGGCTGTGTGAACTTAGACAAACATCTTGACCTCTCTGAGCCTCAGTTTCCTCATCTGAGAAGTGGGGGGAATTCTATTTACAGGGCTGTTGGAGGATTCAGTGGGCTCTTTGGGTTGACACATAGCAACAGTGGCTGGCATTTGTTGAGAGCCCACTGTGTGTCTGACTTGAAGCCACATTTTCTTCTCCATCCATTGGTTCGTTAAACCGGCCATAGCTGGTCCCTGTCACCCCTACTTTGTAGCTGAGGACACAGCGACTTGGCAAAGGTCCCCCTGTGAGGATATGTATGGTCCCAGGGCTCTCCACACCACTCCTGGCCTTGGCATGCGGCCACCTTGTCCACTGGGATGTGGCCAGCTCCATACTCTCTTCCCGCCTCCTCACCCCCCTGGAGCCAGGGCATGAAAGGGCCTCCTGTTTCTCCAGGGAATTAGTGGCTCTGGGCTCCCAGCAGGGCGGCCAGAAGGGGTCCGTTCATTTTCCTGAGTGAGGAGAGACTAAGAACTCCCAACCCCACCCCAGGGGAGGGGGCAGGAAGAGCTCTAGAAGGTCCAAAAACATCTCCTCTGGTTTGCTGGGGAAACTGAGGCACAGAACAGCAAAGTCATTTAGCCATGGTCACCTAGGAGGACTAGGATGCAAACCCTAGTCTGACTCCAGAGTTCCCCCGAACCCGCACCAAGTTCTGCATTTTTCAGGGGAGAAATTGGAGACTCAGAAAGGGTTGGGGACTTGCCGAAGTCACAAGCAAGTTTGGGTGGTGGGGACTCTCTCTGCATTGGCCGTCTCTGGGGAGTCAGCCCCACCCGTGCAGAAAACATGCTTCTGTCATCTCAGAGCAAGACAGGGAAAGGCTCTCAGATGGCTTCGAGCCTGGGGACTGGGTGTAATGGTTTCCCTGAAGTCTCAGCCTAAGGTGACCCCATGGGAAGGAGGGTGGGACAGGATCCCCCAAGCCTGGACCGCCCAGTCTGGCAGGTGTGGGGCTGATTTATCTGCCAGGGTACACCTGGGTCCAGCAGGGCCCGGCTCAGAATAGGAGGGTGCTCACTGAGCACTAGCTGGGGGTGTTGGTTCTGGCGAGGTACAAGCCTGGGCTCCCGCTGGAGGTGACTGTGTGACTGAGCATGGGTGGCTGGGTGCACAGGGACTGAGGTGCACGGGAAGACCTGGGGCTGCGTGTGTGTGGCTGGTTGTGACAGCAGCTGGGAGGCTCGTGTCTGTCGGGGTTGGTGACGTTGGTGCCAGTGGACGTGGTCGTGTGCTGTTTGTGGGCGTGCGCACACCTGGAAACGTGGGTGCGTGAACAACGAGGGGCAAAGGCGAGCTGTCTGCGGCTGGCAGGAAGGCGAGGGTGGGTGGGTGTGAACAGCAGTGGGTGTGTCTGAGTGTGGAGGGACGCGAGGTGCAGCCAAGCTCGTGGCTGTGCGTTTGGCCATGCAGCGAGCATGACTTGTATGTGGCCTGGCCAAGTGTGGTTGTGCGTCTTGTCAGGTGTGGTTTTGTGTGGCCGGTAAGACTGTGTGTGGCCAAGTGAGGTTGTGAGTGAGCTGACTGTCCTATTGGTGTGGCTGGGCAGGGGCCGTGGTGTGACCGTGTGTCAGTGGTGGTTGGTGACATTGTGTGTGATTTGTCCATGTGTCACTCTGGGTTTGTTCTGAGGCCCTTTGGGGGACTCTGTCCACCTCTGAGACCCACTTCTCCTGGAAGGTCCAGCTTCCCCACCTCAACTCTGGCCCACCAGCCCCCTCCCCCACTGGCATTAGCCCCTGGCCCAGGGCCCCAGTGTTGGGGAGTGGGGTGGGGACAGAGACGGCACTCAGGGATGGGGTGGGGGCCTTGCCCAATCCCAGCTCAGGCCTATAAATAGCTCTTTGAGCCCAGCAGATTCCCAGGCAAGGGTGCCTCATTCAATCCCCCGGCAACAGCCCGCCCCCGGGCCCCGGGCCAGCCCCTCTAAGCTCAGCCCTGGCACTGGGCTAGGGGAGGGGGGGCGCAGGGGTGGCGGCTGTTTGGAGGGGTGGGGGTAATCGGGCTGCAGGCCAGCTCTGTGGCCACAAACCTGCACTCCCACCAGGTCCCTACACATGCTGCGCAACCTCAGGCAGGTGGTCCCGTCTCCATGAGCCTCAGTTTCCCCAGAAAACTGTAAAATAAGCAGCAGCCCCTGCCTATGTGTTAACTTCCCATTTCGTTCTCCCAGCAACCTGCAAGATGGGGACGGTGAATTATCCCCATTTTAGATGGGGAGACCGAGGCACAGAAAGACCAGATGGCTCACCCAGAGTCTCACTGTTAGGAGGGACCGGGAGGGGGTTTGAACTGGATTTGTGGAGGCTGAACTGCTCCGTTCCCACGCACGCCACACAGCCGCACTCAGCCCCCCTCCTGCACTACAGCCGCGACCACCACCCTCGTGCCAGCCTTGATGACCAGTCATCACACGCTCTCTGGGCGCTGGCGACACCGCTGTCACGCAGTCACCTCACATCAGCCAAGATCCCTGACCTCTGTCTCCTCTCTGTGACATGGAGTTGGACAGTAAGTGTAGCTGGCCCCTGTGTCACCTTGGACCCTAGGGCTGCTGCTTCCTTCCCTGGGGTCTTCCCTCATCCCTCATACATTCCCACCCCCTCTGCGGAAACTAATCCTGCGGAAACTATCCTGTCCTCTGTCTGTCTGTCCCCTGACCAGACTGAGACCCCCTCTCAGAGATTCTCAAACACACACACACAGATGCAAGCCTTGGCGGCGGGGGTCGCAGGGGGCTCCCGCCAGTCTCAGCCAAGGCTACAGGAGGGAAGGCAGGGGAAGGGACCGACCTCTCCAGGCTTTGTTCCCCTCCTCATTTACATTTTTTTATTGTGATAAAACACCCATAGGCTTTTAAAGATTGGGGTCTCCCCCAAGGACACACCTACGCTCCTACCCAAAGCAAAAATGTTCCTGGGACAACAGTCCCAGGACTTTAGCCTGTGTTCCATAAATGCTGATTGGACAGAGGTGAGTGAATAAACGATGCCATCTGGCTGGAGCTGCTGGAAACGTCTCCGGAGTGTGACACACCTTGGGCTCCCACCCCACTGCCTCTCACCGGCCGTGTGACCAAGGAATCTTGCCGTCTTCTCTGAGCCTGTTTCCTCTCTATAAACAGCCATTGCAGCCAAAACTGCCTCGAGGGTGAGCCCTGGAGAGTGGGCAGGCCGGGGTTTGAATCCCAGCTCTGCCTTTCCCTCCTGCGTGACCTTGGGAAGCGACTTTACCTCCTTGGGGCTCAGTTTCCCCACCTGTGAAATGGGGCAGGTCTCATCATGGGGCGCGCTGGGGACACTTAACGGCGTTCCTGGGGTAAAGAGAACGGCGGGCAGGTCAGGCACAGTCTTCCGCCAGGATGGGGTGAGTGTCGGAAAAGTGGGGGAGGATTTTAGGCAGGGGGAGCCCCCTTCCTCGCGCAGCCGGAGGCCTCTGGCTGGCGGGGGCGCATGCGCAGAGCAGCCCCGCGGCCCCTTTATAAGCGCCGAGGCGGCGCTGGGGCGAGCTGAGCGCAGGGGCTGGACCCGGCGCGGAGCGAGCTGAGCCCGAGCGTCCTTTGTGCCGGGCGGTCGCCCCGGGATGCGTCCGAACTAGGAGCCAGGTGGGGGGTCCGTCGTGAGGAGGGGACCGCGCTGGGGGAGAAAACCTCGGGATTGGAGACAGAGCCTGGGATTGGGGAGGGGGCCTGGGATCAGGGAGAAGCCCCCAGAAAGTGGAGGGGGCTGATGGGGGAGGGGAGCCCCAGGCAGGGGAGGGAGTACAAAGTGGGAGGGGGCTTGGGGATGTCAGGGGGACACGCATTTGGGGGCAAGGTTGTCCAAGGAATGCGGAGACAACCCCAAGGGGGGGAGGAGGCTGGGCTGGGGGTGGGTCTCAGGACTGGGGAGGGGGCGATGGGGACCAGGGCTAGGGGGGAGCACCCCGAGTTTGGAGAGAAGAGGAGGACACCCAGATGCTGAGTGGGGGATTCCAGAGCAGGGCACGCCCGTGTCTCAGCTGAGACACCCTAGGATTTTAAGTGGGGATTCCCAATTTGCAGGTGAATGGAGGAATCCCGGCTGGACTGCAGTGGGGAGGGGGCTTCCCAGATCAGCCTGAGCCCAGTGGAAGGGGGTCTGTGCTGAAGGTGAATGGCCATGGGGAGACAGCGCCCTGCTGTCTCCCTGTCCTTTTGGGCCAGGTCCCGTCACCACATTCTGACTCAGGGAGGAGGCTCTGGGGGGCCCCATCCCAAGGTGGTCCCCGTTTGTTCCCTCGGCCCTGGAGTTGAGGTGCTGTCCCTTTTCCCAGGGAGCACACTGGGTGTCCCAGGTGAATTCTGGGTGGGGGCCCCCTGAGACCCCCAGTTATGGATCCCAGGACCCATGAGGGACACCAGCCCAGAGAGGGGGCCTGCCCCCTCCCACACCTTCTCATCTGCCCACATCCTCAGAGCATGGCACAGACCCTCGCCTCACCCCTTTCAGTTCCATCTGTCCCTGTAGGTGCTTGCGGAAGCCCTACCTTGGTTTGGGGACACAGGCGCTGGGAAGTAGGGGGCTGGAACCCCAGGCCCAGCCTGGGCAGGAGCACGCAGGGCTTTGTTCCTCTCAAGCAGCATTGGTGGGAAACAGCCAGGACCGCCAAGGAGAGGGTTGGCACTGGGCCCCAGCATGGGGGGGATGTGGGGGCGGGGCAGGGAGGGAGGGGTGGGTGCACCCTGGGACCCCAGAAACCAGCAGTCTCAATGGCTTGTGGACATTCCAAATGGAAGCTCCCCCCTCAGAGAGGCAGGAGGCTTTGTGTGTGCGTCTGCCCCAGGCAGGCAGGGGAGGGAGAGTGTGCCCAGGGGGTCTGGGATCCCCTGTGAATCCGATATGACTGCGGTTGTGTCTTTGTCAGAAAACTTGGGCTGGGGGCCACATCACCATGTGGCAAAATGATGTGTGCCCATCGGTCACTGAGGCCACATTTATCCATCCCAGTTTGTGCCAGGGCTGGCACTGCTGTGTAAGTGTGAATCCAAGTGAGGAGCTGTGTCTGACGATGAGTTCACCGAGGGGTTTGTGTGGGGGCACCCAGAGACTGTGGGTGTGTGTCTTTGTGCAGAAGACGTGCTGCCTGTCTTGCGAGTGCTCATGCTGCCTCTCTTTGTTAATGTCACCGTGAATCTGTGCGAGTGTGTGTCTCCCGGGGTCTGTGTCTGGGCTGTGGGGCTGTGTGTGTGTATGTGTGTGGCGAGGGTCCTTTCCACGTGATTGGCGATGTGGTCCCTGGGCATGGGCGTGTAGGACGTGGTCTGTGTATGCAGAGTTGGGGAGCTTATGGGGACAGGTTGGGAAGGGGGCAAAGTCCCCAAGGGGCGGCCTGGGATGATTTGCTGAGCCCGACTTCATTTCTCCTCCAAGGAGTTCCACATTCACACCCATGCACACTAACACACTGTCGAAGGCCAGAGACACACACGTGTGCACACAGCCCCTGTGGAGGGGCACTCAGACCCCCACATCCAGAAATCACACTGGGTCCCCTGCCCTCCACCCAGTGCGTGAGCTCCTTCAGGCCACACTCACCACCGGGCACAACTGCATGCACGCCCTTGCCTGGACACAGCACCGCTGACACACACCCAGTCACAAACACACGAAAACCGTCTGCTGGCTAACTCACCCGCACTGGGTGCCCACCAGACAGGAGGTGGGAGTGAAGGAGGAGAGAGAGAGACACACACACTCTCTCACATCGATCTGGGCCGCCCCTCCCCCAGCAACCCAGAAGCCCCTATTTGCATATGCATGAGGCTCCTGCATTATTCATAAGGGGACGGGCCCTGGACAGCTGTGTAAATGCTCACCTCTGGCAGCCCTGGGGAGGAGGTATTTTAAGAGAAGGGTGTGGGTGTGTGAGGGTGCAAGTGGAAGGCAGTGGGAGGGCGTGTGCAGGGGGGGTGCACCTGAAACTGTGTCTGTCACCATGTTGGACCAGCTCACTCTGTCAGTATATTTTTAGTGTGTACATGAGGCTTTGTGTATAAAGAGGTGTTTTTAAATTTAACATTTCTAGGACTTTACAAGTCTTAGGTCATTTCGTTCTCACAGTAGCCATATAAGGTACTGGCAGGATCGTCTCCATTTTACAAGTGGGGAAATTGAGGCACAGAGAGATTAAAGCAGCTCATCCAGGAGTAGAGGCAGGGCTGTCTGGATGTAGTCTGAGCTCTTAACTATATGGGATGTGTGTGTGTACGTGTGTGTGTGTGTGTGTGTGTGTGTGTGTAAGAATTCTCTGGCCTCGTCCCATCCTAAGGCCCTGCTGTGAGTAGGTGCAACCCAGAGTCCTGTCCCACCGTCTAATACCTGGCCAGGCCTGGAGCAGCCATTAGGAGGCTTCACACTAGTGCAGGGTTCCAAGGGTAACAGTTGAGGACAGCCTGGGACATAGGCAGATGTTGCCGAGGTTTACAGGTTGGTAGCTGGGGACACCAGCCCAAGGCCTGGCCTGGACCTCAGTCCTGCTGTGCAGCCAAAGGCAAACCACTCGCCCTCTCTGGGCCCTGAGGCACTGTGTCAGCAGGCAGGAGGCAGGGATAGACTTAGTGGGCAGTGCCGCAGCGTTGAAACCTCACAGTTCAGCACCACGGACAGGTCTCTGGCCGGCCTCCCAGCAGGGGACTCAGAGAGCTGGGAAGGAGAGCTGGGGAAGGGGACAGCTGTCCCCCACAGCTTCCCATTCCAGACACTATCCAAACCCCCCTCCTCAGGGCTGTTTCTTTATGGGAGCAGAGTGCAAGGGCTGGATTTGCAGATGATGTTCTAATTTCCCATCTGTGTCAACCTCCTGAGCCCCGGTAAGAACCACCCAGAGGGGTAGGAGGCTTTGGGGAGGGGCTCCCTCTCCAGGATTTCTGGTTTCTGGAAGAATGTGAAGTCTGGAAAGGCAATGCTGTATCTCAGCGCCTGGGTGGGCTTTGCTCACAGTAAGCCCTCAGTAACTGTCCACTTTATGCCCATGGGTCACAGCCCCTATGGAGAACTGGACCCACAGTCGAAATTGCTCCGTGGGCCTAGGAAAAATCTTCATCAGGCCATGCGAAGTGAGAGGGAGGATGGGGTGGGCAAGGGTGAGGCCCCTTCCTCCAGCTGGGAGTTGGCAGCTCCTCAAAAATCCCAGAAACCAAGAATAGAATCGTGGTGACAACCAAATCCTGGAATTGAAGCTGAGAATCGTGTCAGTCAGCAAACCCAGATTAAAGGCTGGCTTGGAGGCCAGCCTGCTGCCTGGATGGGGGACCCTGGGAGAACAACCACTGGCTGCTGCCCTGTAGGAGGCCCCAGTCTGATGGGGGAGGCTGACTTGAAAAAATGGGATATCAATCTCGGCTGTGTTAAGGTCAATAATAATAATAGCAACAGCTAAAATGTACTCCTTCATGCCAGGCAGTTCTAAGCATTTTATATGTATTGACTCATCCATTTCGTCCAACTACCTGATGTTATCCCCATCTGACCCAGGAAGAAAGTGAGGCACAGAGAAGTTAAGCTGCTTGCCCAAGGTCACACAGCAAGGAACAGGCAGTGAGCCTACCCAGCTCTGATCCACTCCAGCACCCATGCTTCCAACCAAAAGGCTTTGCTGCTTAGATCCTGAAGTCTGGTGGCCCTGGATTCAAATCCTTGCATACTTACTCTGTGACCTTGAATTATACACTAGCCTCTCTGAGCCCTGGTTTCCTGATCTGTAGAGTGGGGGGGTGGGCTGTCTGAGAGGGCTGTTCCACGGCTCACTTCTCCCTCCGTCTCCATTTTGTTCCAGGTCCAGGATGGGGACCATGTTTGTCTGGGCCTTGGGCCTTTTGATGCTTCAGAGACTGTTCTTTGTGGCCGGGGAACAGGGTGAGTTAGGTTGTGGGGAGGAACAGATTGGGGTCTGGGAGGTGGCCACATGATGGGGCAGCTTTTTAATTCCAGAGACTTTTCCTCCTGGTCCCCTGGCTTGGTTTAGAGAACAAAATGAGAATAGATGAAAAAGGTCTTTGAACAGTCAAAAGAGAATAAGATACCTGAGATGTTATTTTTAGTCACTGTCAGCAGAAGCTGGAGGTTCCCGCCTCTCACTGTTTTGCTGAGATGAGCTGAAGAGAGAGAAAGAGAGAGGGAGAGAGAGAAAAGTTGGGGGGGGAGAGGAAGAGATAGAGAAATGATATAGCAACAGGCTTAGTCTAAAAAAGAAAAAAAGAAAATAAAAGAGGAAGAGAAATGAGAAGAGTGTGAAGATTGATTAATGATGTCTGCCAAGGAAGGGGCAATGGAAATAAAGGTATGTGTGTCTCTCCTGGCATCTCATCTCTCCAACAGTGTCAATAGCCCAGGCTTTAGAAATCCCTCACAGATTTGCTCAGTGGCCTTAGGCAAATACAATTATCTCTCTGAGCCTCTGTTCCCTCAACTGCCCCAAAAGAGAATGAGACATTGCTACTGTGCAGATGGTTATGAAAATTAAATGAGGTCAGGTGTGGTGGCTCATACCTGTAATCCTAGCATTTCAGGAGGCTAAGGTGGGAGGATCACTTGACACCAGGAGTTCCAGTCCAGCCTGGCAACATAGCGAGACCCCCACCTCTACAAAATATTTACAAAATAGCCAGGTGTAATCACACACTCCTATAGTCCCAGCTAGTCGGGAGGCTGAGGCAGAAGGATCGCCTGAGCCCAGGAGGTGGAGGCTGCAGTGAGCTATGATCGTGCCATGGCACTCCAGCCTGGGTGACAGAGCAAGACCCTGTCTCTCTTTATTTTTCTCAAAAAAAAAAAAAAGAAAAGGAAAATCGAATGAGCTGATTGCTGTAAAGTGCCTGTTATTAATATGAAGAAGGTACTCCACACACACCATTCCCCTTCCATGGGCCGCCTCTTGCTTAACCATTGGAGAAACAGGCTCAGAGAAAGAAAGTGACTTTCCCGTGGCTGTGCAGTGAGGGCAATAGCCGTCGCTGCTGGCCGGCCCTTACCTCTGTGTCAGCCCTCTCTCTGCCTTCTCCACCCCAGGCACACGGGACATCACCCACGCTGCTGAAAAGGGGCTCCACATGCAGAAGGTGGGGTCTGGGTCGGTGCGGGCCGCGCTGGCGGAGCTGGTGGCCCTGCCCTGTCTCTTCACCCTGCAGCACCAGCCAGGTGCAGCCCGAGACGCCCCACGGATCAAGTGGACCAAGGTGCGGACTGCATCAGGCCAGCGACAGGACTTGCCCATCCTGGTGGCCAAGGACAATGTGGTGCGCGTGGCCAAGGGCTGGCAGGGACGAGTGTCATTGCCCGCCTACCCCCGGCACCGAGCCAACGCCACTCTACTGCTGGGGCCACTGAGGGCCAGCGACTCCGGGCTCTACCGCTGCCAGGTGGTGAGGGGCATCGAAGACGAGCAGGACCTGGTGCCCCTGGAGGTGACGGGTCAGTTGGGACAAGGGAGGGACTGAGGCTGGGAGAGGGAGGCGCGGAGCCCGGAGCCCACCCACTGAGCGTCACCTTAGAAACCACTCCCTGAACAGGGATTCATTTTCAATTTTCCTGATAAAGTCATGAAGAGGATCTTCACTGGTACTGTCCTGTCTTTTAACACCTCTTTTTTAACCAAGAGGGAGCACCCTCCAGCGCAGTCTCCTGTGGGCCACGATATCTAGGCAGGATTTTGTAACTTTGCTTTAAAAGTCAATTTTACAGTTACCTAATTTTACATGAGACAACGGATATTGGCTTTCTATTTAAAATAGGAATACTCAGCCGGGTGCCGTGGCTCACACCTGAAATCCTAGCACTCTGGAAGGCTGAGGTGGGAGGATCGCTTCAGGTCAGAAATTTGAGACCGGCCTCAGCAAGAGTGAGACCCCATTTCTACAAAAAAAAAAAAAATAGAAAAATTAGCCGGGCGTAGTGGCAAGCACCTGTAG
>NW_012150152.1:416911-425268 GCF_000956105.1 Propithecus coquereli | reverse complement strand
CCTTTATTAAATTCTTCCTGTTGAAATACCCAGTGCAGTTTCTGTTTTCCTAACTGAACAAGGTGGACAGGTAAAAATTAATAATAATAATAATGATTAAAGCAGTCTAGGACAGGGTGTGGCACACAGGAGATGCTCAATACATTTTTAATGTGTGACTCAATGAAGGGACTGTGGTACGGAAAACATCCCGTGGACTGGGAAATCTATTCCCATAATTTATGTTGACCTTGGGTAAGTCCCTGCACCCCCTGTTCTGAGGCTCAATCCAGTCCTCCCAAACTGTGAACTGGGGACACAAATAGTATTGCATTCCATATTTTATGGGGTCCACCAATCATCCCCTTTCAAAGGCCCCACTTCCCAAAACTGATAAAACTCAAACAAACCTGATGAGTGGTAAAAGAAGTGAATTCCACCTCTAGATTTGTTCAATTGCCCTCATTAAGCCAAACATATATTAAACATCTACCATAAGTGGTGGTGACAGGGTCTTGCTATGTTGCCCAGGCTGGTCTCAAACCCCTGGCCTCAAGCAAACGTTTCACCTTGGCCTCCCAAAGCTCTGGGATTACAGGCATGAGCCATTGTGCCCAGCCTTCTCAGTCTTGATTAGATGGAGCAAAATGTTTAATTCTTTTATCTTGCTTAGCCATTTCTTTCATACCTAAATCAGAATTTGAGTCACAGTGAGCCTGTTATCAGTGCTTCACATTCTGGCTTACATGTCAACTCCTCCAGGAAGCTTTCTAGCCCTTTGTGGCCGCTGTTATCAGTTTCCTCATCTGTAAAATGGGGGCATGTGGATCTCACTCCCCACCATCACCCTAGCACTGTGCCTGGTGCTGAGTAAATGGGTGTGGTACAAGGCAACGTAGGGCAGCGGGTCTATTATTAGCAGACTGGAGGGGTGTCATCCTGTAAGAGGGAGGTCTGTTCTTGAATATTCTGACATAAATTGACCCTCCCATCCTGGATGTTCCCCCACAGGCGTTGTGTTCCACTACCGGGCAGCCCGGGACCGCTATGTGCTGACCTTCGCTGAGGCCCAGGAGGCCTGCCGTCTCAGCTCGGCCACCATTGCAGCCCCTCGGCACCTGCAGGCTGCCTTCGAGGACGGCTTTGACAACTGTGATGCTGGCTGGCTCTCTGACCGCACCGTTCGGTGAGGGGGTACACAGGGTGAGGAGATGGAGGAAAGAAGTTCCTTGGGGGCTCCAGGAGCACACCTCTGAGACGGACCCTCGCCTTGTGTTGTCAGGTATCCTATCACTCAGTCCCGCCCTGGTTGCTATGGCGACCGTAGCAGCCTTCCAGGGGTTCGGAGCTATGGGAGGCGCGACCCACAGGAACTCTACGATGTGTATTGCTTTGCCCGGGAGCTGGGGGGTAAGTCTGAAGTTGGCAGGACCCCGACCTTCGCCCCTCCCCCTAAGCCCCTGTTACTCTCCCCACTCCATCCCTCCCTAAGTCCTTATGCAACTCTCCTAAGTCTCCTCCTCTCTAAACCAGCAGCCAGCCCCCTCTGAGCTTCCATCACTCCCTGAGCGCCTGTCCCCTCCCAGACGCCCTCCCCCTCCCTGTCCCTTTTCTCCTCTCTGATCCCCCCTCACCAAGCCCTTCCCTCTCTCCGAAGCCTGACTTACCTCATTTGTAAAAAGAGGCTAAAGCCTCCTCTTGTTAGCTCTGCGTGATGCTCAGCTGCCGCTGTCACCGCCTCGTTTAACTATCACCCAAACCCAGCCAGGTTCGGGCCGTTTGGAGTGAGACCCCCTTCCCGGGCTCCGAGAGAGGGTCCCCCCGGGCCTCCCTAACCTCCGCCCGCCCCCTCCCGCAGGCGAGGTCTTCTACGTGGGCCCAGCCCGCCGCCTGACACTGGCCGGCGCGCGTGCCCAGTGCCGCCGCCAGGGTGCCACCCTGGCCTCGGTGGGACAGCTGCACCTGGCCTGGCACGAGGGCCTGGATCAGTGCGACCCGGGCTGGCTGGCCGATGGCAGCGTGCGCTACCCGATCCAGACGCCGCGCCGGCGCTGCGGGGGCCCAGCGCCAGGGGTGCGCACCATCTACCGCTTCGCCAACCGGACCGGCTTCCCCTCGCCCGCCGAGCGCTTCGACGCCTACTGCTTCCGAGGTGGGTGCAGCGCGCGGAGGCTGCGGCCCGGGTGGGCGCGTCCGCCGGTGGCCACGCCCTCAGGCCATTCGCTTTGGTGAAAGCCACGCCCCAGAGAAACGGGCTTTGTGATAGGCCACGCCCCCGAGAGGCCGGCTTTGGGATAGGCCACGCCCCTGGCGAAGACCACACCACCTGAAACGGGTCTTTCCCCAGGAGCTCCTACCCAGGGGAGGACCAGGGCTCCGGCAGGAGGCCAGACTCTGGCGCCAGAGTCATATTTACCAGTGGGCCTTGTCTCCTGAGGCACGATAACCCTGAAAGACACGCCCCTGGGTGGGGCATATTCTACCTGGAGCCACGCCCATGAGCACACACCCTGTAGAAGAGGGAATGCCTCCATTGGCCATTGGCCACGTGCCCTGGACAGGTGGCCACACCAGAAATGACACACACCATGGTGCGGGGGAGGTGAGGGGCACAGCTTTGGAAGCTGCAAACCTCAACTCCAAGGAGCCAAGTCCTCTGTGTAAGCTGCCTGCTGCCCTGGGTGGAAAAGAAAAAAGAAACCCTGGTAGGAGGAGTGCCACCCGCCTGGGCACCTCCTACAGCAGGGAAGATCCACGGCCAAGGTGCAGTGGAACCGGCCCATGGGCTAACCTGACGTCATGAGGGTTGGACACTGCCTGAGCTTTGCCCGTGAGCCAAACTGTCTCTTGACTCCTCAGTGCGATCAGTTGACTCCAACCCTGAGAGTGGGCTCAGTCCAGCCCCAGCCTGAACAGTGGAGGTGATAACTTTGCACCTCCTTTCTCAGGCTGGGGGAATCTCGGAAACCACCGAGAGAGACAGAGGGGTACAGAGAGACAGAGGTGCATGGAAGGTCTGTGCTGCAGCATGCTAGAATGTGAGTAGATTTCAAGCAGAACTTCGCAGGCAGTCCCTGGGCCTAACACAACCTCTTTTGCTTTCTCCTACAGCTCATCACCCCACACCACAACATGGAGACCCAGAGACCCCATCATCTGGGGATGAAGGGGAGATTCTGTCAGCAGAGGGGCCCCCTGTCCAAGAATTAGAGACAAATCTGGGGGAAGAAGAGGTGGTCACTCCTGACTTCCAGGAGCCTCTGGTGTCCAGTGGGGAAGAAGAGCCCCTGATCTTGGCAGAGAAGCAGGAGACTCAAGAGACCCCCCGTCCTACCCCTGGGGACTCCACGCTGGCCTCAGGGCCTACTGAGGAAGTGTGGCTGAGCATGGTGGCCAGCACTGCAGTGGGTTCGCACACGGAGGTGGCCCCCACCGGGCCCACACCTAGGAGGAGGGGGCGCTTCAAAGGGTTGAATGGGCGCTACTTCCAGCAGCAGGAACCGGAGGGAGGGCTGCAAGGGGGGCTCCAGGCCAACACCCAGCCCCTCACCCCAGAGGCTGCTGGGAATCATGTGGAACCTCCCTCAGCCCCGGGAGCCACAGAGGCCTTGGGGAGTGGCTGGAACAGGAGCCCCTGGCCTGATCTGACCAATGAGGTGGAGGCGCTTGCAGCTGGTGAGTTGGATCCATGGGGAGGGGTACCTGCCTGAGGATCTGGAGTTGGGAGGGGGAGATATGGCCACAGTCGTGACAGGGGAGGAAGCTCTGAATGCCAGCTGGGTCCCCTGGCCTTGGAAGCCCCTCTTCCTCAGGCCTAGAGCAGAGGAGATAGTGAACAAAGGAGGCTGCTGGGAGATAATCACAATTACTGCGGTTGATGTTGTTGCAGGTTCCCCTGGTGGCAGGAGCTCCCCAGAGCCCTGGCTGTGGCCCCCGACCATCGTCCCACCCAGCATCCCTGGCCTGGAGCTACAGAAAGCCAAGGGCCCCAGCATGAGGCCAGCTAACGCGGTCCTGCCCTGGTCTCCCTCAGAGGCCACTGTCCCGGCTCCCAGCCCCTCAGAGGGACCCAGCCCTGCCCCTTGGGAGGTGTCCCCCATAGGCACATCCCCAGAACTCCCTATCATGGCGATGCTGCGTGCCCCCAAGGAGTGGCTCCTGCCACACCCTACACCCATTTCCACCGAGGCCAAGGGGGTCGAGGGGCATGGTGAGGCCATGGCCACTGCCCTGCTCTCCCCTACCACGGAGACCAAGGTGTATTCCCCGCCCCCCTCCTCGGATGTGACAGGACAGGGTGGAGTGGTCAGAAGCATGACATTCAACAGCCACGGAGTGGGAAGTCCCACGGCCCCCTTGCAGGCAGTCGTGGACACAAGAGCTGGAGCCAGCTCCGATGCCCCCAGGGAAGACTTTGGAGAAATTAGGGAGACCAGCCCTACACAGCCCCCCAACGCTGGGCACCCCAGATCCAGCCCCTGGGCTTCTGTAGACAGGACCGTCATGACAGGTTTTGCCTCCACTGAGGCTGCCACTGAGCCCACGGGCATCAGAGGCATCTTGGGGTCTGAGTCTTGGGTCTTCAGCACGGCAGAGAGCCTCACTCCCAGCTCTCGGGCCACTGTTGACCAGGTGGAGAGCCCCCGGCCCTCACCCTATAGCAAAGTGCTGGATGCGAGCCCTTCGTCTGCACCCTCGGAGGGTCCTGGAGTCCTCTCGGTGCCTGGAGTCACCTTGAGTTTGGAGCCTTGGGCTGCTACAGATGAAGGAGCCACGATGGGTCCCAAGGAGTCCACAGCCACGGTGGATCCCAGCGATGCTGGTGGAATTTGGGAACCTGGATCCCATGTGTCTGAAGGAGATAAAAGTCCCACCTTGGCTCCTCAGGTGGCTGTGGATACGAGCAGGGTGATGTCCCTCATGTCCCTGGATCAGGTGGACAAGGTTGGGGTCCTGGGCATGTCCACACTGGCCTCCTCCAGCTCCCATCCCCTCCTGGAGCTTCGGCCGGAGGGCCAGGCAGAGGCCCAGGGGACGCTAGGAGCTTCAGCCCTTCCGCATCAGGGCAGCACCCTGGGGAAGCCGGATCTCCCTCCTTGGACACCAACTGTAGCTAGTGTGGACGAGGCTGCCTCAGTTTCCTCAGGGGAGCCCACAGCGCTGTGGGACTCCACCGGCACCCTGCTGCCCCTCTCCCTGGGCGCAGAGGAGTTTGCGCTGGAGGTTCTGACCGGGAGCCCCTTCTGGGAGGAGGCGGCGAGTGGAGAGGAGCCGGCACTGCCAGGGATCCCTGCAGATGGGAGCACGGGGGACGGTAAGTTCAAGGTTCCACGGCCTCATCCAGCTCGCTGTGGTCAGGGCTTGGGGGCAGGGCCTGGGGTAGCCAAGAGCAGGCAGGAAGGGTTGTCCTGGGGTCTGGAAAGTATCTAGCAGGGGGTAATGCTGGAGGCACGAGCTCTTCAGGTGGAGTAGAATTTTGGAGAGGATGTTCCTGGCAAAGGGACCGGCACGTGCAAAGGCCAGGAGGCGACGCTGCCTGTGCTCCGGCTCTCCCACAGCGAGTGTATCCCACGACCAAAACGTGGCAACGATGAGGCACCAGGCAGAGTCTGACTCGGGGAATGAGTTCAAGTGACAAACCACTGCTGTGTCCACTTTGAGCTGGATGGCAGGGACCCCCGCAGTCCGAGAGAGACAGAGCCTGGCACAGACGCCTCCCAGGAGAGGCCAGAGGGAGCAGGCGTGTCAGGAAGGACTTCCGGGACAAATGGAAATTGGGGACCTCGAGCCACAGGGAATGTGGGTGCCAGGAAGGGGCAGAGGTGATGAGCATCGATCCCATTCTACAGACAGCAAGCTGAGGCTCAGGGAGGTCTGCCGATACGCCGCTAGTGGCCGAACCTTGGTTCTGTGCCCAACAGAGTCCAGAGAGAGCCACCGTGCTGTTCTCCCTGGCACCGGGTCTGCCCCCAGCTCAGCCTCAAATTCTTGCCTTTCTTAGGTTCTGCCGTATTGAGCTGGGTTTTTTGACCAAATGAGCTTTAAAAGAAATTTTAAAGGATGGGCGCGGTGGCTCACTTCTGTAATCCTAGCACTCTGGGAGGCTGAGGCAGGAGGATCGCTCAAGGTCAGGAGTTTGAGACCAGCCTGAGCAAAAGTGAGACCCCCGTCTCTACTAAAAATAGAAAGAAATTATTTGGACAACCAAAAAAAAATATATAGAAAAAATTAGCCGGGCATGGTGGCGCATGCCTGTAGTCCCAGCTACTCGGGAGGCTGAGGCAGGAGGATCGCTTGAGCCCAGGAGTTTGAGGTTGCTGTGAGCTAGGCTGATGCCACGGCACTCTAGCTCGGGCAACAGAGCAGGACTCTGTCTCAAAAAAAAAAAATTTTTTTTAAAAGACAAAGCTAATTAAGAAGCCCTTTCTCTGAGTTGCAAAGCACTCTTATTAACACAGTCGGTTTTGAACTTGCTCCTTTTTTTTTTGAGATGGAGTCTCACTCTCTTGCCTGGGCTAGAGTGCCGTGGATCTTGCTCCTTTTTTTTGAAGGCAAAGTGTTGCGACGACAGAAATAGCAGACGGAGGGTTTCAGCATCCACCCTGTCCCCTCTGCAGTGTGTTGGGGTGGGACCTTCTTTCCTTAGATGCCCAGAGGCAGCAGCCCCGGGGCAAGGCGTTGGTATGGATGGAGGCTGAGACCGGTTCCTGCCTGTGTGCTGGACTGGGTCTGAGCACGTTACTGAAATTATCGTGGTTAATCCTTATAACAGCCTGTGGGACAAGTTCTAATACGAACCTTGCTTTACAGATGGGGAGACTGAGGCACAGGGAGGTCAAGCCACTTGGGCATCCAGGCAGCTAAGGAGTGGCAAGGCTGGGATTGGAATCCAGGCTGCTTGGAAACAGGGTTTCTGTCTCAACCACTGGGCTGAAAATGCCTGGTTCATTGGTGTAAAGAAACATGTATGAAGTCCTGGGAGCCGGTGGGCTTGGCCAGGGAAGGGCGGTGGGCGGTCTGTCCTTGAAGGATGAACAGAGGGAGGGAAGGTCAGTGTCAAAAGAAACAGGGAAGGGGCAGCAGAGAGGTGGGAGGGAAACCGCTAGGAATGCCAAGGAAATAGGGGCTGCAGTGGTCCCTGGGCCCGGCTGGGTCTGTCTTGGACTTTGCTAGATTCCTGGCTCCAGACCGAAGCCGGTGGCAGTGCTGGGGAGACCCAGGCGCCTACCCACCCGCTTGCAGCAGAAATGCTAATGAAGCCAAAAATAAACGCAGTACCAGCGAGCGACTGAATCACCGCCAGTCCGTGGGCAGGTGTTGGCAGCGCAGGGCACCTGGTGGGGCTCACGCGTCCCGTCGCTCGGCAGCCCCACGCGTGCGCACGCACGTGCGAGGCCATGGTTCGGCCACACGCCCCGCCTTCTACAAGCCCCTTTGCTATCCATGGGGTACATGCCAGCACCCCTGGGACAGGCCGCAGCTGCCACCCTCATTCAGTTAGCAAGCAATTATTGGGTGCCTGCTGTATTCCTGGCCCTATGTTGAAAACAAATCCCCCATCCTCTGAAGGCTGACATTCTAGAACAACCCTCTAGAACTTTCCCAGTGATGGAAATGTTCTCTATCTACACTAACTTGAAATGTGGCTAGTATGACTGAAGAACCATGTTTTTACTTTAGTTTCATTTTAATTAATTTAAGCACGAATACCTATATGTGGCTGCCACATGGACCCTCACTGCTCTAGGGAGAGATATGAACAAGAAATGATGATTCTAATGAAAAATTAAATTATATTGGTGGTTAGAAAGTGCTAAGAGGCCGGGTGTGGTGGTTCATGCCTGTAATCCCAGCACTTTAGGCGGCTGAGGTGGGAGGATCACTTTAGGCCAGGTGTTCGAGACCAGCCTGGGCAACATAGCAAGACCCCTGTCTCTAAAAATTTTTTTTAATTAGCCAGGCGTGGTGGTGTTCACCTGTAGTCCCAGCTACTCAGGAGGCTGAGGCAGGAGGATCGCTTGAACCTCGGAGTTGGAGGCTGCAGTGAGCTAGGATTGCGCCACTGCACTCCAGCCTGAGTGACAGAGGGAGACCCTGAGTCTATTGAAAAAAAATGATAAGAGAGAAGTAAAGCAAAGGCGGGAGGGGGTGCGGGGGGAGATGCCGGTGGGTGGCTTGCAACGGGGACAGTGTGTCAGGAAAGGCCTGTTTAACCAGAGGAAATTTGAGGAAGCCTGAAGGAGTCTGGGAGGGGCCATGTGGAGATGTGGTGGAAGAACATACCAGGCAGAGAGAATAGCCCGTGCAAAGGCCCTGTGCCTGGCGTGCTGGGGGAGCAGGGGACCAGTGCGGCCGGAGCAAAGGAGGCGGAGAGAGGG
>NW_012150152.1:411698-416481 GCF_000956105.1 Propithecus coquereli | reverse complement strand
TTGCTCAGGCTGGTTTCGAACTCCTGAGCTCAAACAATCCGCCCGCCTCGGCCTCCCAGAGAGCTAGGATTACAGGCGTGAGTCACCTCCTGCTGGCTTTTGCACCATCCTGCCGTGTGACCTAGAGCCAGGCCCTGCCTTTTTTGGACCTTGGTCTTTGTGTCTGTGCAGCGGATGGTCAGATGCTGCCCTGACAAGGGATCGGCGTCAGCTGGGGTAGGATGAAGATTCTTGCCCTGTCCTTCCCGGACTCCGGGGAGGGGTTTCTTGAAGGGGGTGGAGACCACCTACCATGGCATCTAGGTCCCCAAGTTGAAGAGGAGACCCTTCTACCTCCAGGGAAACCCAGCTGAGGAATGATGGGGGAGGGGAACAAGGACCTGCGTGTCTTGATGTCCCCTAGGTGCCCAGTCTCATACTGAGCAATGCTGGGATTCTCCCCCCACCTGCCCACTGCCCACCATGAGTCCCCAGGCTGACACAGACAGAGCCAGACATGGCACTGGTGGGCAGACCTGGGAGAGAGGGATGATATATTTTTATTTCCATTTTATAGATGAGGCAACTGAAATTCAGAGAAGTTACTTGCCCAGGGTCCCCTAGTGAGTGGCAGAGCGAGGAATTGAACTAGACCTCTCTGACTCCACAGTCCATCACTGTAATCCACCACCTCTCCACACTATAACCACTAAGGTTGCATCAAAAGAGGTTGAGCCATCAAAATGAAGGAGGTGATGGCTCCCATTCTTCCCAGTGCTGTTCATACTCCGCCTGGAACCTCATGTCCACTCCTGTGCCCCAAATTGTGAGAAGTGCAACAATAAGTAGGTCATGTCCAGAAGAGGGGGAATGAGTCAGGGAGGGCTCTTAAGCCCATGTTCTGGGAGAAGACTTCCCAAGAGAAGCTTCAGGAAGCCCTGGTCTTTGGGACTTTGCCACAGGCAGGGCAGCCCACAAATGCTTTGGGACAGTTTCTGAAAGGAGTAAGCTCGTGACAGCGGGCGTGTGAGAGGCAGTTGGTGACCACTGGTTGGGGAAGTTACAGAGGGGACTCAACAGAGACGGGATGGATGACAGGAGTTTGGGGGCCTGAGGTCTGAATTCTGGGAAGGCAAATGACCCAGTGGCCTGACGCCTCCACACATTACCCATCTATCCTTCAGTCCCTTCGGATCCCTGTGAGAACAACCCCTGTCTGCATGGGGGCACTTGTAACACCAATGGCACCGTGTATGGCTGTAGCTGTGACCAGGGCTTCGCTGGGGAGAACTGTGAGATCGGTGAGTGCCCCACTCGGGATCTGAGCCTGGATTTTTCTGACTCCAGAGCCCTGGGTTCTACGCCAGCAGCCATGCCCACAGGACACAGACCACAAAAAGCTGGCTTCAGATGCCTGCTTCCCACCCCCCAGTCCTTGCATCCAGCTAAATCAGCCCCAATTAGTTGAATCAGAACCAAACAGCTGAGCTCTCATTGTGGGGGCCAAGGCTCTGGTGTGTGCCTCCCATTTCTACCAGGCGTGGGGGTGGGGAGGGGAACACAAAGGAATGAAATGGCTGAGACTCCTCCCAGAAAAGGGCTCCAGGAGATCCTACCTTCTCCTGGAAGGGCAGGGGTATAAGCACAGCCACCAGAATTATTGGGCTCTAGCCCCAAAGCCTAACACAGGAAATACTACAAATTACAAAATTATAACAAGTATAAGTGATATAATTTCTTGAGTTCTGTGCATTGACTTCTTGACTCCTTGACTTCACAACCTTCACAACCACACTACTAATTATAGAATTATAACAATAAATATAAATGACATAATTTCTTGAGCTGTTCCATTGATTTGCCACTCACAACCACCCCTGAGAAGGTGCTGTTATTATCATCACTTTCAAAAATATAAACTGAGTCTCAAAGAGGGGAAGTGACTTGCCCAGTATCACACATGACCCAGGCACTATCCACATGTGGATTGGTAAGAGAGGAGTTCGACTAATATCTAGCTCTACCTACAAACAGCTTCGTGACTCTGGCAAGTCCTTGCAAATGCCTAAAAGAGGCTTCGGCTTCAGCATCCTGTGAGCCTGTTTTCTAGAGTATAAAATTCACTATTCTGGAGTCAGGTGGAACATTCTCTACCTCACATCCCGGCCTTCAGCTGGCCCAGTGGCATCTGCCCTCTGCCCTCATTAATCCCAGTTTATGTTCACCGTGTGAGGCTCCACCCCCTTGGCTGCAGAGTCACTGGGCCGTCTGTGCAGACTGCCACTGCCACACTCGGGTCCAGCATGGATGGTAGGATCATGATGACTCCATCTTCCGCCCAGTTCCCCGTGGGGGCTCAGAGCCAAGGGAGGCTGCTCTCTGACTCGGCCCCCGCCCCTCCCTGCCAGACACGGATGACTGCGTGTGCAGTCCCTGTGAGAACGGAGGCACCTGTATTGACGAGGTCAACGGCTTTGTCTGCCTTTGCCTTCCCAGTTACGGCGGCACCCTCTGCGAGAAAGGTGAGTATCCGCCACAACCCCAGCGACAGCACCAGGAGGGGGGTTGGAAGCTACAGGCTTCCCCCACCTGCTCCAGGTCTCTGTCTCTGGTTCCGTGGCTGTGAGTCCTACATGAGGTAAATTATTTTTTTGAGATAAAATCCACGTAACATAGAATTAACCACAATTCATTCGCATTTTGTACATTCACAATGTTGTACAACCATCACCTCTATCTAGTTCCAGAACTTTCTCAACACTCTACAGGGAAATCCTGAACCCATCGGCATTCACTCCTCATTCCCCTCCCCCCAGCCCCTGGCAGCCACTAATCTGCTTCCTCTCTCTACGGAGTTGCCTGTTCGGGACATTTCATAGAAATGGAATCATAAAATATGTGTCCTTTGGTGTCTAGCTTTTTTCACTTAGCATCGTGTTTTTGAGGTTCATCCACATTGTAACACGAATCAGCATTTCGTTCCTTCTTATGACTGAATAATATTCCACGGTGTGGCTCTATCACATTTTGTTTATCCATTCATAACTTGACGGATATTTGGCCTGTTTCCCCCTTGTGGCTAATGTGAGTAGTGCTGCCATGAATATTTGCGTGCAAGTTTTTGTTTGAATAACTTTTCCACTCTTCCGCACCCCACCCCCCAATCCTTTTGGTGTATACCCAGTAGAATTGCGGGGTCATGTGGTAACTCTATGTTTGACTCTTTGAGGAGCCACCAAATTGTGTCCCACAGTGGCTGCACCGTTTGTTGCCACCAGCAATGCACGCACAAGCATTCCAGTTTCTCCACATACTCACCAGCACTTGTTATTATCTTTTTCCTTTTTTTTTTTTTTTTTGATCATAGCTATCCTAGTGGACGTGGAGTGATGTCACATGGTGGTTTTGATTTGCATTGCCTAATGACTAAGGACATTGAGCATCTTTTCATGTGCTTGTTGGCCATTTGTATGTCTTCTTTGGAGAAATGTGCATTCAAGCCCTTTGCCAGGAGGGGAATTTCAGGCCTTCCCGAGCTCCCATTCCACACAGAGGGTGTGGCCCCACAAATCAGAGAAGGAAACACCCACTTTGGAATGAGAAGGGGCGGAGTGTAATGATCTTCCAGTTCAATATCTTCCAGCAACAAAGAAAAGAAGTTAACACGGGAGCTGAAAGGATTGGGGGTGGGGGGCGCACAGACCTGAGGAGGAGGGACCTGGCTTGGGGAGATCTTGGATTGCGTCCTCTCTCTGGGGGGCTGGCTGAGCTCGTGGCTGGTGGACCTTGGGCCGAGGCCAGCCCCCCTTCACGCTCCTATCCCACCTCCCAGACACGGAGGGCTGTGCCCGTGGCTGGCACAAGTTTCAGGGCCACTGCTACCGCTATTTTGCACACCGGCGGGCGTGGGAGGACGCCGAGAGGGACTGCCGCCGCCGAGCGGGCCACCTGACCAGCGTCCACTCACCCGAGGAGCACAGCTTCATTAACAGTAGGCACTCTGGGACATAGGTCACCAGCCAGCATGGCGGGAGGGGGTGGCACTAATAGTCCCTTCACCAGGGCATCCCCACCCGTTCCCGCCCTCCCCCTTCCATTCTCACCCCCAAGCCCTTCCCCCCCCACCTCCAGTCTGGGGAAGGGGGTGAGTCCTCCCCTCCCACCGCCACCCCCGCCTCCAGCGCCGCCACCTCCAGCTGGGAGAGGCACAGAGAGAGGGACCACCAGTGCTCCGATCCCCAACCCCGCAGGCTTTGGGCACGAAAACACGTGGATCGGCCTGAACGACAGGATCGTGGAGAGGGATTTCCAGTGGACGGACAACACGGGGCTGGTGAGTGGCGGCGGCAGGCCGCGGCTGCCCTGCTGCGTCGGCCCTGACCTCTGGGCTCAGTTTACCCTTTTGTGCAAAAGACCTGCAGGTGGGCATCAAAGGTCCCAGTGCCTCTTAGATGCTGAAGTTGGCGAAGGAGCTTCAGTGAATCCTAAATCTTCACCCCTGACTTCCCCGGCCTGCTCAAAGAACCACCGCCAGTGGCTGAGGCTGCTGGGCGTCTGACACCTCCTCCTGCGCCCTCTGCCTGGTCCCCCAGCCGGGGCCTCTCAGATATTCCCGTTTCTCTATATGCCCTGCCTGCGCGGCCTCCATAGTCTCTCACTTGGACCCCTGCAGCTGTCCCCACAAGGCCACTTGCTACCTATACTCTTCCTCCTCCCCACCAGCCGTGGAGACTTCTTTAAAAAATTGAGGTGAAATTCATATAACATAAAATTAATGATTATAAAGTGAACGATTCAGTGGCAT
>NW_012150152.1:361405-411050 GCF_000956105.1 Propithecus coquereli | reverse complement strand
GCACTCTACCCAGGGCGACAGAGCAAGATTCTGTCTCAAAAATAATAATAATAATAATAATAATAATAATAATAGATCAATGTGTGCCAGGGGCTGGGAGCAGGGGAGAATGGGGATTTGGTAGTACTTAATCGATACAGAGTTTCTGTCTGTCATGATGAGAAAGTTCGGGAAATAGTAGTGATGGTTACACAACATTGTGAATGTAATTAATGCCAATGAACTGTACACTTAAAAATGGTTAGAATGGTGAATTTTGTGCTATATATATTTTGCCACAATTTTTAAAACTCCACCTCCTCTTCTCTGCCATGAGATCTGGCCCCTGCCCACTCTCTGAACACACCCCAACTCTGTCAAGCAGCCTTAGGCCCACTGGTCTCCTCAAACAGGACAAGATTGATCCTGCCTCTGAGCCTTCACACTTGCCATTCCCTTTGCTTGGAACTCTGTTCCCTGTCTGGATCCTTCCTATTCTTCAGTCCTCAGCTCTCCTGCTGCCTCCTCAGGGAAGCCCTCCTAGACTTCCAGGCTGAGGTCACCTTTTGTTCAACTATGGATCTAACAGTGATCCGTTGTAGAAAATGGATGAGTTTGTGGGGTTTGGCCAGGGGAGTCCCAGGGCAGGCAGTGCCAGGACCTGGGCTGGGCGGGAGTCCCCTGAACATCTCCCCGGCTCCCCATTCTGCAGCAATATGAGAATTGGCGGGAGAACCAGCCGGACAATTTCTTCGCGGGTGGGGAGGACTGTGTCGTGATGGTGGCGCATGAGAGTGGGCGCTGGAATGACGTCCCCTGCAACTACAACCTCCCCTATGTCTGCAAGAAGGGCACAGGTACTTTACGTCTTCCTCCCCACTTCCTGCCCCTTATGTTCACTGGTTCATGTTTTTATCTGTTAGTAAACGTCAGCCCAGCCAGTTCGCACTTCCCATCACTGTGCGAGTGCACCCGTTTTCTCCTCCCCTGCCAGTGTTGCACATTCTAAGCTTTTGTTCTTTGGTCATCTAAGTGGTGAAAAAAAAGTATCTCATTGTTATCTTAGCTTGCACATCTTTAAGGATGAGATTAACCAACTATGCATATGTTGACAGGCTATTTGTATGTATTTGTTTTCCTGTGACCTGTCAGTTCATCTCTTTTGCCTAATTTTCTATCAGCTTGTTGATCTAATTGATTTCTAAGAGCTCTTTATATATGAAAGAAACCATTTGTGTACATTGTCATGTCCACCTTTCTCTTGTACTTTAGTTCATTCCCGCTTCTATTTCTTTGTCAATTTTCATGTCCTTTTTTCTTTCCATTTGTTCAGATAATTATTCTTGCCTTGTATCTCCTTCAATCCCTTTGTGCCCCATACTTGGCATAAAATTAGGGAGAGAGCTATATCCAGAGGGTTGCTGCCCATAAAGAGCTCCTGATTTGGGTGGAAGAGACAGAGACAGACACAGTGACTTCTAACCCTGTGAGATCAGAGCTGGGCAGAGGCAGGGACCCGCTGACCTGCTAAGGGGGGTATCGCTCCCAACGGGACATAAAACTAGTTTAGCCCCAGACTAGGCCACTCCCCTGACTGGAGATTCCTCTGTCCCCAGTGCTGTGTGGTCCCCCTCCAGCAGTGGAGAATGCCTCACTCACCGGTGCCCGCAAGGCCAAGTACAATGTCCATGCCACGGTGCGCTACCAGTGCGAGGAAGGATTTGCCCAGCACCGTGTGGCCACCATCCGGTGCCGGAGCAATGGCAAATGGGACAGGCCCCAGATTGTCTGCATCAGACGTAAGTGGCTGCCCCCAGAGACCCTCACGTAGGTTCCCAGCTATTTGTAGTTGATTAAAACATCCTATTACTACACGTGTTGATTGGCTTAATGTGTGCCTGATAATACAGTCTTGCAGATAAGAGAGAGTTGACCAGCCTGCCCCAAGGAAGCCCACTGCATCGGGCCCGCCCGTCTCACCACCTTTTACCCCTTCCCTGTCCTCCTCCACCTCCTTGCAGCCAGACGGTCACATCGGATGCGGCGACACCATCACCGCCATCAACGCCACCACCAGCACCACCACCACAAATCTCGCAAGGAGCGCAGAAAACACAAGAGACACCCAGGAGAGGACTGGGAGAAGGATGAAGGGAATTTCTGCTGAGGAACCAGGAAAATGAAAGCACAACCCCCTTCCCACACCCGCTCTGGAGCCTTCGCCTGGGGAGACAGAGCCCAGAGAGAAACAAGAGGGTCTGGAAGTCCCTGAGCCCCGAACCACACCCCCCACACATAATCCTTTGTAAAAAGCTCCTGTCTCCCCTCTCTTACGTACACAAGGTCCTCGTGGCAGGCAGAGCCGTGTGTCTGACAAGTCCATTCTCGTGAGGCTGAGCGCTGGGAGCGTGTCCCAGCTTAGGGAAGCACAGTCAGCAAACGTTCTTCGTGTAGGTCTAGTCTCTTGCCAGCTGGTCGCCAGTTGTCGAAATAAGGCTTTGATTGATTGCATGAGTGTATGTTTGGATTCACGCTAAGCATTTGCTTTTCCCGACAGAGATTCAGGCTTAGTAAATGCTCGGCTGTCTGAAATCCAGGCTGAAGGCTTCACGCGAGGTCATTCGCTTTGGGAGGAGAAGGCTAAACAGAAGCAGAAACTGCTTGAACTTGACTGCTCTTCCTTCACCCTGGACTTCTCCAGCCTGATTGCAGTCTCTGGTCTTGGTGGATAAACATAGTGCGGCGCTCGCATGGATTGAATTTTAGGAATGTTTTTAGAACAGCCTCCCTCCATTCCCGCAGAGTTAGGGGTGAAAATAATCGAGCAATACGTGGGTGGTGGAGGGAGAGTGTACTCCTTGCCAAGCCTAGTCGGGCACTGAGATTTGGTGGTTCCGCATGTGTGACGAATCTCTCACACACACGGACGAGAGGACGTTTAGGGCCAGGTGAGCCTAGATTTCTTCCCCCTCCATCTCTCAGGGAGACAAAAGCCTCCTTCCCGGACCAGGGAGATGCCAAGTTTGCTATTCCAGTGCCCGTCCCCATCCCTCGAGCAGACATTGGTAGTGCCCCTGCCCTGGGTCCCACGCCTGTCCCGCCCCACCCCTGTCTCCAGCCATTGCCTGGTGGACTAGACATGCATAAAACTTGGAGTAGCGACACCGACCTGCGGTCACGTTGTAGAGAAATGAGCGATGTTAAAACTGAAACACACACACACACATATGCACACACGCACACACAGTTTTCTCCTGTAGCTTTTAATTTTTCTAAGTGGGAAAGCACTCACCTTGTCTTCCTTTCCCAGATCTGCAACCTGTAAAAGGCCTCCCCAAACCAGAAGTCAGGATCTAGCTCCCTGATCTCTGGCAGGAAAGATCCACCGTTTTCCCTCCATGTCTGTTATCCACCCTGAACCCTGCCAGTCTGGGTAAAATCTGTGGATTAGCACTAAAAACCCCACAGTGGAGAATGAGCCCCTGCAGGAAAGAAAGCTAAGTAAATACATTGTCCACCTAGGGGTTCAGTAAAGAAAGAAATGTGTTAACTGAGCCTGCATCCCTCCTGGGAAGTAATCCCCACAGTTGATAGCTATAGAATAGGTACCACGCTAAGGACTGCACACAATCTCCGTGAATCTTCTCAACAACGCAGTGACCTCGGGTCCATTATTTTCCCATTTTACACACAAGGAAACTGAGGCTCAGATATAAGGGAAAGGCAGTGCTTTAATGTCACAGCCAAGACAGGAGTAAGGATTTGCTCCTGCTTTTGTCTGTCTGACCCGAAACACTGCTCTGGACTTCGAGGGAAGAGACGGAAGCATAGAGGCTCCCTCGTGCGCCCCCCGCCCCCACTCACACACAGATTTAGGAAATGGTTGAGCAGTGCAAAGTGGACCCTTAAATCCTTGTCTTCGGTCTCCCCTGCTAGAGACATTATGCACCCTATGGTTATTGTTGAGATAGCCCGGGGACATAGGTTTGACTTCTTACTTTGATAACTCTTCTTAGTTTAAAATAATAATAATATCTTCATTGATCCATGTCACAAAAAATTTTTCCTTTGTTTGGGGGATACTGAGGACACAACTTCTTTGTGGAGAGCTGGGGTCTCGGTTTATGTTTCCTGTCCTTGGACCCCCTCAGCCCCTTGCCCTGCCCCCACCCCAGCTCCATCCATGATGGGAGGGGCTCTGGTCTTTTCTAAAGTGGGCAGTTTGTCTTTTGATCTTTCCCTTTGGGATATGCGCGTGTGTTTGCGTGTGCCACGTGCGTGGCATGCCTGTGAGTGTGTGTGCGTGTGAACAGCTTTGGGTTCTGGTTTTGCTGTGAGCTGCAGTGTTCTGTGGGTCTGTGGTATCTGGCACTGTGGACATTAATGTACTTCTTGGACATTTTAATAAAATTTTTTAACAGTTCGACCTGCCTGTCACCTCCTGACACCTTCCTTCATTCATTCATTCACTCAGCAAGTATTTACTGAGTGGTTATTATAAGCTGTGTACTGTGCTGGGTGCTGGGGAGATAGCGGTGAACAGGACAGATTTGGTTCCTGGGGGCTCGTCAGGGAAGGCTTTCCAGAAGAGGGGGATGGAATCTAAAGGAGGAGTAGCATTAACTAGATGAGGAGGGGAAGAAAGGCAGAGTTTCAGGCAGAGGGAGAAGCAAAGTCCTCTTGCAGAGGGAACATGATTCATTTGAGTCCATAGTGGCTGAAGCAGAGTGATGGAGACAGAGTGGAGGGAGATGAGGTCAGAGAGGCAGGGAATGGACCACTCTGGGCCATGTGAGCTATAGTGAAGAGTTTCAGCTTTATTATAAAAGCAATAGTGGGGGGAAAAACCTGTCAAAAGGCAAATGCCAAACTTAGAAACAATTTTTCAAATCAGAAATAAAGGACTTATTGCCATAATATATAAAGAGCTCCTACAAATCAATAGCAAAAGGACTAATAATCCAAGAGCCAAACAGGCAAAAGATATAAACAAAAATTTCACAGGAGGCCGGGCGCAGTGGCTCACGCCTATAATCCTAGCTCTCTGGGAGGCCGAAGCGGGCGGATTGTTTGAGCTCAGGAGTTTGAAACCATCCTGAGCAAGAGCGAGACCTCGTCTCTACTAAAAATAGAAAGAAATTAATTGGAAAACTAAAAATATATAGAAAAAAACTAACCAGGCATGGTGGCGCATGCCTGTAGTCCCAGCTACTCGGGAGGCTGAGGCAGGAGGATCGCTTGAGCCCAGGAGTTTGAGGTTGCTGTGAGCTAAGATGATGCCACGGCACTCTAGCCCAGGCAACACAGTAAGACTCTGTCTCAAAAAAAAAAAAAAAAATTTCACAGGAAAGGAAATACCAGCTCTTAAATGCCAATAGATGCTCAAGAAATTAATACACATTTTGCAAGAACACCTAGATACGCAAGGAAGGGCATATAAATAAAGGGAAATAAACAAATCTAACAAGAGAGAGCCTTGTATAGATCAATGATGACGATGTTCCTGAACTGAGAATGATTTATGATTTATTTGCTCACCCCTCTGTACCTAAGGTCAAAATCGGTGGTGGTGGTGGTGTGGTGCTCAGCTTCACAAATAGAATCACGAGTGAAAACTACATTGAGATACCATTTTTCACCTATCAGATTGGCAAAGGTGAACAGTGACAACACACAATGCTGGTAAGGATGTGTGGAACAGGCGAGTGCATAGATTATTGGTGGAGGATAAATTGGCCCCACCTGCAAGAAGAGGTGGAGATTACTATGAAAATGGCAAGTTTTGACCCCTTGACCAAACAAGTTCTGCTATCATCCTCCAGTTACACCTGCACTTGTGTATGAGGACATAGGTACTTATCATTAACAAAAAATCTGGAAAACGATCTAAATGTTTGCCAAAAGCGAATTGGCTACAAACATTATGGCGCATCCAAACAACAAATACTCTTCAGACCTTCAAAAGAATGGGGAAGGGGAGACCTTTACCTAATGATAGGAAACAATCTCAAGACAATATTAGAATAAAGAATCTAGGTCTCAAAAAAAAAATTAAGTAAGAGTTACTTGAAGGTATATATGGCACACTGATGTTCATAGCGGCATTATTCACAATAGGCAAAAGGTAGAGACAATCCAAACATTCATCGACAGACGGATGGGGGATTGAAACAATGCGGCATATACACATCGTGACCATGGAGTATTATTCAAACAAGGAATGAAGTCGTGGTACTTGCTACAATATTGATGAATCTTGAAAACACGATGCGAAGTGAAAGAAGCCAGACACAAAAGGCCACATATTGTGTGATTCTATTTATATGAAATATCAAGAATAGGCAAATCCATAGAGACAGGAAGTAGATTGGCAGTTGCCAGGAGCTTAGGGAGGGAGGAATAGGGAGTGACTGCTTAATGGGTACGGGATTTTTTTTTGGGGTGATGAAAATATCTCAGAACTAGATAGAGGCGGTGGTTGTACAGCATTGGGAAATGTACTAATTGCCTCCAGATTGTTCACTTTAAAATGATTAATTTTATATCATGCTTTTTATATTAGCATAATTTCAGGTTATATTATGTGTTTGCATTAAAATGGTGAATTTTATTATTTTTAGAGACAGTGTCTTGCTCTGTCACTCAGGCTCATGTGCAGTGATGCAATCATAGCTCAATGCAGCCTTGAACTCCTGGGCTCGAGCAATCCTCCTGCCTCAGCCTCTCAAGTAGCTGGGACTACAGGCGCACGCCACCATGACCAGCTAATTTTTAAAACTGTTTGTAGAGCTGGTGGTCTTGTTATGTTTCCCAGGCTGATCTTGAACTCCTGGCCTCCAGTGACCCTCTTGCCTCAGCCTCCCAAAGTGCTGGGATTACACGCATGAGCCACTGTGCCCAGCCAAAATAGTGAATTTTATGACCTGTGACTTTTACCACAATATAAGAAAGTGTAGATTGCACATTATCATTTGCGTAAAAAATGGGGAAGAGAAGTATGTACGCATGTTTGTTTGAATGAATATAAAACATCTCTGGAAGGACATGTAAGAAACAGGATATTTCTGGGATGTGGACTGGGTGGTGGAGGACAGGAGAGAGAGGAATTTTTTTCTGAACATCTGGCTTCAGGAAGAGTTCTGTTCAGGTTACTATTCCTTAGCTGTCTCCAGATGGGCCTTGGAGGTCTCCACTCTAACAGAATAGAGACTTGATCAGAAAGAAGGTTCCCTTGGCCAAACCAGTCCACCAAAATCCCAGGGACTGAGTCTCATTGGTTTACTTGGGCCCATGCCCACACCTGGGCCAATCAGGGTTGCCCAAGAAGATGGGTCACGGCACTTCATCGGCTGAGCCAGAAGTGGGTGGAGTCAGCCCCACTGCCCCTCATGGAAAGAGAAGAGGGAAATTTAAATACTCAAGGGAAAATCAGGGAGCTGGAATCCATGGAAGGGAGAAATGATATCAGCAAAAAGGCAGATGGAAGAAATTCCATGCACTCATCTCCAGAAACATGCCCCTTAGCATTTTCCCTATTTAAGGAAGCTGAGGCCCAGCTGGAGAGCTTGGTAGCCTTACCAAGGGGCTGGACCCCTGCTTCAGATGAGCGATTTGAGTTTCTAGAAGCTGCTGGGCACGGCGGCTCATGTAATCCCAGCACTTTGGGAGGCTGAGGTAGGAAGATTGCTTGAGGCCAGGAGTTTGAGAAAGTCTCTCGCAGGTGGTATTGAAGGATGAGTGGTTTACATTAACTACCCCACTCCTACGACCACGCCAGGACTTCACACTTTTTTCTTGTCTTGCTTTGTTTGTGTTCTAGAACCTTGGATTGCTCCTCAGGCCCCACCACCCCCACACACCCATATGAGGGAAAGTGTGCAATCTCATTGGCTTCCTGGTGCAGGAACTCCCCATGCCGTTTCCCACATTTCATGCCCTGGGTATTGTCGATGATCTAGTCATGACAGGCTTGACAAGGGGTGGAACCATGGGGGGTGGCTCAAGGGAGAGAGTGGCAACAGGATGGGGGAAGGAAGAGGAGAGAGAGATTGGGAGACAGGGCAGGGGCCTGAGGAATGAGGGGCACTGCTTCCCAACAGAATCAAAACCAAGCACCCCCAGCTGCTAAACATTTTGTCCACTGAAGTGCATTTATAAAGTAATTACTCACTGGCTGCCTCATTTTCTAATTCATCAAAAGAAACAAGGATTTATTAAGCCCCTGCTGTATGTTTTGCACTCACGGGGACCTCAGAACAGCCCTGGTGCAGAGGAGGAAACGGGCTCAGAGGAGTTTTGTCACTTGGTCACACAGTGAGCAAGAAGAGACAGGATTCGAACCGAAGCCCACCTGGTTCCACAACTTGGAGATGGGTTACCAAGAGATGGATGTGACTGTAAGGAGGGGTCCAGGAGGGACTCCATGATCCCCCAGGTAAGACCTCGGAGCCGGAGTCTCCTGTGGCTGGGGTGGCCTTGTCCACGGACCACCTCCCGTTAGCTGACTGTCAGCACTGGGGAGTCTGGCTGGGTCCTGACTGCTTAGCGCAAATGGCCCCTTAGAACCTGGTGTGTTGTGAAATTGAAGAAACATTCCACCGCTTCTAGGTCTCTGAGGAGGAAAATGTGGGTGGGAGTCAGGGAAGGAGGGAGCAACTCAGTGAGGTCTCAGAGAGCAAGGGGAAGCTCAGTGTTTGCTGAGCATGCCATAGCCTCAGTTTCCTCATCCACAGGGCGACCATTTAAATGCCCGGGTGTTGCAAGGGTATCTCATGCACAGCTGCAGTCTGGCATGTAGTTAGCGTGCAAATGGAGGGTGGCCAGTAGCTCTGAAGTCCAGCCCTGTCTGGGAATGCTGTCTGGGGCTCAGTCCATCTGGGGAAGGGGCAGCCATCAGGCCCCAGATGGGGCACAGGAGGCAGCCCAGGGGGAGACACCAGGGACACTGGGCCCATGGTAAGACATTCCTGAGAGCTGGGAAGTCGGTTGTCATGGGGACAACACTGACAGTCTCTATGGTGACAGCTTGGTGGGGCTGGGCTCTGTCGACAAGAAAAAGCTTAGGGGGACAGGTGTTCTGTTACTTCAGACACCAGAGTTTGGTCTCCATGGCAATGGCTGTGGGGTCCAAGCTGTCCTCCAAAGGGGCAGAGCTTGGGGGATGGCCTGGAAGTCCAGTGGGCCTGGGGAAAGGGGCAGCCTGTTTCCATGGTGACAGCAGGAGAACCGAATGTTGGGTCTCCCCGGGGACAGCTAGGGAGAGGATGATCTCCCTGGTCGTCAGTCAGGGTGGGGACACCCAGAAGTAGAGTTGTAGGTCTCTGGGCTGGAGGGCTGGTGTGATGGGAATTGTGTGGTATCCATAGTTACAGCTGGAGGAAGGAGGCACCATCTCCATGGATGTGACCGATTTGGGAAGGGGTGTGTGATTCTAGGCGACAGGTAGAAGCTGGACTGGTCACCATGGTGACAGTGGTAAACCAGGGCAGCTGGTCTCCATAATGAGTGACATGGGTCTTATGGTCCCTGGGCCTCAGGAGATGGTCTCTTTGGTGACAGCCGGAGAAGGGGCCGTCGGGGGCGGGCGGGTTTGCCCTCCCTCCAGATAAATACAGCTGGGGGCATGACGATCTGTCTTTGAGGTGACAGATGAGAGTGTTCTCCCTTGAAACTGGAGGAGAGGGACTGTCCTCCATAGCCACTTAGGGATGGATTTCTGTCACCCAAAAACTTCAGGGGACTCTCAGGGAGAAGGGGAGAATGGGATTACCCAGTCCCCAAGTCTCCATGAGGGAGCAGAAGTGCCTGAGCCCAGAGTCTCCATGTGACCACGGGGGTGTGAACCCTGAGGTTTCTACATTCTCTCCAGGTGATGGGGGGGTTCGGTGTCCAGGTGACCACAAGGGATCAGTTTTCAGTCTCCAGGGAGATGCAGAAGGGGCGTGGCCAGTCTCCAGACAATCCCGGGGGTCCAGCCTCCAGGAGACCGCGGGAGCAGTTGTCTGATGACACTTGGTCTTGGGAGGCGCGGCCAGTCTGCAGGAGACTGGGGAGTCTGTTGGCCTCCTGAGGTCCTCAGGGCATGTGGCCCTTCTCGTGGAGAAAGCTGGGGCAGGGGCAAAATCCGCTGTCCAGAAGACATGGGGCTTGGCCAGTCTCCAAGGAATTCCAGGGTACTAGTCTGCCAGGACTGGCCAGTCTCAAGAAACCCCAGGGGCGTGCTGAGTTTCTAAGGGACCACAGGGGATGTGGCCAGCCTCCAGGGACCGCAGGGCACTAGACCAGCGGCCAAGCGCCCCAGCCGTCTGCCTGCTCCGGGCCTAGACGCGCAGCGGGGTCCAGGCAGCAGGGTCGCGCGCGCCTCCTGCCCACCCGCCACCACCGGCCCAGCCCCAGCCCCAGCCACCAGGTGCAGGGTCCGGGGCGCCCGGCGCGCGGTAGCAGTAGACGCCAAAGAGGCGCCGGGTGGCGTCCGGGAAGCCGAGGCTGCGCACGCCCGGCCGGCGGCCTCCGCAGCGCGCGCGCGGGTTCACGATGGGGTAGCGCGCGCTGCCGTCGGCCAGCCAGCCCGCGGTGCAGCGGTCCAGCAGCTGCAGCTTCCACGCGGCAAACAGCTGCCCCACCTTGGCGACTGCCGCGCCGCGAGCGGCGCACGCGCGCGCTGCTCCCGCGAAGGGCACCGGCCGCAGCGGCTTCAGGAAGAACACGCGGCCTGAGGGGTGGGAGGGGGGCGGGTTGTAAGGACCGCTGCCCCGACTGGCCCCGCGATTCAGGACGCCCCCCAACCCCAGCCCAGGACTCCAGCCGCGGGATCGCAGCTCCAGTGCAGCCCGGGACCCCACCCTCGGGCCAGGGCGGTGTTGGTGTCTGGCGATTTTCGACTGCTGCGCTGTGGCAGTCTGGAGAGAGGGGTCTCCTGTTTCCAATCGCCCAGAGCTGGGTGGGGAAGAAGGGCCCGGGGTCGGGGGTTGGAGGGAGGGGGGTGGGGTGGGGTAGCGACCCGTCTGGGGGCGGGGCCTACGCACCCGGGAGGTTGGACGTGAAGCAGAAGGCGTCGTAGCGTTCCTCAGCGTTATGGCGATACCCATAGTTGCGCACGCCCCCGTTGGCGCCTCCGCTGGTCCCCGCGCTCCCGGCGCCACCTAGGCCGCCGCAGGGCTCCCGGGGCTGGCTCACCGGGTACTGAACGGAGCCGTCGCGCAGCCAGCCCGCGTTGCACCAGTCCAGGCCGTCACGCCAGGCCGCGTGCAGCTGCTCAGCGGAGGCCAGGATACCGTCCTGCTCGGCGCAGGCGCGCTGCGCCTCCGCGAAGGTCAGCTTGTAGCGGCCTCCACGGGGGTGGTAGGGAAAGACCACGCCTGGGGATGGGGGGGCGCACGGGGATCAGCCTGGGCATCCCAGCCCGCCCCCATACACCTGATATCTGGGGTGCCACGTGACTTTTCAAGCTGGACATTCTAATCTATCCCTCCCTTTGGCCTCAGACCTGACTATGCACCTCCCCAGCTCATACCCTTATGGCTGGCTCCCTTTCCCTTAAGCTTGGGATTCACTTGACCTGTCTCCTTAACGTACTTAATCTTGTCCACCCCTCTTCCGCCACTGGAGACCTTTGCTCATGTTTTTTCCAATCTATTCCACCTGTTGAACTCCTATTCATCCTTCAAAACCCAGCTCCCAAACTCTCCTCCATTCAGTCTGCCCTGCCTCTGACATTCCCCCAGTACTGGGTCTTTCTCTCTAGTCTAACCCTGAGCCCACAGAGCTGCGAATGTCTGTATCCAGACTTCCCCAGACTGGGAGCCCCTGGAAGAAGACCCCTTTAATCCCCCAGCATTGCCCAGTGCAGTACCCATTGGTGTCCCTTCCACCTTCAGTTTTTATGACTCTGGATCTGGTCCCTCACTGGGCTCACAGTCGGCTCAGCTCAAGAGCATTCTGTGTGTCTGTGTTTGAGGGCCAGGGCTTGGGGTGAGCTGGGACACTCAGCAGACCCAGGACAGAGGCAGTCAGGGGCCAGGCCTGGAGCTGACAGACCGGGGACTGAATCCTGGCTCTGCCACTCACTAGCACGTGCCTGGGGCAGGGCTCTATAGCCTCCCTGAGCCAGTCGCCCACTTGCTGGTAATAGCTGTCTCCCTCAGGGTCTGGGGGAAATTAAATGATACTCCAGAGAACTCTTCAGCTAAGCACCTGTCGCATAGAAAACGCTCTTTATTGGGAGAGCTGCTGCTATTATTGTTGTCATTTGTACCAGTTAGGGAGTCCAGCAAGGGAAGGCCCTGAAATCTCTCCTAGAAACTTCTAGGGTGGACTGAGGAAGGCAAACCAAGTGGGAGGGAATTCCTCAGATAGAAATCTTACCTCCCAGCTCCATGGGCAGCCAATCAGAGCATCCCATCTCTGAGCTGCAGCCATTGGCTCCCACTTGGGCACATGACTCAAGCTGGGCCAATGAAGGACAACTCTGGGACTCTAGCTGATGCTCTTAGGAAATCAGTTGCTAAGCTGGGAAGTTGAAAGCCTGGAACTGTTTTTGGCTCCATAAGGGGAAACCTGCCTCAGGGAAGCAGAGATGAGGGATGGGTTTCCGACATGGTGTGCATGTCATTGTGCATGTCATTGTGCCTGGATCCTACCCCAGGATTTCTCAAGGACCCCGCTAGTGACATTTCAGACTGGATCATTCTTGGCTGTGAGGGACTGTCCCTGGCCTCTACACACTAGATGCCAGTAGCAGCCCACTTCTCCACGTGGGGCAACCTAAAATGTCTCCAGACACTATCAATGTCCCTAGGGAGCAAAGTCACCCTCAATCACATCTAGGCGAGCCCCTAAGTTCCTTCAGGCCAAATTGATTTGGTTTCTGTCCCTTGCAATTTCCCCCACCCTGTCCTCCCTTAAAAGTAAGCTTCCTCCTGCCCGCGGGCTGGTCACCTTCCAGATCCAACTTGACCATGCCAGCATCATCTTCCAACTCGTTGGTGACCTCGCACTCGTAGCGCCCATAGTCCTGCAGCGTGACGTTGCGGAGGACCAGGGAGGCGTCCCCAGGCCCATCGCCCTGAAGCTCGGCCCGCCCGCGGTAGCTGCCGAATGCCCGGTGTTGGGGGCCCAGGGCCACAAAGACGTCGGTGAAGGCCAGGGGGTCCACCACCTTTGTCCACTTGAGGCGGACGCCGTCGTGGCCGTGGGCGGCTGCCTCGTAGTGGTAGCGGCAGGGCAAGACGATGGTGCCACCCCGGTGGCTTACCACCTGCCCAGGCGCCGTCTGTACTACCACCGAGCCTGACTCACCCTCTGCGGGCGACCAGGCAGGGTTCAGAGAGGGGGCTTAGGGAAGGAAGGGGGACCCTGGGGAAGAGGTCCCTGGAGAAAGGATGTGGGAAGACTTGGGTGGGGTCAGCGGCTCAGGGAGGGGGCAAGGGGCTCAGATGCAGAGGAGCTGGGGGGACCGTGGCGGTCAGGAACCTCCTCCCTCCTCCTCCTCCCCGCACCCGAGTGATCAATCTTGGCCACGGCTCCCGCGGGGCAAGACCTGCTTCGGTGGCCCTGACTCACCGAGCACGTGCACGACCTTCTTCCGGCCACGCTGCGCCCCTGTGAGGGCAGTGAGCAGCAGAACTCCCCAGGCCGCCGCCAAGAGCGCGCGGGGACCGAGGGCCGCCCGAGCGCACACCTGGGGGCACACGGCGCTCAGTCTAGCCTCCCAGCCTCTGCCTTCCAGAAGACCGGCTCCCCGGCCCGCCCTCCCCTCGGCCAGGACCTCTCTCACACCCAGGTCCCCACCCTGGCCGGGGTCTCAAAGACCCCCCCTTCCAAAGGAGAAGACTGGAAGTCATCCCCCTATCCCGCACCCTCCAGGGACCTCACCCTCGCTCCTGCGCGAAGCCCACGCCCCTGGGCTGCCCTCCCTGAGTCCTGCCTCGGCTTCCCGCCTGACCCTGGACCCCCAACACCCAAGGCTCGGAGCCCCCCTCCTTCCCCCTCCGGCCCGCCCGGCTGGGATGGGGGAGGAGCTGGAGCGGCGGCAGCAAGGTTATCCGTGCGCCAGGAGACTGCAGCAAAGCGCTCGCAGGGTGCGGGGAGCTGGAGAGACGCACGGAGAGGGGACAGGGACGGAGAGAAAGCAGGAGGGACAGAGAAGAGAGTGCGCACGCAGAGAAGGGGAAGGGAAGACAGAGACAGAGACGGAGAGGGAGAGGGGCCAGGAGAAGAGGGGGGAGAGACAGGGAGAGGTAGGGAAAGAGAGACACACAGAGAAGGAGAGAAAAACGGGAGAAAGAGAGAGAGGGAGAGAGAGAAAGATGGAGAGACAGAGAGGGAGAGAACTCGGAGAGAGTACCAGAAAGAGAGAGAAACACAAGACGGTGAGAGACAGCAGAGAAGGGAGAGACAGAGACGGCGAGACACACGGAGGGACACCGATTCTCAGACACGGAGACAGAATCCCAGATCGGGGACACCGGGACCCACTACCTGCCTGGGCCCTGCGCCCGTGCCCCACTCACCATCGTGCCCTCGCGCCCCCGGCGAGCGGCCCCTACGCGCCCGGACTGCGCTCCGCACACCGGGGAAGGACTGGGCAGGTCCCTGCAGGCGGCGCAATCCCGGCGTCTGCCTGCAAGGGGAGGAGGGAGGCGGGCGGGGGGGGGCGTTAAAGGGGACGCGGAGGCCCACTGCTCCGCGGAGAGGTGGCCCGGTGCGTGGACGGAGGAAGGCCCGCTCTGGACTTTGAGTGCAGAGCCAGGAATGTCCCTGCTGGCTGACCTTAGGCAAGGGAAGAACCTCTCTGAACCTTAATTGATTTAATAATCTTTAAAATGGAGGGGGAGGAGGCAGCTGATGGAGTCCCCAGTCTTTCATATTGGTTACCCGGCTTTAGCAGGAGGGCCAAGTGACCTGGTTAAAGGGATTGGCCTGAAAGCCTCAGTTTACCCATCTGTCCACTGGGTGACCATTGTGGAGTCCTGGGCTCCAGCACCCAAAAAGTGCTCACTCTGCAGGATGGGGGCCCCACAATGATCACACTCTGCCTACGGGACCTGGAGCCACCGGTCCAAATCCAACAGGGCCCCTCACTGGCTGTGGGACCTTGGAGGAGATGGTTTGCCTCCCTGAGCCTGTTTCCACCCCCAGGAAGCGGACTGCCGGTTCTGTGGTGCAGGTCCAATGGCCAGACATACGGTACGACCTGGTAAGTGTTGGTAGGGCAGGGAGCAGGGACGTCTGGTCAAGCCCCTGACCCAGTCACCCCCGAAACCTGGCCTTTCACCCACTTTCAAAAATCAAAAACCAGGAAGGGGTGAGGCCCTTCCCCCAGCCCCTTGGCTGTCTCCCCAGCCTCACTTTCCCCATCTGGAATATGGGGTGAGATTCAGTACACAGCACTTGAGGTGTGCCCTCGGCATGGTATTTGTTAACTATGCTATGCTATTAGTTATGATTTATTGGCAGAGCAGGGACTTTTCTCTCCTAACTCTGACCTTAGGCAGGTCTCCTGTCCATCCTGGGCCTCGGTTTTCCCTATCTGGAAGGTGCAGCTGTGTACCCCAACCAGAGGCTCGCTTCTGCTATTCTGACACCTTTGTCTCGCGACAGCCACTATAGCAGTGATGGGTAGGCTCTCGTGAGGTCCAGGGAGAAGGTCCTTCACTCCTGTGCCCTGAAACACTCAGGCAGCAACATTTTGGACATCAAAAGTATTTTTACTAAAAGGACCCTTGCGGGGATGATGGATAAATTCTGGGAGGGGGTGGAAGAGTCCGTGTGGGGGTCGGGGCGTGGTGACAGCTGTGCGAGGCTCTCTTTGCAGGAACACCTGGCCATCGGTCTCCCATCCTACCCACTGGCCTCGAACCACCAAAGCCAGGACTGAAGACACCTGGAGACGTCCCTCCTGCCTCCAAAAAACCCACCCCACCCTTCGCAGGGCAGGGCCAGCTGGGTGTGTAAACAGAGTTCTGGGGAGCCCCATGGCCTCCTCATTGCTGCTTCTTATGGTGCGCTGGGGGTCCGGAGGGCGGTGGCTGCAGGAAGAAAGCGGGCCACCGCAGGCAGCGGTAGGCCAGCAGGTGGGGGCCCAACGCATACAGCAGGTTGCACAGGAAGAAGCAGGTCCAGGTGTCCTCGGGCACACGGTAGGTGAAGGGCGTGCGCAGGTGCATGGAAGCACCCATGTGCGAGAACTGAGCCTGGTCGCCAGACAGGAAAGGGGGATGTCAGGGCCAGGAGGGGACTGAAGTCCCAGTGTCACTGACATCCCCCGCGGGGGTCTTCCAGACAGCAGTCAGGCAAAGCCCAGAAGATCACCATCCTTATCTTGCTGGCTTTGCTAACCTACCTGTCTCTCCTCTCCAGTCTCCAAATATTCCTGTCCCCACACGTCCTGTCTGTCCCTCTCTGTCCTTGTCCACCTGTCTTTGAGCCTCTCCCCAGCTACCTAACCAGAAGACCCATCTTCACCTGTCTGCCAAGTCCTGCACCCCATCTCTCTGACCTGGGATCCGCTTCTCTTCCCAGTCGTCCCTACCCAGAGCTCTTGACACAAATCTCGTTGATTCTACCCCATAGATGGCTTCCTGGTCCCTAGTGCCCTGGCCTGGGCGCAGGCTTTAGCCCTTTCCATCAGGAACCCGTAAACAGGCCCCCAACTCTGAACAGGCCTTCCACTGCTCATACAATCCCCCCATGGCTCCCTATTACCCTCAGCACAAGCCTCCAATCCCAGAGTTCAAAGCTTTCACTATCTAGCTGCCAATTTCTCTTATCTCTGCCTTTACCCACATTACAGCCCTGCCAAATCACTGCCCCCCTCTGTGCCTTTCTTTATGCTGTTCTTGTTCCTGGAATGTCCTTCCTTGCCTGGAGAACTCATCTTCATATGTCAAAGCCCAGCTGCTATACCCCTGCTTCTAGGAAACTTTTCCCCTCTGGAATACCTCTCAGCCCCTGTCCTTCCTTCTCTCCCATTTCTGACCCCAGTTCTGTATGTGGCTCTGTGTCCCCCACACAAGAGAATCCTGGAGTATTGGGCCTGGGGCTGCGGTCTCTTGGGGGACTGTCACTGCACTGCCCAGGGAAAACAGAAAAGCAGTTGATGGCTAGGGAGAAACTACCTCCCCTACATGCCTATTCACCCACTCACCCCCCACCTCCCACCTCACCTGGCCAATGGCTCCAGCAAAGACCAAGGCCCAGTCGGGCAGCCAGGAGCAACCAGGGAAGGTGAGGGCATAGGTGGCCAAGCCATAGAAAGGAAGAACGTAGAACATACACATCAGCATCTGTTGGGGGAGTGTGGGAAGGACACAGTCTATCAGATGAACGGCTAACCCAGCTGGTGGGCCCAAGGGAGGATCTGGGCAGCCTCAGGCCCCACTCAGGTCCTCTGCAAAGTGCTTCTCTGTTTTCCTTGGGGATCCCTGCCCCCAACTCCCTCACATACACACAAACTGAGCCCACCCACCTTTTTCCAGAAGTGGCACGTGAGCCTGGCCTGACCATTCAGAACATTCCAGCCCCTTGGCCATAATGACCAGTAATGGGCATGTGACTCAGGCTGGGTCAGTCCAAGCCTGCCTGAGACTTGTGCATAAGGTCTGGGGCAGTAAGGGCTCATGTTGCTCTGGGGTGGCTGGTGGTTCCTCCAGGTGAATGGCAGCCTAGAGCTTCCCTAGGCTGTCCCTTCCACCCCACAAAGGGACTGCCTGAGAGTGGAGCCAGACAAAGAAAGCAGAGCCCAGAGACAGAGCTCTCCTAGAGCTCCTGGATCCAGCCATACCTGAAGACCATATCTATATTTTTTTTTTGGTAGGATAATATATTCCATTTGTGCTTTTGGCACTTCACCCCTACCTACAGGTAGGAGTAGGGCCCTCTCCTTCCATCTGCCTTCTCACCTGCACCTTTGGATAGGCCACAGGGTCCCGCAGGTATGGCTCATACTGGTAGATGTAGACAAAGCAGGCATCCATGGGGCAGTCAAGTACCACCTGGGGCAGAAAGACAAAACCACTACCCACCTCAGACATCTCTTTTATAGGAAGCCTCCCCAACGCTCCTGGGCAGGGACAGCACCCCTTCCTCTGGCCTCTCTCAGCCCAGGCTCTGTCCCTCTGGCTGGAGAGAAGGTTATAGGGAATGGGGCTTTGTCATGGAACACTCAGGTCAGACTTGATGAAGAACTTCCTTGGGTGATTAGACAGAAGGGCAGTGGCTTTTCTGCACGTGCAGCAGCGGTGGGTTGGGGAAGGGAGGCTGGAGACGGGGAGGCGGGGGCTGCACAGCGCAGACTCACCAGGCCCCGGAACAGGGTGAAGAAGCCAGCAAGGATGAGGTATGTGACAAGGGCCAGGTCCACCGGGCGCTGCAGGAGGCCCTTTCTTTGCTCCTGTTGCACCTGCCCCATGGGAGAGAGAGACAGAGACGGCACAAGAGACAGAGACAGCGTGAGAGGTCTGGCATCCAACAGGCACTCCATAAAGGCTCCTCCCTTCTTGCCTCATGACCAAGGAGACAAATTCTTTAACCAAATGGGGGACACGCAGGCACGCTGGGACAAGGCCTGCCGGGGGGCACTCACCATGGTGGGGGTGCAGGAGGGCGGCGCCCGGGACTGGTTGAAGACCTTCATGCCGGCCCAGCATGGGGCCAGCACGTAGGGGAAGGTGAGGAAGAAGGAGGGCCTGAACTCGGAGCTGTACTTGCCTGCCGTGGCGGGGGAGAGAGGGCATCACTCGGCAAGGGTCTCCCTGGCCTGGCTGGACCCATTATTTGGGCCATGCCAGAGCCCTGGCTGGATATCTTGATTCACAAATACATCCTTGCTCAAGCTCTAACACCTTCCATGGCTCCCCAGTGCCCACAAGGTGGTGTCCATGCTCCTCAGCCTGGCCTGCTTTGATTTATCTTCTGAATACAGATCTACTCTAGCCGTTTCTTGTGCTCCCTGTGGATACACCTCGGGTGTTTCCTCTGCCGGGCTCTGCCACACCAGGCCAACATCCAGGATTGTCTTCTCTGCTCTGTCCCCCAAGACCTACTGTGACGCTCTCACTCTCTCCCTAGGAGCCACTGTAAAATTCCCTTCCTGTGTCAAGGGCATTCTGGGCCAAACTTCTGGGCTCAGAGACCAGTATCGGGCGCAGGAAGCAGAATTTGGGCTCCTCCCCACCTCCGAGAGGAGATGGGGCATAGAGGTGTAGGCTGCTGACTGAGGCTGTGGACAGGCCTATGGAGAGGAGGGGGTCTCTGCAGACTCCGAGGAGGGGATGGAGGATCCAACGCGGGGGGCAGCAGGGAAATGGCGCTGCCCAAGGGGGACAGGATTCCCCAAAGCTGAGTCCTTACCCAGAATGTTTCCCGAGAGGAACACCAGGATGCTCATGGCAAAGGATCCGAGCCAGTAGAGTCCAAGGTTCCGGTATCTCTTCCTGGGCAGGGGATCGAGGGGTGATCAGCAGGTAGCCGCCCCCAGACTCAGAGCCCCAGCCAGGGCCCAGGGACCAGCCTGGGTTCCCCAGCTTCCTCTCGGTTTTGCCCAGGATGGAAGGGACAACGGAGAGTTGAACTGGGGAATCCATCCAGGCACAGGGTGGGTACAAGCAATGACCGGCCACCAGCACACACCCTTGATGGCATTCCCTGGAACCTTCTCCCAGCCACCCCTGGCTGGAGCCCTAGAGGAAGCCCTCCCGATTTCCCCTACAGACACCTCTGGCTCCACCCTGGCCCAGGACCCCACCTGAGGTCTTGACTTCTCTCCCAGGGTCAGGAGCCACCCCGCTCATCCCCCGCACCTCCTGCGGATGGCGCCGGCCATGGCCAGGTAGAGGAGGTAGTGAACGGTGCCGTCCCAGTAGCAGATGAAGACTCCGTGCGCCGTGCGCAGGTATGGCTCGCCCTGTGCGGGCAGGTGCGATGCTCAGACCGGCAGTGGGGCAAGGGACATCCCCAGCCGCCCCCCCGCCACCGCGTACCTCCTTGGTGTAGAACTCCATGAAGCCCACCACGTAGCCGTCTTCCTGAAGGGCGATCATGAGGTCCACCACGGAGGTGAAAGCGAAGACCGCGAAGACTGCGGGGAGAGGGGGCGGGGCGGGGCCAGGGGTGGGTGGGGATCCGGCGTGGGTGGGGCCGGGGTCATGTGTGGGCGGGGTTTAGGCATAGGCGGGCTCAAGCCAGCTATAAGGCGGGGCTTGAAGTTGATTTAAGATTCCAGGCGGGGCTCGGTGGCTCACGCCTGTAATCCTAGCACTCTGGGAGGCCAAGGCAGGAGGATTGCTTGAGCTCAGGAGTTCCAGACCAGCCTGAGCAAGAGCAAGACTCTGTCTCTACTATAAATAGAAAGAAATTAGCCAAACAACTAAAAATAGAAAAAAGTAGCCGGGCATGGTGGCGCATGCCTGTAGTCCCAGCTACTCGGGAGGCTGAGGCAGTAGGATCGCTTGAGCCCAGGAGTTTGAGGTTGCTGTGAGCTAGGCTGACACCACGGCACTCTAGCCCAGAGCACTGACACCACGGCACTCTAGCAACAGAGCAAGACTCTGTCTCAAAAAAAAAAAAAAAAGATTCCAGGCAAGGACTCCAGGCCCAGTCCCTTGCCCCACCCAACTGGTTACATGACCACAGCCCTGCTTCATTCTACATGTCTGATGGAGGAGGCACAGCTTGGCCCTCAGAAGTCCCTGGTCTGGCGGCGGTGCACAGTCCCTGCCTTTGGGGGCCCCCGTCTCATGGGAGAGGCACTGTCCCTGCCCTCGGGAGATCTCAGAGTGACGGAAAGGGACAGTCTTTCAGGGGCTGCCAGTCTGATGGGGGAGATGCAGTCCCTGTTCTCAGGAGCCCCAGGTCTGAAGGGGGAGGCTCTTCAAGGTTCCCCAACCTAATGGGGGTGTTCTAGTCTCTTTGAGGTCTCTAGCCTGATGGGAGCTCTTTAAAGGACTACAGTCTGATGGAGGAGGCTCTGCAATGGCCCCAAGTCTGATGGTGGAGGCCCAGACAGTCTTCTTCCCCATGGCCTCCCACTGACTCACCAGCGTAGAGTGGGTCGTAGGAGATCTCGCCATGGGACAAGCTGTAGATAGCCACGAAGAGCACGCCTAGGATCAGGGCACTCATCAATGCCACCGCCAGCGGGCTGTGGGGAGGGAAACCAAGTCAGGGAGACCAGGCCTCGTGCTGAGGCCTCACCCCAGCCTTCCTGGTGGGGGAAAGGGCAGGCTCCAGGAAGCTCCAGGAGATGACGCTCAACTGTCTGTCCATCAATGCCATCCCTGAAACTGCTCTTGCTCACACTGTTTCTCCCTTCTGAAAAAAACTTCCAAAAGTCTTTTCCAGTTGGCAAACTCCTACTCATCCTTCATGGCCCATCTCCATTGTTCCTTCTCTAGGAAGCCCTCCCTGACACCCCAGAAGGGATCATTGCCTAGCTTTGGCCAGGTACAGAGATGTTTATCCCATCATTTGCTGATTCGTGTTTGACTCAGTTTGTTCAGTCAGTCATTCAACAACACCAAGCCCCTCTGTGGCCAGGCCCAGCTCCTATACTGGAGGGTTTCTAGTGTTCAGTTCTGTAGACCTTACAGAGGCTCCCAACTCCTCCCAGCTAAAGTCCAAATGCCTCCATCAACTCCACCTTCCCGCTGCCTCGATCTTTCCCCATTAACTGATAAGACAGGTCGACTCATTGTATAGCTAACAGGTCTCTGGGCATCCCTCAACACAAGTGGGCAAACCAAGGCTCAGAGAGGGCAGGAGTGTCACACATCACTTCCCCACACTCTCCAGGGCCCCACCTTCTCACGAACCCCTCTGCCCCTAAGATCTCCATATCAGTCCCATCTGACCAACAATGACAATTATAGTACTCAGATAAGATCAGGACACAATTGGCAATCCTTAGCCATAACTATGGGATGAGATCTAGGATTGTGCCCATTCCACAGATGAAGCAACTGAGGTTCCAGAGGCAACTTGGGTTACCCAGGGTCCCAGGAGATGGAGACAGGAATTCCTACCCAGGGGAGCCAGGCCGGTGGTCAAGATACTACCCCATGGCTTGAGTTGAGCTGGGTTTGGAAGAAAGTCCCAGGCCTGAGGTAGAAGCGATGGAGCAGGGCATGTGTGACACTGGGACCTTATCTGGGACAATACTTTGACCCTTGGCGACTTTGGAACCTGTGCTGGGCACATCTCTGGGAAATACCCAGAAACCCTCCAAAGTCCTGCCCTCGGAGGCTCTGCTCCTCAACATCCCTTCTACCCAGATCCCAAACATCCTAAGAGCGCCTGCAACCCCTGCAGGAAGGGGACTTCCGGTTAGAGGTGGGAACACTTGTAGCCCAGCCCCCATCCTCCCGGGTGGGTCGGGGCTGGGCGGGGGCGCAGGGACCGCGGGGTCCGGTCACCCGCGCGTCCTCCCTGCAGCCCCCTCCGGTCCTTCCCGCCGCCCCTCCCCGCACGCACTGCGAGAGCGCCGAGACGTGGTTGAGCGCGTAGGACACCGGGAGGGCGCCGAGCGACAGCGCCGCGATCTTGCCGGCCAGCGGCGGGATGTCCATGGCTGCGCCGCCGGGACCCCGGCTCGGCCCTGGCGCGGCCTCTAGGGCGCTCGGCTGCTCCGCGGAGGCGCGTCCGGGCCGGAGTTGCCAGGGTCCCGCCCCGCGCAAAGGTCGCCCCCAGCTGCGTCCTGGGCCCGCGGCCGCCTTGACCGCCCAGCGTCCGGGGGAGCCTCCAAGGCCCCGCCCCTTCGCCGCTCCCCATGTGCACCCTCCGGTGGCCCCGCCGGCTGCTCAGCCTCAGTTTCCCTCTCTATCAAAGGCTGAGAAACAACACTTCGGGACGCTTCCGCTCCGCTCTCAGACCAAGGGCTGCGTCCTGGAGGTCCCGGGGCTCCCCCAGCAACTTCGTTCTAAAGGAATCCGCTATTTAGGTCTCCTTTTGCACTTCTGCCTTCTTTGTCTCAAGTCAAGGACGGCGCCCAGACCTTTTTTAACTTCCCACATTGCCCAGACTCCCTCCCCCACGCCAGGCATTGCCCCTGCGGGCTGTTGCAGGAACCTCGTCTGGTTGGGCGCAAAATGCCCTTCAGTGCGCTGAGATGTGAGTTTTCACGCAATGGCCACAGAGGAACTTAAGCACGTGTCGCGGTCACGGGAAGATTTCATTTTTTTTTTTTTTTGAGACAGAGTCTCGCTCTGTTGCCGGGGCTAGAGTGCCAAGGCGTCAGCCTAGCTCACAGCAACCTCAAACTCCTGGGCTCAAGCCATCCTCCTGCCTCAGCCTCCCGAGTAGCTGGGACTACAGGCATGCGCCACCATGCCCGGCTAGTTTTTTCTATATATTTTTAGTTGTCCGATTAATTTCTTTCTCTTTTTAGTAGAGATGGGGTCTGGCTCTTGCTCAGGCTGGTCTCGAACTCCTGAGCTCAAACGATCCGCCCGCCTCGGCCTCCCAGAATGCTAGGATTACAGGCGTGAGCTACCGCACCTGGTCTTTCAGCCAATTTCTTTCTATTTTTTTTTTTAGTAAAGACGGGGGTCTGGCTCTTGCTCAGGCTGGTCTAGAACTCCCGAGCTCAAACGATCCGCCCGCCTCAGCTTCCCAGAGTGCTAGGATTACAGGCGTGAGCCACCGCGCCAGGCCCACCGGAAGATTCAACTGGGGGAGGGGCTGTCTCAACGCAGGCGGCCCGAGTTGGGGGAAGGTCATTCCCAAGGGAAGGGGGTGAGATGAAGGGGTCCTAAGGAGGAGGGGGCTTCAAATTAGCATGTGGGGATGCAGCCAGTTTGGCGGAGTTTGGGAACAGTGTTCCTGGCAGGGGGACGCAGGCTCAGAGCTGAGCAGCAGGAAGGAGGCCCGCGGAGCTGGGGAGTGGTGCCAGGTGAGGCAGCTGCAGCTGCCAGGAAGGTTCTGAACCGCTGGGAGGAGGCTGGGCAGGCTCCAGGGAGCAGTGCAAAGAGAGGAGTTGGACCCGCAGGGGGCTGCCGCGTGAGGAGAGAATCAGGAAGCCGTCTCTGTCACCCCCTCCTACCAGCCTTGGACTCTGGCTCATGCTCACCTCCGCTCCCCTCCCATCCCTGGGGCAGCCCACACCCTGCGGTTGGGCACAGATTCTAACCCCCTTCCCCTCAGGGCCCCTCCTCCGTGCAGTGCCTTGGCCTTATGCCAAACAGGTCTGTCCAAGCCGGGCCATAAACCACAAACGGACTGACTCAATCGCTTCCCCACATGCCTGTCGCCCATGGGATAAAGTTCAGGTTCCTCACGCTGACCTTCCCCAACTCCAGCGGTGCCAATAATTCACAGGCCTGTTTTGTGTCTGCCAGACAAACCCTGTCATAAGCAGGTCGTCTCAGTGTCCCTCCTCCAGCCAGCCCTCGGGCCACCCCTGCCCCACTCGGGCCCAGGACACACCTGCACACGCACACAGCATTTGGAGGCCTCCTTCCCCCCCGACCCCTGGGAGCAAAGTCCGTGCCCTGTGCCTGGTGAGCCTCCAGGTCACTGGGAGCAGAGTGCCAACTTAGATAGCTGGGTGTCTGAGACTAAGCCCCAGGGCCCCCATCTCACAAACCACTGGCTGCCCAGAGCTAACACCCCCATGCTGAGGGCCCTGGCCCACTACCCTCTCGGTAGCCCATGCGTGGGGACCTGGGCCAAGCCCACCAGTGTGCTTTGGCCTGGCTCAGAGCCAGCATCCACGGAGGGGTGACAGGGTGCCCTGTCACCCCAGCCTCAGCTCTGCCACCGCCTCTTAAACCTCTTTGGTCCCAAGACCCCGTTAAGACACACGCCCCAGCTATCTCCACCCGGCACCCTGGCTCTTTTGGCAGCATTCGTCACTGCTCGAGATCACCTCAGCCTGCAGCCCAGCAGGCCGGCCACCTGGGGGCAGATGCTGTCCATCTGGCTCTGTCGGCACTCAGTGTTTGCTGAACGACTGTGAGTGCTGGCTGGCCCCACAGCCTGTGGATAGGAAGCCCCTGGCCCCCAAACAGCAGCGCCCGCTGGGTGTGTGGGGACAGCCTACTCAAAGCGGCTGGCACGCCAGCAGAGCCGGAGGGAATGCAGATTCCCAGGGCTGTGCCCCACCCACTGGCTCAGCAGCTGCAGCCGAACCAGATCCCCCAGGTGGTTTCTGCACAAGTCTGAGGCTCTGGCCCTGGGACAACGTGGGAAGTCTTGGCCCACACCTTGGCCTGGGCCACCCTCCTGCCTCAAAACCTCCAGCTCGGAGGCTGCCTCCCCCAGGCAGTGCCTGATGTGTCAGGATGGTGCAGCTGCCCCCAAAGGCGTGAGCCTCAGGGACTCACGTGCCCACCACACAGCAAGAGGGGCAGCCTCCGCTGCAACCACTGCTAGCTGTGGTGTGTGCGTGCTGAGCCCTGCCTGAACTGCCTGCCAGGAAGGTGAGGGCACAGGTGTGCCCTGAGGCCATGTGCCCTGCAGGTCTGAGGGCAAAAGCTGGACCCTGCGTGGAGAGCTCTCCCCAACCTCCACCTGTGGCATAGTGCTTGGCTGGGAGGTCCTGACACCCCTCTGGCCTAGGCGTGGCCAGGTCTCCAGGTTTACTGTCCCGAGAGAAGCCTCCTTTCTCTCCATCAGAGGGGGCTCTGAGGGTCCTCCACTCAACTGCAACCCAGACGGAGCAGGGACAGAGACCTCCCCCCAACCGGGGCAGACAAGGGGCTGGAGTGCTCTAGGACTTGTCAGGTGGCGGGAAGCCCTCGAGACAGCATCCGGCCCCACCTGCCCGGCCCAGCCCCGCTGCTAAGGAACTGGAGGGGTTGCCGGCGATGACAGGACCAGGCTGCTGCAGTGGGTGAGCACTGGGACTTTAAATCACAGCATGACACTTGTGACAACAGGAGGGGTGGGCAGAAATGCAGGCTGGAACATTCCACAGTCCAGGGATGGTCGGTCGGTGTGTTTCTCCAGAACACTCAGTAGTAAGGCCGCCTGGGATTATTCTATGGGAGGCAAAAAAGATAAAAAGGGGAGGGGCTTAAAGCTAAAGAGAGACAGCAGTTCCTCCTGTCCAGAACCTTCGAGGGGCAGCTGAGCTCACACTCCAGGGACAGGCTTGAGGGATCGGAGAGGGGCTGGAATGCAGGCAGAATGGCAGGGGTCACTGGCGAGACACGGCCTAGCTGAGCTGGGGAAGGGAAGGGACCCTTCTGTTATTACCACCGCCCACTACTGGTGACTGAGAAGAAGGGGCAGCCCGGCTGGAAGTGACAGGTGGGGAGCAGGGCCCACGCACCAGGGGGTTGGGCCGGAAACGGTAGGCCAGCATCATCCTTTTGCGGAAGGCCTCGTACTCATCATCCTCCTTGGAGAGCTCGGCCGGCCGGTCAATGCCAAAGCCGGCGCCGTCCACCGTGGTGGTGCCCCTGCAGGGAGGGGACAGGGCGGTGTGAGCAGGGGGCTGGGCTGCTGCCAGAGGAAAGGGGGATGCAGGGCCTGGACTTCAGGCAGGGAGGCCCCTCCTGGAGCTTAACCCTGGGGGCCTGGGCAGGGCTGGGGGACATCTGGGCAGAGACAAGCTTGCATCAAGAGAGGAGGAAAGAGGAGAAAAAAAAAAAGAGAGAGGAAGAAAGAACCCAAGGTGGCCCAGCCCCCAGCATCCCACACGGGAAGGAGAAGCCCACAGTGTAGGTTATCACAGCTGTAGGTGTGCACTGCTCAAGGACAGCCTCCAAGGGCAGCCGGGGGGGTGGGGCAGGGTGGGTACAGCCCTCAGAGCCAGGGGTCACGCCTGGGAGAGTTGTTGCTAGTTTCTGGGACTGGTTTCCTGCTCAAGGGGAATTTAAACAAGACCTTCACAAGGCAGGCGAAGCCAGCAGGCCCCAGGAGGGCCTGATCAGGGCTGAGGAGGACCAGGCCCGCACAGCCTCCTGCACCGCTGGCTTGTGTCTGCTGAGGGCTGTGCGGTGGGGTGCCGTGACCACCCAGGAAGAGCCCACAAGGAAAAAGGTGTAACATAACCGGGTGGGGGCAGGGAAGTGGCAGGGGAGCCTGTGACCTCCAGAGCTTGGCTGCACTCACTTGTTAACCGGGTTCTTGATGCCTTGGCCCTCCAAGCCCAGCCCCTCGCCCTCCTTCCAGCCCATCTTCATCAGCATCTGGTAGCCAATGTTCTCCACGGTTAGCTTGAATTCCTTGTACTCTGAGTAGTCAGGCTCGCGGCCCTCCTACAGGGCAAGGAGGCTGCTGTCACCCACCAGGACTGTAGCTATCCCTGGGCCAGAGCTCCAACCCACAAATGCGACCCCCCTCTCCCAATCTGCCTCCCTCTGGCCAGGTCAGAGTCCTTAAGAATAGACCAAGCTCCTTGTTCTTCTCAGAGGTTCCCAGGGCCTCAGCACCAGACTTAGCACCGAGCTCCCTGGTGGCCAAGTCAAAAGGGGCAAGACGATACATTCCACAGGCCTTATCAACCATGGGATACAGTGAGGATTCACTGGCAAAGAAAAGCCCTATGTTCGTGTTTTGAGAGCAATTTGTCATACAGATGTGGTCAGTGGGGTTACCACCTTGTCAGATGAGGTTATGGGATACAAAACAGTTTTACTATTAAAAAAAAAAAAAAAAAGACAGCACAGGATGTGCCACATCAGCCGTCTCTCCCCAGGAGCCCGGCAGCACGTTAAGGTCTCATTCTGGAGAGGCTAGTCTGTGGGGGCTTCAGCCAGAACTGCACTTAATTGGCTCCACTGGAAGCAGAATTTCCCCCTACAGCCCTAGGGAATGTTTCTGAAGCGGCAGCTGAGCTGCTCTTTGCTAATTCCCTGCACAGACGGCGTCTGTCATAAACAGATGCCTCCGGCAGCAAGAGGGCCAGGGTCCTACTGTGCGTGGGGGGGTACCCGAGGCCACTTCAGATGCCCACGGGACACAGCGGCTGCAGGAGGAGCTGGGGCTGGGGCCCTTCCTGCTCACCTTCAGGGCCTTGAAGGTCTCCATGAACTTCTCCAGCTCATCCGGAGGCAGGAAGTCTCCGATGAAGTGCTTGCCCCGGCCCATCTTCGTCAGCTGCTCAGCCCATTCTGCCCAGGGAGAGGGGAGGTGAGAGGGAGCAATGGGAGGCGGGGAGCGGGCCAGGTGGCTCCCAGGACTCAGGCATGAGTCTTAGTGGGAGCCTGTGGCCTCTCGGGAAGGAAGTAGCTAGCCTGTGACCCCAACCCAGGCCCTGCTCCCCCAGGAACCCCTGCCAAGCCTTCTGTTCAAATGTCAGTGAATGTGCATCGAGCTCCCCACCCCCGTCGGTCAGAACCACCCCCTTGTCACCCCTGAAGAAACTGAGGTACAGAGAGACCAAGTCTTACAGCCAGGGCAGGCAGGCTGGGGGTTGAACCAGGACAGAAGGATCCAGACCCAGGTGCCTTCCTGGATGGGTGAGGGGGACCACCTGGGCCCACAGTGCCCCAGGGGCAAGGCCCCACCCCACCTAAGCCCCCCACCCCGCAGCGCCTCCACGCCTGGCCTACCCCGCGTCTTGTCCATCTCCATGCGCCGCAGCTGGTGCTCCCAGGTGCCCAGCTCGCTGTCCACCTCCTCGTCACTGTCGTAGCCGTGCTGGTGCTGCTGCACCGCCTTCTCCCACAGCAGTTGCATGTCCTGCATCGCCCGCTTGTGCTGCATGATCATGTCGTACATCTGCTGCATCTGTGGGCATGGCGCACACCAGTGAACAAGGGCCCTGTCGCAGGCTCCGGCAGGCACTGAGTCCTGTGTTAGGACATGCCCTGGGTTCCTTACATCCCGGTGCCCACAGAGCATGGAGGGTCACTTGGCCACTGAATAAGGGCGGTCTGGGGTCCTGATCCCTGGGAGGGTCAAGGGTGGTGTGACAGGGCTGCAGGCCTGGAGGAGGGGACCGAAAGGCAGGAGCCTGCAGCTCCTTATGGGCAGCAGAGGCCACACACCTGGCCTAGGGCCCCCTGCGGAGCCAGGCCCTCCCACCAACATGGCCTAATACCAACCAGGCGGCCTCAGACCCCTCGGGGTGCCTGTGCTAACCAAGACCATCCCGAACCGGACACTGGAGGGAACAATGGAAGGAAAATATAAACACGGACCCCACTGTGGGGATAAGCCCTTGAGTGCGGTGCCTCCCAGGCGGCCCGAGGCCCTGGGCCCCACTACCCTTGGCAGGTGGCATGCCACTGACAGCTCCGCAGCACCTGCCTGCCCAGGAGCCTGCCCGGTCATTGTGGGCTCCGCCTGCATACAAGGACCCGGCGGGCACACGGACGCATCCGTGGTCACTGCACTGCAGCGAGGCAGAGGACGCTCCCCAGTCCCCCGTCCTCCGCGGCCTTACCTCCTGCTGCTCCTTTAGCTGCTTCTTCTGGGCATCTGACAGCTCTGTGACACCCACCAGACCCACAGGCTTCCCCTTCTCGTAGCCGAGCCCCTTGAGGTCCTGAACTGGAAACCGAAGACACAGAGAGTCAGTGAGCGACGCGTGCGCCCCGGCTCCTACTCTGGGGTGTGCTGCAGGTTCCACGTGTTGACAATGCCCGAGGCGCCCAGTGCAGGGTCCGCCGCACAGTGGGGCCCTCCTGTCACACCGTCGGCACATGTGCTGCGTACTGTTATGTGCACCCGTGTTGCATTTCCTGGTGACCTTTCCAAGAAGGCTCTAAGCACCTCCACATCGCACATGTGAACGCCAGGAATCGGAGGCTCCGGGCCTCACTCAGGGTCATGTGGATGACAGCTGACAGGACAGGGACCCTGCAAAGCCGGAGACATGAGAGCCGAGACAGGCGCGCGGGCGTGCCCGTGCACAGACTCACGTACACTGGCTCTCAGAAGGCACCCCCGGTTGCTGACACACGCAGTGTAAATGCACACAGATTCGGAGTCTGGCGTAAGACTCAGCTGTGCTGCTCCCTTCGGGGGAGGCAGCCAACCACCCTCGAAGCAGCTGACATTTAATTTGGCATCAGCTTTGGAACTGGGCTGGAGCCAGCAATGCTGATTCGTGGAGAGATGCTGCAATGGCCCCATCTGGGTGGCGGAAACAACCAGCCCTTAGGTGGTGGCTTCCTGGGGGAGAAGCCGGCCAGGCAGAGGGGGTGCAGAGGCCTCTCTGGGAGCGTGAGAAGAGCCGGGTCCTTCCAGGAATCGGCCATCGTTGCTCCTTGGCCCCACGACTGTACCCTCAATCCCTCCTAGAAGGTTTGCGGGGGCACCGAGGTGGGGGAGCCCGTGGTGAAGGCACAGGAGCCGAGGTCTGAGCGGCAGGCAGGTGAGGCTGCCCAGACACCCCTGGGTACATGGACCGGTGGGACTTGAACCTGAGCCTGAGAATGTGGACCTGGGACTGTCCCCTGGACCACAGGGGCGGCTTCTTCACCTACTGGCAGCTGGGGCAGGACCCTCAGGCTTTAGTGGGTGTCCAGCTGGGTGTCTCAGAGCTGGGGTGTGCGTGCGTCAGAGAAGCACCCAGATGTAAGCCTCCTCCTTGACAGCCAGCACCAGGGTTTGGCACTCGCATGGCCAACCGATCCTAGGCACCCGCAGCCTCAGCAAGTACTAGATCCTCGTTCAGTAGCTTTTCTCCTCAACCGAGAATCTCTGAAGCTCCTGGGGCCAGGGAAGAACTGAGCAAGAAACCGTCCTCAGAGGTGGCCAAGAAGCTAGCCACGGGACCTGGGTGAGCTGCCTTCCCTCGGAGTCCCGTCCTTCTCTTGCAATGGCAGGCGATAGTGCCAAGCTGTCCGTGCACCTGTGTGTCAAGCTCTGGCGAAGCGGGGGTTGGGGTGGGGAGATGTTTCTGCCCCCAGCGCAGGGGAGAGCCAGATGGCATGAGATGGCCGCTCTGCGTCACTGCCTGTCATCTGTAGAATGTGGTAACGAGAGAGACCACACCCCCCACCATTGTGGGCTTGCGGTAGGAAACAGAGACCAGGCCACATGCTGACCGTCCCTGAAACTGCTCTCAAGGAGGGAGAGGTGACAGGTGATTGCGCAAAATTGTGGCGATTATTATGCTTATCATCGTGTGCTTCCTGAGCTTTCTCTGGTAAGAAAGAATCCAAGTACTTTAAGGTTTAAGGCAGGTAGCAGGATCCATTCTTATGCTCTTTGCAGGAGACTCATTTCATTCAGATCCAAAGATACCCCAGGCTAGAGTGCAGTGGCATCATGATAGCTCACTGCAACCTCAAAACAAAAACAAACAAACAAAAAAAGATCCAAAGACACAAATACAGTAACTTAATGAAGGGGATCCTTCCAAGAAATGCATCCTTACGCAATTTCGTCACGTGAACATGAAAGGCCATACTTACACAAATCTAGAGGGTACAGCCTCCTACACACCTAGGCTACACGGTACAGCTGACCCTTGGACAACACAGGTGTGAACTGCATGGGTCCACTTATACATGGGTATTTTTCAATCAATAATATATTGGGAAATATTTTGGAGATTTGCAACAATTCCAAAAAATGTGCATATGAACTGTGTAGCCTAGAAATGTTGAAAAAATTAAGAAAAAGTTATGTTGTGAATGCATAAAATATACACAGATACTAGTCTATTTTATCACTTACTACCATAAAACAAATCTATTATAAAAAGTTAAAATTTATCAAAGCTGATGAACACAGACTGTACACAGCACCATTTGGTTGAGAGAAATGTAAACAAACATAAAGATGCGGTATTAAACCATGACCGCATCAAATTAACTGTAGCATATACTGTACTACTCCGATAATTTTGTAGCCACCTCCTGTTGCTATTGTAGCGAGCTCAAGTTGTCTCAAGCATTGGCTTAAAACACCACGTAACGCAGTCATCTGTGTGTGTGGGCAGCTCACCTTTCTAGGAAACTACATGTGGCAGAAAGAGTGATCTCTTGCAGTTCTCACATATTTTTCATTGCATTTAGTGTAACACTCTAAACCTTGAATAACAACATGGGACCGACACGAGGCACCACTAATGACGCTAGAAGGGCTGCCAAGCAGCAGTGAAAATGGATGTCCTAAGAAAAAGTTGAACTGCCCGACAGGTACTGTAGACCGGGGTCTGCAGCTGTGGTCACCCACCATTTTAAGATAAATGAATTGGGCATAAGGATCACTGTTTAAAAAAAAAACCTAAATTCATGAAGCTGTCTCTGCAGCTATGCCAGCAGGTGTAAAACCTTGCACTTCTTGCGAAAAACCTTTTTATCTCCTTTTGAAAATGCAGCTTTTATGTGGGTGCAGGATTGCTATGAGAAAGGCATACCTATAGACTCTAATATGATTTGAGAACAGGTGAAGTCGTTATATGACAACTTAAAAGCAAAAGGAAGGTGAAGGATCTAAAGCTGGAGAATTTAATGTCAGCAAAGGATAGTTTGATAATTTCACAAAGAGGTTTGGATTTTAAAATGTCAAGATAACAGGAGAAGCGGCTGCTGCCAACCAAGAGGCAGCAGATGAGTTCCCAGGTGCCATTAAGAAAATCATCAAGGGGGCCGGGAGCGGTGGCTCACGCCTATAATCCTAGCTCTCTGGGAGGCCGAGGCGGGCGGATTGTTTGAGCTCAGGAGTTCGAAACCAGCCTGAGCAAGAGCGAGACCCCATCTCTACTAAAAATAGAAAGAAATTAATTGGACAACTAAAAATATATAGAAAAAAAAAATAGCCGGGCATGGTGGCGCATGCCTGTAGTCCCAGCTATTCGGGAGGCTGAGGCAGGAGGATTGCTTGAGCCCAGGAGTTTCAGGTTGCTGTGAGCGAGGATGATGCCATGGCACTCACTCTAGCCTGGGCAACACAGTGAGACTCTGTCTCAAAAAAAAAAAAAAAAAAAAGAAAATCATCAAGGGAAAAAAGGTATCTGCCTGAACAGGTTGTTAATGCAGATAAAATGCTGGAAAAAAATGCCGCGAAGGACGTTTGTTGATAAGAAGAAAAGCGAGTGCAAGGACTGAGGCAGGTGGGACAGGCAGACGCCATTGCTACGGCGCAGACGCAGCTGCGTTTACGATCAGGACTTCTCGTCTATAAAGCTGCTATGCCCTGGGCCATGAAAGGAAAAGATAAACACCAGCTGCCAGTCTTCTGGTTGTATAACAAGGAGGCCTGGGCAGTGAGAACCCTTTTTCCAGATTGGTTTCATCAGTGCCTTGGCCTTAAGTCAGGAAGTACCTTGCCAGTAAGGGACTGCCTCTTAAAGTTCTTTTGATATTGGACCATGCCCTTGGCTGCCCAGAACCCATGAGTTCAAAGCGGTCTACTCGCCTCCAAACACACTGTGTCTAATCAAGCCTCTAGATCAAGGTGTCGTAAGAACGTTCAAGGCTCATCACGTGAACACAGTAGTCTACGGGAAGGATTGTCGACGCTGTGGAAGAGAACCCCACTAGAAAGAACATCATGAAAGTCTGGAAGGATTACACCATTGAAGATGCCACTGTTGTTACAGAAAAAGCTGTGGAAGCCATCAAGACCAAAACAATAAATGCCTGCTGGAGAAAACTGCGTCCAGATGTTGTGCGTGACTTCCCAGGATGTCAGTCAAGGAAATCATGAAAGAGATTGTGGAGATGGCAAAAAAGGGAAGGAGGGAAGGGCTTCAAGATACGGATCTTGGAGAAACTCAAGAGCTAATAGACACCACAGCAGAGGAACTAACAGAAGACGACTGGTGGAGACGAGTGCTTCCGAACGGTGCCAGATGAGGAAGAGGACGTAGAAAAAGCAGTGCCAGAAAACAAATCGACATTACACAATCCCGCAGAAGATTATTCGAGACTGGGTTGATGTCCTTCACAACGTGGATCCTTCCAAGACATGGCACTGAACCTAAAGCAAATGGGGGAAGAAAGCTTGATGGCTTTCACAGCTTTTTCTGAAACAACGTTCTAAAACACCACATAAAAACATTTTTTAGAGGAATGAAAAAGCAAGAAAGTCAGACAGAAATTCCAATGTATTTCCGTAAAGTTACACCAAGTGCACCGGCCTTCCCTTCTACCTCCTTCACCGCTTCTGCCTTTGCCAGCCCTGAGACAGCAAAACCAACCCCTCCTCTCCCTCCTCCTCCTCAGCCTACTCAGTGTGAACACCAGGGGGATGAAGACCTTTATGATGATCCACTTCCAAGTAATGAACAGTAAATACACTTTGTCTTCCTTTGATTTTCTTAATGACATTTTCCTTAATAACGTTTTTATCTCTAGCTTACTTCAAGGATACAGTATATAAAACATATAACTAGGCAGCAAACCTTTACAGCACGTTACTGTTCTGAATACTACAGGCAATTGTAACACAATAGTAAGTATTTGTGTACCTAAATGTATCTAAACAGGCCAGACACCGTGGCTCACATCTATAATCCTAGCACTCTGGGAGGCCCAGGCAAGAGGATCGCTTGAGCTCAGGAGTTCAAGACCAGCCTGAGCAAAAGTGAGACCCTGTCTCTACTAAAAAAAAATAGAAAAAATTAGCTGGGTATGGCAGTATATACATATAGTCCCAGCTACTCAGGAGGTTGAGGCAGGAGGATTGCTTGAGTTTAAGGGACTGCCTCTTAAAGTTCTTTTGATATTGGACCATGCCCTTGGCCACCCAGAACCCGAGTTCAAAGCAGTCTACTTGCCTCCAAACACACTGTCTCTAATCAAGCCTCTAGATCACGGCGTCATAAGAACATTCAAGGCTCATTTGCACACGGTAGTCTATGGGAAGGATTGTCAATGTACAGTACAGTAAGTAACGTGCTGTAAAGGTTTGTTGCCTAGTTATATGTATTATGTACTGTATCCTCAAAGTAAGTTAGAGACAAAAATGTTATTAAAGAAAATCATAAGGCCGGGTGTGGTGGCTCACACCTGTAATCCTAGCACTCTAGGAGGCCGAGGTGGGAGGATCGCTTGAGCTTAGGAGTTCGAGACCAGCCTGAGCAAGAGCGAGACCCCGTCTCTACAAAAAAAATAAAAAGAAATTATCTAGACAGCCAAAAATATATAGAAAAAATTAGCTGGGCATGGTGGTGCATGCCTGTAGTCTCAGCTACTTCGGAGGCTGAGGCAGGAGGATCGCTTGAGCCCAGGAGTTTGAGGTTGCTGTGAGCTAGGCTGACGCCATGGCACTCTAGCCTGGGCAACAGAGTGAGACTCTGTCCCCCCAAAAAAAAGAAAATCATAAGGAAGAAAAAGTCCCTTAGGAGTTTGAGGTTGTAGTGAGCTGTAATGATGCCACTGTACTCTCACCCAGGTGACAGAGTAAGACTCTGTCTCAAAAAAAAAATTATATACATAACTGAATAGAGAAAAGGTACAGTAAAAATAAGGTATTATAATCTTATGTGACCACCATCATTATGTGTGGTCCATTGTTAACCGAAATGTTGTCACACAGCACATGACCGCAGGCTGAAAGAGAAAGGATGGGAAAGGATACTCCATGCTCTCTCCATGAGAGCCGGGATAGCTATACTAGTATCAGACAAAACAGATCTTAAGGCAAAAAAAGTTACTGAGACAAATACGAACATCATATGTTGATAAAAGGTTTGATACAGAAAGAAGATATAACAATTATAAATGTACACAAACCTGACAACAGAGCCTGCAAGACACGTACAGCAAGAACTGACAGACCTGAAGGGAGAAACAGACAGTTGCACAGTGATAGCTGGAGATGTCAACGCCAAACTGTCAGCAAGGGACAGCACACCTGGACTAAGCGTCAGTAAGGACACAGAGGACTGAACAGCACCGCAAACCAACTAGACTTAACAGACATGTATACAGAATATGGAACTCAATAGCAGCATGCACAGCCTTCTCAAGAGCACATGGAACATTCTTCAAGATAGACCATTTAGCCTACAGAACAAGTTTTAATACACTTAAAAAGTGTGAAATCACATCAAATCTTTTCCCATCACAATGAACTGAAACCAGAAATCAGTAACAAGGAAAATTAGAAAATTCACAAATATGTAGAAATTAAAGAACACACTCTTTAACAACCATTGGATTAAAGACAAAATCACAAGAGAAATTAGAATATATTTAGAGAGGAATGAAAATGAAATTATAACATACCAAATTTTTTTTTTTTTTTGAAGAAAGGGTCTTGCTTTTGTCACCTAGGCTGGAGTGCAGTGGCATCATCATAGCTTAGTGCAGCCTCCAACTCCTAGGATCAAGCGATCCTCCTGCCTCAGCCTCTCAAGTAGCTGAGACCACAGACGTGTGCCACAATACTGGCTAATTTTTTTTTTTAATTTTTTGTAGAGATGGGCTCTTGCTGTGTTGCCCAGGCTGGTCTTGAACTGCTGGCCTCAAGGGATCCTCCCATCTCATCTTCTAAAAGTACTATATCACAGATGTGAGCCACTGTGCCTGGTCTAACACACCAAAACTTATAAAATGCGGCAAAAGCAGTGCTAACAGGAAAACTTACAGCTGTAAATGCATGTATTAAGAAAGAAGATCTAAAATCAATAACCTAACTATACACTCTAATGAACTAGAAAAAGAGCAAACTAAAGCCACTGGCAGAAGAAAGGAAATAATAAAGACTAGAATGGAGACAAATGAAATAGGGAACACAAATAGAGAAAAAAAAAAAAAAAAATCAATGAAACCAAAAGTTGGTTCTTCAGAAAAACATCAACAAAATTGACAAGGTGCAGATAGCCTAAGAGAAAATGAGAGAATACACAGCTACTAAAACCAGAAATAGGCCGGGCGCGGTGGCTCACACCTGTAATCCTAGCTCTCTGGGAGGCCGAGGCGGGCGGATTGTTTGAGCTCAGGAGTTCGAAACCAGCCTGAGCAAGAGCGAGACCCCGTCTCTACTAAAATTAGAAAGAAATTAATTGGACAACTAAAAATATATAGAAAAAATTAGTCGGGCATGGTGGCGCATGCCTGTAGTCCCAGCTACTCGGGAGGCTGAGGCAGGAGGATCGCTTGAGCCCAGGAGTTTGAGGTTGCTGTGACCTAGGATGACGCCACGGCACTCTACTCAGGGCAGTAGAGTGAGACTCTGTCTCAAAAAAAAAAAAAAAACCCAGAAATCAAAGGGGAGCTAGTACTGTTATTCATGACTAAAAATGAAATATAAATAAAACCATAAGAAAATACTCAGAACTGTGCACCAACAAATTAGATATCCTAGAAGAAGTAGACAAATTCCTAGAAACATAGAAACTACCAAAACTAACTCGAGAAGAAATGAAAAATCTGAATAGAGTTATACCAAGTGAGGAGATCGCATCAGTAATCAAAAACCTCCCAACAAAGAAAAGCCCAGAATCAGATGGCTTCACCGGTCAAGTCTAGCAAACGTTTAAAGGAAGAAAACACGAATTCTTCTAAAATGCTTCCAAAAACCCAAAGAGAGAACATTCCCAAATTTATCTATGAGGCTAGTATTGCTGTGATGCCAAAGCAAGACACAAAGACATTACGAGAAAAGGAAAATATAGACCAATACTCCTTATGAACATAGATGCAGAAATCTTCAACAAAATGCTAGGCAACCAAACTCGCCAGCACGTTAAAAGGGTGAGCCCACCTGACAGAGGTGAGGGAGAGGCGTCCACGTCCTTCTGCACCAGCTCAGCAGGTGGCAGCTCCACCTTGTCCTCTTCGGGCCCCCACCGGCTCTTCCGCTTCCTCTTCACAGTGGCTGCGGAGGCTGGCTTCCCGGGGGCGGCTGGAGAAGGGGTGACGGCAGGCACAGGGGTGGATGAGGCAGGGCAGGTGGTGGCCGGGGGCAAGGACCCTGACAGGGCCTCAGGAGGGGACTTGTGCTTCAGGCTGGGGTCAGGTGCCGTGAGGGTGCCCATGGAGCCGGCCTTGGCTTTCCGGAACTCCTCCAGCTGCTGCCGGTAGTACTTGTACCCTTGGCTGTTGGGTTCATACAGAAAGCTGCAAAGGAGAGTTGGGGGGTACGCCGTCAGCGGGGCCTGAGCCCCTGTCCCTGATTCCAGGCAGGCACAGCTCAGGCCTTGTACGCCCACGTTGGCCAGGGGCACGGTCTCCACAATGACCTGGCCTTCTAGACCTCAGTGGCTGCTGGCTCTTGAAGAGGAGCAGTGTGATGTGCGCACAGGCTCTTGTGATGTCCTTCCTTTGAGCTGTGGGCCACTCCAATCCCCATCCCAGTCTTCACCAGGTGCCACCACACTGTCATTAATCCCCCTGCTTTGAAGGGAAAGGGGCAGATGCCCTCATGCCCTCCCCAGATTCCTAAGAAAAGTAGGGCCTTCACACAGTAAAGTCCTGAATTGTGGGGAGACACCGGAAAGGGCGTAGCCGACCTGTCCCAAACCTGACAGCTTCTCCAACTCATCCCCAAGAGGGTTAACAGCAGACGGAGCCAAAACAGACACTGAGACCGGTGAGCTAGGTTCCACCTATACCTCAGGGCAGGCAGCCTCAGGGCAGAGCAGGTGGCACTGAGTCCAGAGCTGGGTTCCGCACCTGCTGGTATCTCTCAAACTATACATATCCTGAGCCAGCAGTCCTGCCTCTGGGGTCCATGCCAGAGGGCAGTCAGGCCCAGCTGCACGCGGCAAAACGCTGGGAGACCTCAGTGTGTGCACAGCCCGTGTCGCACAGCCCTGCACAAGGAGGCAGACCTGCACTTATGAATCTGGAGGGACAGTCATAGCACAATATTGTGCTACTAAAGCAAAGTGTGGGCCGGGCGCGGTAGCTCACGCCTGTAATCCTAGCACTCCAGGAGGGCTGAGGTAGGAGGATCGCTTGAGACCAGCCTGAGCAAGAACAAGACCTCGTCTCTACTAAAAATAGAAAAATAAGCCAGGCATGGTGGCGCCTGTAGTCCCAGCTCTTCAAGAGGCTGAGGCAGGAGAATCGCTTGAGCCCAGGAGTTTGAGGTTGCAGTGAGCTGTGATGATGCCACTATACTCTAGCCTGGGCAACAGAGCAAGACTATCTCTAAAAAACATAAATAAATAAAAAGGAAAGTGTAGGGTCAAGGTGCTGTGCACTCCTTTTGTATATGACAGCAGCAAGAGAACCCATTGCTTCTGTGTGCCTGTGTGAGCCTCTGTGTCTCCAGCCCCGCTAACATCTGGTACTTCGGGAATGTGGGGAGGGGAGACGGGGAGATGGCGGCAACTTCCTTGTTTTCCTGGGTCATGGTACAAGCACGGCCAGGTGACATAAAAGCAAGGAACTGTTCAAGAGGGAAGGGAGCACTTGGCCAGATTTGAAAAAGACATCCAATCGCCAGGAGAGTTCAGACATGGATTTAAAACCAAGCTGGGGGGATTCGCCTGCCCAAGTAGGTGGGGAAGGGGTGGGGCTCCTCTGGCTCATGCTGGGTATCATCCCAGCTGCCTCCAGGCTGCATCAGAGACCCTCCCAGAGGGTCTGCCCACCTGGGAGGGGGTAACAGTGGCCACCCAACAGTGGGCCTATGGGGGCGAGGGTGGGCAGAATCCCCCACCTAGCACAGGGCTTGGGTGCAATCACATGCAGGGGACTCCCCTCTAGTAGGATTAATCCCATCCTGAGTCCAGGGATAACCACTGTTAACACTTTGGGGTCTCTCCTTCCAGTGTTTTTTTCAGCGCAGATTTATCTGAACAGAGCTGTGATCTTATTGTACGCGACCTGATTTTTTAAAAAAATTCCTTATTTAACCCAACAACACGAGCCTTTCCCGTTACAACAGCGAAGCCATGCTCGGTTTCCTCACCCCTAAGGACCAGCATGCTGGTTGCTGGATCATGCGGGTGCCTTCCAATGGCTGTGTATTCCACTGGGGAGATGCATTTACAGAGTTTAGCCCCCTGAGGTTGGACATTCAATTTGTTACTGATTTTTTTCACTACTATGGCTGAGGCTGTATCTAACATCATTTCTGGGGACGCATCTCAGAAGGCGGAGGGTGACTGGTTGAAGGACTGGCTGTTCCCAGCTTCTTTACAACCATGGAGTTGTTACGAACTGGTTCCCAAAGCCACCAGGGAGTGCCCGACCCACGTGAGGAAATCAGGGACAGGAATAAGCCTGAGCAGCAGAACATGAAGTGGCTATTAGATTTGGGGCTGAGGGAAGGCACTGCCAACCACACGTGTCCGTCTGGCATTTCTGTGCTTCAGGGTTGACCCCACGTGAAGATTAAACAGTTTGCTTGGTACAAACCTGCACACCCTGCTAGGGCCTGGATACCTGATTGCCCCTCCCAGTTCTTTCCCAGTCTGGCCCTGGCCTCACTGGTAAGCCTGGGTTGGAGGTCCCTTCCCCGCTTCTCCTCTGGCCACCCCGGGCACCCACTCCTGGCAACCTCCCCCAGCCCAGCCACACCTACCCAGCTGGCATCCACCAACAACATCCCCTGGGCAAGAGGAGGGACAAACAGGAGAACTTGGAGCTGCCTGCACCAACATCTCAGTTCTGACATTGGGGAAAGGCTGGGCCAGAGCTGCTGGGCCCTGGCCCCCTCTGACCCAGCAGGGCTGCCTGGGCATGAGGCCTGGAATGGAATTCCATAACCTCATCTGCTTTTCCTGCAATGGCATTCCAGTCAGTGTCTACCTACAGTGGCTAAATTAAACTATGCTTCTTACTGTGTTCAGCATTATTAACTAAATAACTATAACTAGGTAAATGAAGAAAAGATGCAGTGACTTAGAGCAGACTATTAACTCAACATTGGTTTGGGTGGCACAGAGTTATATCCCACAGCTCGACAGTTATCAGGGCAAGCCTGGGATTCCAGATGTCCAGGGAGGGCCTCACGGCCCAGGCAGATCCCCCTCCTGACCTCCAGACCCACATATTCCAAGGGCCCTGTGAGGCCTCCAGGCCACCCAGGTACCAGACTCAGACACACCTGAGCCCCCACGAAGAGCCCTCTCCCTGTCCCAGCCCCCACATGCCATCAGCTCCACCTCCTGGTGGCTGCCCACTGCCCCAATCTGCCTGGCCCTGGCCTGGCCACGTCTGCCCACCCTCCGTGACGTCATCCCTGTGACGCTTAAAGTTGCTGAGCCAACCAGCCCAGACTCTGTTGTTCCTGTACTTTTTGTTACGTGCCATGATGTCTCCTCACTGAGTTGGGAATTGTGTTACATGGGCCCGAAAACGTCCTCGCACAGGCATCGCCCCCACGCTGTGCTCAGTATCCTATCCGCCTCCCAAGCACGACTCTGCCGGCCACTGCCCTGCAGCAGCCACAGCCCCCAGGCACCCACCAGCCTCCCCCAGCAGAGTGGACGCCGAACCCGCCTGTTGAATGAATGAGCCAGTGAACACAGACCCAGCCTGAGGGATGGGGTATCACCATGTGCATGGCCAGGGACAGCAGGGAGGCTGGGCTGCTTGTCACTCACCAGCCTTACTGTAGAACCTGCACAAAAGCTGGGGGATCCCCCTCTGAGATCCCGAGATCCCACAGTCCCTGCCACTCCCCTGGTCATAAAGGGGAGACCCCGAGAATGCACATGGAATAAACAGCTCTGTGAGTTTCCACCGGAGACCCCGGCCTGCCCCAGCCAGGCGCTGCTGTGTCACAAAGGCCCCAGAGGCCCCCGTGCCTGCCTCGGAGACCTTGCGAGGGTACTGATGTGTGCTTGGGAAATGCCTGTGGGGGGTGTCCTCAGGGGGCAGAAAATCCCAGATTCGAGTCTCGGCCCTGCCAGCTTCTCGGTGTGGGACCCTAGCGGGTGGCTGAACCATGCTGGGCCCCATTTCCTCATCTGCAGGGGGGCCGTGGCCAGGGCTTGGGTCACCTCTCTGGCGGGCCCCCCCTTACCTGAAGGCCTGGTTCTCGCGGTTGTTCTGGAGGGCGATAGTTTCCACCTCGGGACCCCCGTCTGCTATGAACCTGGCCAACTTTTCTGCAAGGTTCTTGGCCTCTTCATCCTCTGGGGGTGAAACTTTAAGCAGGCTGTCAGTACTGGGCTCAACTCACCACACCCAACAGCCTAATTTCTGCTAAGAACCCCACAGGCAAGAAGTGGGATTTAGTTTAGGAACGATGCAAAGAGAAACAGGCAAATGGGAATCAGATTACTGCACTGGGACCGAACGCCAGAGTTAACATTACATTACAGCACAGCTCAAGCCCCATGCCCACCCCTCCCACCCTGTCGGTCTCCTGGGCCTTGGACTTGAACTGGGAGGGATGAGGACGTGTAGGCAGGTCTGGGCTGGGCAGGAGGGGAGATGGGAGCCTCTGCCTGAGTTTTTCTGCTAGGGGTTATTCCTGTCTGTCATGGGGGGGAGGGTAGCCCTCCTCTCCCGGGAGAGGTTCAGGGCAAAGGGCTGTAGGAGACACAATGAACAGAGTTCTGTGGCCCACGCTGGGCCCAAGCATCAATCCCCGCACTGCCCACCAGCTCCCGGCTGGCATTTTACGTCATTCCAGCTGCAGACCGGCCAGCACCTCCCCGCTCCCCCAAAATTCATCCCACTGGAATCTCCCCAGCTGTGTCTGTCCCTTGGCCCTCCTCCCCTAGGGTCAGGCACTACACTCATCTAGCTGTGTCTTTAGTGCCCAGTGTGAAGCTGGGGCTCATTAACACTTCTTAAAATAACAACGAACCAACAAGCAAGCGTGCCCTGTTTACATGCAGGGAGTTGATCCCCTGGATGTGACCTTAATGCACCCAGAGCACCCACGCGCGAGGCCTGTCACTCACACTTCACCCAGTCCTCAGAGCACTGGCAGGGAGGGTAGCGACAGCCCCATCTGCAGGGTGACCCCAGCTGCCTTGGAGGGCACAGGCCTTGACCGGGTTGCCACTGCACCCCACCCCATCCCACTGTGGCCTCCAGGAACCCCCCGATTCCACATGGGGGCATGGTATGTCTGCATGCCTCCCCCAGAGCCCCCTGCCCCCACTGTCCACCTACCTTTCTGAGAGGCTGCCTGCGACTTCTGTGCTTCCTTTCTTATCTCAGCCACCTTCTTTCTGTAGTAGAGGAATTCCCTGCTATTCTTATCGTGCAAAAATCTGCAGGGGGGAAGTTTGCAAAAGACAGGGGAAGATGAGCGTCTCTGGCGGATGCAACAGCGGATGCAACCGAGCGGCTTCTGTCGTGCAAAAGCAGGCTGGCAAGCAGAGATGCTGGACAGGACCCAAGAGCAAGTCTCCGTGCCCCACAGGAGCCCCTCGCCACCTCTGGGGTGCATCGGAGAGCACCTGGGGCAGCATCGGCACGTGAGTGCAAACACCGAGCCCTAGTCACAATGAGTTCTCGAGCACACCCGCATGTACGGCCGTGCAGCAAACGGGTTAAACGGCTGAGGCCCTCCCGCTCCCGGAGATACTTACGAAAACGCTGGGTTATCCTTGTAGTCCTCCATAGCTACTTTTTCTAACTCGGGGCCTCCTTCTGCCACAAAGCGGGCCAATTTCTCTATCACTTTCCGAGTCTCGGCTCCCTCTGGGGGTGAAACTTTAAGGAGGCTGTCAGTACTGGGGTTCAACTCACACACCCCACAGTCAATAGGCACACTCTCTCTACGGACCACAACGACAGGGGTGGGGGGAGAAGAGCGTGAGATGCAGGAGGTTGTTGGGCGTCCCGGGTCCAGGCACAAAGCACACCATGCCGAGGGGGTTCAGTCTCAACTGTCTCTGTGAGACACACTGGGCAGGAGAGAAGCGAGGCCGTGGTGGGCCCCAGGCGGGAACCCGGTGGAAAACACATCCAGCCTCCTCTGGTTTTTTGGGGAGGGGAATGTTTAATTCTTTTCTTTATTTACCAGTTTTCGGTATAATACATCGGTTCCCTTTCATCCTTCAAAGATGACACATTCGTTTTTAAAAATATCATTACGAACTCTGATTTAAACACATTGGGTGGGCTTTCAATCCGAGGCAATTAATGTCATCACAGAAGCTCTGTGGCCGGTGGAGCCTCTTCAAGCTCGCTCCTGAGAGCTTTGGACATGACCCCAGGAAGTCTCTGACGGCCTCCTTGCCATCTGCTGGGACAGGGCGCTCCAGGATCATCTCATACACTTCCTGCCCCGACCCAGAGCCAGCCATTTCTCCAAGAAGTCCTGGTTCCCGTTAGTGAGAAACTGTGTCTCCAGACCACCATCTGGGCGCTAGGGATGTTCACTGCAACGGGCTTAATCATTATCTTGGGGCCTTTTCAGTGAACAGAGCTATAAAAATATATTTTTATATATGGATTAGCTTCCCCTTCAAGCCACATGGAACTTGCTTTTGCATTTTTCACTGGCCTGTTTCTGAGCCTGCGAGTCTGTCAGCCACTATATGGATCACGTGGCTTTTATGAGACTTGCAGGAGGAATTTCACACTGGCAGCCAGCGCCTGGCAACTGGGCTTAGATGCCAGACCTGTGGCTAGCCGTATTCCCCTTGTTGCCTGGGCTCCTGGGAAGCACAGGGTGTCAGGCGGAAATGTGGCCCGAGGAGGGCCTTGTGAGATACCAGGGGCATCCCATACCCACCTCTCCCCGGCCTCACCCTCCTCCCACGTTTCCAGCAACAAGCCCAACCTGGCCGCTGTTTACAGAACAGGTGCGTCACTGAGGCACGTGGCCAGCAGACCATAACAGGCCTCGCGGACCATGACCCCCTGTAAAGCAGCAGCTCCTGGCAGGCATTGCTGGAGCTGCCAGAGCACCTCCCAAGGAAAGGACCCTGCCCAGCTCCATTCTGGCCCCGGATCTGCTCAGACAGAGCCAGATCTCATTCAGAACTAGGGGTCTCAAAGCTGTCACAGCACAACTACATGGTCACTTCAGCCTGTCCTTGCTGTCAGGTGACAAGACTGTGTCGGCCAGCCCTCCGCGTGGCACAGGTGTCGCCGTCCCATTCTGAACGTGGATGGGGCTGGACTCGCCAGGAATGCTGCCCCTGCCCCCCACCCTCCTATGCCTCGGGGACTGGACAAGCTCCCCTGACACCAGGCCTGTCCTTCCCCAGGGCAGGAGAGAGAGCCCTCCAATCTGCACTCGTGCCTCTGGCCTACGCTGGTGGGGACACGTCACCCACAGTGAAGAGCCCCACAGTGAAGAGCGGCGCTCTGGAGCCTTGAGCGCTAGGGGGTGTTTGCCCAGGCAGGGGAGCCTCAGACACTCCTCCCCGCCTGGCTAACAAGAAGGGACACAAGGCTGCCCTTCCCGAGGGAACGCTTCTTTAGAGGGGCCACATGCCCATGCCCAGGCTAGGGACGAGCCACGTGAGTGGACAATGGTTCCCGCTGCTCCCAGGATGGAGCCCATGCTCTGATGCCTGGGGACCTTCCCGAGGCTGCTCCCCAGGCCCTTCCCCGCACCCTCCTTTGCTCTGCTCACCTCAGGGGCCCAAGGCTCAGCCCCAAGGCCTGGAGGCCCCAACCTCAATCCCAAGTGCTCCACACCCCAGCTGCGCTTGCCCCACTGACCGGGGATCAGCTGGTGGAAGGAGGGGTAGTACCCCCCGCAACTCACCTTTGATCTCCAGCCACTGCTCGTAGTCCTCCTCCTCGTCCTCGTCGGGGGACTGGAAGACGCTTGGGCGGTGTGCCACGGGCAGCTGCTTGGCGTGTGAGTAGTTCTTCACCTGGCCCAGCGCGCTGCCCAGCCCCAGGCCCGTCCGCTTGCTGATGAGGAAGGGCCTCTTCCCGGTGCTGGGGGCGGGCGTGCTGGGAGGGGCGCTGGCTGCGCTGGGGGGCGCATCTGGGATAGAAGGAAGGATACAGGACCTCAGGGTCTGCTGGGCACATCTCCCCGTTTCCCACCAAACCCAAGTGCTGTGGGCCCCAGGGGGCTGGGTCTTTGGCTTCTAGCGCTCAGAGACAAGGCAACCCTCCTCTTACAGGTGGTGACACAGAAGCTCAAAGAGGAATGACTTACGGTCCCACAGCCACACAAGACAAGCATGGGGCTCCGCAGGCACCTCGACCATGCTGCACCCACGGCCCAGCGACATGTCGGCTCTTCTGGACAAGACCTGGGCCCTCGAATCCTGCCTTACAACCCTTCCCTTGATGGTCTGTGGTGAGGCTGCCTGGCCAGAGCCAGCCTGTTGGATGTTCTCGGCCTGACACCCGGCCGGCAAAGGACTCAAACCACCCTTTCTCACTCTGTGTGGACGAATCTGGCCTTGCTTTAACTCTTCCTCGCCGTTGCCTAGGAAATCCAATGAAGGCCGAAGACCGCCTATCTCACCAGCAGTGTCCACAGCAACAGTGCACTTGAACCGCAGGGCCGCTGACACAGACCGGTTTCCGTCGGTCTGTGATTCCCACACCTGGTGTGTCCCGCCGTGTCTGTGAGCCAGGCTGCCCCTGACCTAGACAGGGTCCCAATCCTTGCACGAGGGTTGCCACCCAGTGGGGAGGGCTGGGGACTCCCCTGGGTTGCTGACAGCAGAGCCAGGTCCAGAAGACCCGGAGAACAGCCACTCTAACCCAAGCCCAAGTCGCCTCAAGAACCCACAGTGTGGGAGCGCTCACAGCTAGATGCGAGGTGGGTGTTGATGGGAGCGGTGCCTGCTGGTCCAGCGGGGAGCAGCGCCGTGGAATAGCAGCCCCCTGCCCCGACCTCGAGACCCGGCCCACTGCTTGTGTCACAGGCTAGCTCTGCACTTACGGCTTTGTCTTTCCAAGCCTCAGTTTCCTCAATGGAAAGAGGGATTGATAACTAGCTGCTTACGAAAGTTGAATTCAACAAAGGAGATTTACATGTACTGTCTAGATCTAAAACATATTATGTCAAGTAGAGAAAAAAAAGGCATGGAACAAAACAAGAAATGCACAAGAAATGTCATCTTCTGTGCAAATGGTCAAACGTCTGAAATAATGCCACATACTCCTCGAGTGAGAGGATGACAACAGGGCTGTCAGAACACGACAATTTGTTGACAGTGGTTTCCTATAAGACGGGGGAAGAGAAGGACTTCCACTTCCTGTGGTGTTTTTCGTTGTTAAATAAAAAAGATAAATATAAATGACAAATGTCGTATCATAAATTCCGAGTGGAGACAATGCTACGTGTACTGTCAAGTGTCTTTCAGAGAGAAACACAGAGGCAGGGACAAGCATCCCTCTGGAGGATTCAGCAAGAGGACAGGCACTGCCTGCCTGTACAGCGCCCGGGACGTGGCAGGAGCCAAGTGTCTGCATTCCCTGGCACAAGGGTGGTACTCAATAAATTCGAGTGCCCCTGTGATAATCGTTGGGTACCCATGGCCACCTCCAGGCCACCCGCCCACCCTGCACTTCCACCACAGAAGGCCTTGGAACCTGCTATCCTCTGACACAGCTTGCGTGTCTTAGGCCAGCCTGGCGCCTGTGCAGACACTGTCTGCAGAAGGCCCGCTCTCCCCTGCTGGTGGGCTCAGGCTGACCCAGCTAGGAGACACCACCCCCACATCCTCCCCTTTCCCCAGGTTGGCCTCACCCTCACCTACCCACTTGGGGGGGGTCCCACAGCCCTGAAGAGGGCTCGATCATGGCCCCGACCCCCTGGACTGAAATTTGTCGTCTGCATCTGCTTCTACGGGGTAAGCACCATGAGGGGGGTCTGCGCTTGCCCTCTTGGTATTTGGTGCGGGGATGGGCAGAACAAGAGTGCTCAACTATCTCAAGGCGGGAGGGATCTGTCACTTCCAACGTACCCAGCGATCCCCAGCAGGATATGCAAGGGCAGCGCAAGGGAAGGGAGTGGCTACACTCACCTGTGCTTGTCTGTGCCTTCTGCAACTTCAGAAACTGCTGCAAGAAGCTACCGTCGTTGGCAAACTTGTTGGAAACACAGGAAGAATTGTGGGTGTTCGCAATTCTGGAACCAAGACAGAGGACGGAGAGGGTGAGATGGCCAGTGGAGACGCAGATGCTCTGCCCATCACGGCTCCACACCCACTCTGGTGTTTTTGCCTACGATCCAAAACTGGCCCCTAAGATGTCTGGGAACTTACTACCAAGTGCACAGAGCAGGCATCACCGTAGTAAGCTGCGAACAGTCTTGTGCTGATACCAGCAATACCACATATACTTAGATTATCTCTGCCTGAATACCGACCCTCTGGGTCCAAATGGTCCCCTGACAAGATGGTTCTTGCTATCCCCCTGCGCAGCATCTATCCTACCTTGTTAGTTAATTAGCGATTTGATACAGACCCAGATATCTGTCTCCCTGCTAGACTTTAGAGCTCTCCCAGGCAGGGCCCATGTGTCTTCAGCCACGCATGACCACAGCTCCAAGCCAGAAGCAGTGAGCGCTTCTGTAGGCACCACAGCAATCCCTTGGTGGGGGAAATTCATATTTTACTCTTTCTCTATTTTTTTGCAAAGAGTATATTTTACTTTTTTAAAAAAATTTATTTTTAACAAATCAACACAAAAGCACACCCAGAAGCCTAAATATGTTTAATGCAAATTTATTTTCCCCTGTCATGAAAGTAACAGAGGTTCATGGTGGAACAAATGGAAATGCAGAAAAACAGAAATACAGAAAGGAAAGGGGAAAAGGCTCCCAGCTCAAAACATACCACGCTGACCCAATCTCAGAAATTCCTCCTACAGGGCCAGGTGTGGTGGCTCATGCCTGTAATCCTAGCATTTTGGGAGGCTGAGGCAGGAGGATCGCTTGAGCCCAGAGGAGTCTGAGACCAGCCTGGGCAATAGCAAGACCTCATCTCTACAAAAAATAACACTTAGCTGGGCGTGGTGGTGTGCACTCGTAGTCCCAGCTACTCCAGAGGCTGAGGCAGGAGGATCTCTTCAGTCCAGGAATTGGAGGCTGCAGTGAGCTATGATGGTACCACTGCACTCCAGCTCAGGGGACAGAGCGAGACCCCTTTTCAGAAAAGAAAGAGAGAAAGAAAGAGAAGGAAGGAAGGAAGGAAGGAAGGGCTCAGGGGACAGAGCGAGACCCCTTTTCAAAAAAGAAAGAGAGAAAGAAAGAGAAGGAAGGAAGGAAGGAAGGGAGGGAGGGAGGGAGGGAGGAATTTCCCCCACATACTGCTTTCTACAATAGCATGACACTGTACAATATGGACGTACACAATAACTGGGAAAAACTCACAGAGCCCACAGGTCTAGCTTTCTTCCTTTAAGTTTTATCCTCCTAGGCATCTGTTCTCATGAGCTAAAAATGGAAACCAGCTAAAGAGTCAGCAAGAGACTGGTTAAATTATGGGCCAACCACACGGCAGACTGGACAGCCCTGAAAAGTTAACATTATAGACAAAGCAATCAAATACAATGTTAAAGGAAGAACAAAAAGGCAAGATATAAAACAATATCTACAGTGTGGTCCTACTTAAGTCAAAATATATTTTGGTAGAGGCAGGGTCTTGCTAAGTTGCCCAGGCCAATCCACACCCAGCTCAAAATACATTTGTCAGAAAACCACACCAAGGTGCAATCTGCACTCACCTCTGGGTTGGTACATTATGAGTGATTTTGGTTTTTCTTTTTTGTTTGTTTTCTTTAGAGATAGGGTCTCCCTCTGTTGTCCAGGCTAGACAGAGTGCAGGGGCACGATCATAGCTCAGTGTAACCTCAAACTCCTGGGCTCAAGGGATCTTCCCATCTCAGCCTTCTGAGTAGCTGGGACAACAACCACACCACCATGCTAGGCTAATTTTTAAAATTTTTTGTGGGCCGGGCGCGGTGGCTCACGCCTGTAATCCTAGCTCTCTGGGAGGCCAAGGTGGGCGGATTGTTTGAGCTCAGGA